>NC_090440.1:321181418-321484449 GCF_031143425.1 Pleurodeles waltl | reverse complement strand
GTGTACTTTCCGTGCCTGCTTGTGTCCCCCCTGGTGCCCTACAAAACCCCCCTGGTCTGCCCTCCGAAGTCGCGGGTACTTACCTGCTGGCAGACTAGAACCGGGGCACTCCTATTTCCATTGAAGCCTATGTGTTTTGGGCACCACTTTGACCTCTGCACCTGACCGGCCCTGAGCTGCTGGGGTGTAATTGTGGGGTTGCTTTGAACCCAACTTGGAACCCTGTAAGTATTTTACTTACCTGTGAACTTAATTACTTACCTCCCCCAGGGAACTGCTGATTTTTGCACTGTGTCCACTTTTAAAATAGCTTATTGCCATTTTTATAAAAACTGTATATGCTATTGTGATAATTCAAAGTTCCTAAGATATCTGAGTGAAATACCTTTCATTTAAAGTATTGTTTGTAAATCTTGAACCTTCTTAAAATAAACTAAGAAAATATATTTTTCTATATAAAAACCTATTGGCCTGGAATTTGTAGTTGAGTGTGTTTTCCTCATTTATTCCCTGTGTGTGTACAACAAATGCTTAACACTACCCTCTGATAAGCCTACTGCTCGACCACACTACCACAAAATAGAGCATTAGAATTATCTCTTTTTGCCACTATCTTACCTCTAAGGGGAACCCTTTGACTCTGTGCATACTATTTCTTACTTTGAAATTGTATGTACAGAGCCAACTTTAGGGACTGCTCCCTCAAAGACCTTTGAATGCAGGGCCCGGCACTCTGAGCACAACTTCGGGTCGTGGTAGTGCTCTAGACACCACAGGCACACAATTTGTGGATCCGTTATCGACATTGCTCAATGGCAGGATCCACAGGGATTGAATCCAGTCTTGTGCGAAGACATCCTTGTTGCACCAGGAGTGACGACGCTCCAAGCACCACAAATAGACGAGGTGCCGATCCGTCACAGACATCGGCTGGTGATAAGCAACATAGGGCATAAAACCCATAGTGAATGATGACATCATATGCACACCAGGAGGTAAACCTAAAAAATGTTTGACAAAAAGTTGAAAAAGTTCAGTAAAAAACAACTGAAGGGTAGTTACTCTCTCGGTTCAGCGCTGGCTGGCACAGAAAGAAAAGAACTGACGTACAGGTACTGCAGAGAATTCAAAGGTAAAGAATCTTCAACTAGAAGTCCCTATCATATAAACAGTTCTGAGCCAACAAAAAACTGGCAACACCTGAGCGCAGTTTTGCAGACGCCTTGCCCACCAAAGAGCTCTGCTTTTATTTCAGGATATTTTCACAAACTAAATCCTCATTACAATAAACACTCTTCCTCCACCTCCTCACAACTCTCACTCTCCAACCACTAAATCCCCATCACTGTTGACCATGTTCACCCCACCATTGGAATAATTACCAGTCTTGCCAATGGTTTGCTCTGCACAAGAACTGTCCCAAAAAAACACAACAATGTTTAGATCCTCCAGTTTCTAAAAAATATCAAAATGTAATTCTCAGAAGGCATTTCAAAAGAAACTGTAATTGAAAATATTGCAATAAAGTACCTCATAAGATCCAAGAGAAGCAAAGTCAAGGAAAACTCGAGCTGAGTGTGGATCTCTGGTTCCATTTGGTATTGAATGTGACCAAGGATAGCTGCCTGGGTACAAGGCTGTTTCATCTCAATGCAAACTTGGTACACATCAAAAGTTTGTGATTTGATCTGTGAGAAATGACAGCTGAGATTGTCCACAACCTAGAAATTAAATTGAAAAACAGATTAAAATATTGTTTACTACATGTCCATACATATCATTCAGAAAAACAAGATTACTTAACTGTACTAATTAATATTCGGATGCATTTAGTTGCATATTCATTGCTTTTCAAACAGGTTCAAGTGCAATGCTGAGAGAGAATATGTTCTCATGCAGTTGTAATGCTATGGTGAGTCTATGTTGTCAGACAGATATCTCATAGCTTAAGCTAGAAGGAAACGATCCCCTGGATTATACACAGCACTGCTGCATCTTTTACTCAGTTCACTAAATTCTTCCTATCACCGAGGTGACACAAACATTCTGAGGTAAGATGTATGGACAAACAGAATCTGTAGATAAAACCAAATTACCAATAACTGATTTCTTTCAGCAGAAATTAGTTCCTCTGCGTAGGAAAATGGACCTTGTTGCAGTTAGCCCACCACTTTTTGCTGGATATTGATGCTGACTTGAATGAGAGTGTGCTGGGATCCTGCTAACCAGTCCCCCAGCAACAGGGTTAAAATGTACCGTTGTTTCCACAATTTGCACACCTCTGGCACATAGAAAAGTCCCTTGTAAAAGGTACCAGTGGTACCAAGGGCCCTGTAGCCAGGGACGGTCCCTAAGGGCTTAAGCATGTGTTGTGCCACCCTAAGGGACCCCTCACCAAACACATGCACAATGCTATTGCAGACTGTGTGTGTTGGTGGGGAGAAAAAGGCAAAATCGACATTGCATCCCCCCCCAGAGTGCTATGCCCACACAACACTGCCTGTGGCATAGGTAAGTCACCCCTCTAGCAGGCCTTACAGCCCTAAGGCAAGATGCACTATACCACAGGTGAGGGCATAGCTCCATGCGTCATATGCCCCTACAGTGTCTAAGTCCATTAGTAAGTGTAGTGTGGCCATATTAAGTATATGGTCTTGGAGTTTCACATTTCCAACTCCACAGCTCCATAATGGCTTCACTGAATACTGGGAAGTTTGGTACCAAACTTCCCAGCACAATAAACTCACACTGATGCCAGTGCTGAATGTGGTTCTAGGTTCTAAAAATAAATTAAGGAAATATATTTTTGCTATATGAAAACCATTGGTCTGGAGTTAAGCCATTGGGTATGTGCTGCTTCTATTGTGTGTGTGCAACAAATGCTTTGCACTACCCTCTGATAAGCCTATCTGCTCGACCACACTACCACAAAAGAGAGCATTCGTATTATCTACTTTAGCCTCTGTTAAGCCTCTGGGGAACCCCTGGATTCTGTGCACACTATATCTCACTTTGATATAGTATACACAGAGGCAGCTTCCTACACTCTGCAAATTCTTAACTTATGAAAGATATCAAAAGCAATACTATATACATTTGCAATAAAAATACTTTTAGAAGGCACAACTCGGATAATATATAGAAAAAGAAGGCACTACACTTAAATATCAAACATTACCTCCACTCAAGAATCATGGTAAAGCAATATGTTTGAGGAAGTATGTAGAGAAGATCAAGAGGCCACACCTGAAGAGGTCTAGAATTAGAATGCAATCAAAGTGAAACTTACTTTTTTGGAATGAGCAATAATCACTTAGGGGAACACTGTTTGCTACTTTAATGCTACTATTCATCATCTTAGTGCCTACTGAAACACCACCAGTGCATTGAATAATCCTCAATATGAAATGGACAACAGCCCATTCTGGACTACATTCACTAATCCTACATTAAAAATAAATCAATCGTTAGGGACATATTTCTGTAGTACTTCCTCCCTACTAGTTTGATGGAAGAAGAGGAAAGCTAAGCAAACAGTCATGACCCCCAATATATTTGTATGCAAATCTGAACATTCAACCAACTCACTAATCACTGAATCTGCAACCAATTGTCCGTGATAACAAAGCAGAGAGAACAATTCTCCTCTCATAAGCCGATGTGAATGTATGCTTTGAAGCAGTTGATTTTCTAGTTAACCTTTTGATTTTCAAACTTGTTCTTAACAGAAGAAACACACATACTGTGTGTTATCTATTAGACAAGATCATTTACAGCTGCAAAAGTGTTCATACTTATAATGCTATTCTACTGGTGCGAGCAAATGACCACATAGGGCCACTGTCATATAGTATCTATCTGCTGCGGCTGCAAGACGGACAAATGTGCACAAGAAGACAGAAACTGGAACCAAGCGTATGTAGAGCAAACAATAAATCATCATTCCCTAAAACTGTCACAGTCTGATCAACTGAAAGTCTTAAATCATAACATCATGCACCTGACCGCAGCCTCAGATTCTCTGGGCCAGCACTTGGCATGATTTCTTGTGTTAAGAAAGCCCAGATGGGTGGTTGTGCTTTTGGATTCCGAACCTCCAAGCTCTAGAACACCCTTCCCCACTTTTTGAGACTAGAACCTGTTGAGGCTATGTGAGAAAGTAGCCTCTTTCTAGCCTTGTTACCCCCACTTTTGGCCTGTTTGTGAGTGTATGTCAGGGTGTTTTCACTGTCTCACTGGGATCCTGCCAGCCAGGGCCCAGTGCTCATAGTGAAAACCCTATGTTTTCAGTATGTTTGTTATGTGTCACTGGGACCCTGCTAGCCAGGACCCCAGTGCTCATAAGTTTGTGACCTATATGTAGGTGTTCCCTGTGTGGTGCCTAACTGTCTCACTGAGGCTCCGCTAACCAGAACCTCAGTGGTTATGCTCTCTTTTTACAAATTGTCACTAACAGGCTAGTGACCAATTTCACCAATTCAGATTGGCATACTGGAACACCCTTAAAATTCCCTAGTATATGGTACTAAGGTACCCACGGTATTGGGGTTCCAGGAGATCCCTATGGGCTGCAGCATTTCTTGTGCCACCCATAGGGAGATCTGACAATTCTTACACAGGCCTGCCAGTGCAGCCTGAGTGAAATAATGTCCACGTTATTTCACAGCCATTTACCACTGCACTTAAGTAACTTATAAGTCACCTATATGTCTAACCTTTACCTGGTAAAGGTTGGGTGCTAAGTTACTTAGTGTGTGGGAACCCTGGCACTAGCCAAGGTGCTCCGACATTGTTCAGGGCAAATTCCCCGGACTTTGTGAGTGCGGGGACACCATTACACGCGTGCACTATACATATGTCACGACATATGTATAGCGTCACAATGGTAACTCCGAACATGGCCATGTAACATGTCTAGGATCATGGAATTGTCACCCCAATGCCATTCTGGCATTGGGGAGACAATTCCATGATCCCCAGAGTCTCTAGCTCAGACCCGGGTACTGCCAAACTACCTTTCCCGGGGTTTCACTGCAGCTGCTGCTGCTGCTGCTGCTGCTGCCAACCCCTCAGACAGGTTTCTGCCCTCCTGGGGTCCAGCCAGGCATGGCCCGAGAAGGCAGAACAAAGGACTTCCTCAGAGAGAGGGTGTTACACCCTCTCCCTTTGGAAAAAGGTGTCAGGGCTGGGAGGAGTAGCCTCCCCCAGTCTCTGGAAATGCTTTGATGGGCACAGATGGTGCTCATCTCTGCATAAGCCAGTCTGCACTAGTTCAGGGATCCCTCAGCCCTGCTCTGGCGCGAAACTGGACAAAGGAAAGGGGAGTGACCAATCCCCTGACCTGCACCTCCCCTGGGAGGTGCCCAGAGCTCCTCCAGTGTGCTCCAGACCTCTGCCATCTTGGAAACAGAGGTGCTGCTGGCACACTGGACTGCTCTGAGTGGCCAGTGCCAGCAGGTGACGTCAGAGACTCCTTCTGATAGGCTCCTTCAGCTAGCCTATCCTCTCTCCTAAGTACCCTCTTTTCTGGCTATTTAGGGTCTCTGCTTTGGGGAATTCCTTAGATAACGAATGCAAGAGCTCATCAGAGTTCCTCTGCATCTCTCTCTTCACCTTCTGCCAAGGAATCGACTGCTGACCGCGCTGGAAGCCTGCAAAACTGCAACAAAGTAGCAAAGACGACTACTGTGACCTTGTAAAGCTGATCCTGCCGCCTTCTCGACTGTTTTCCTGGTGGTGCATGCTGTGGGGGTAGTCTGCCTCCTCTCTGCACTAGAAGCTCCGAAGAAATCTCCCGTGGGTTGACGAAATCTTCCCCCTGCAACCGCAGGCACCAAAGAACTGCATCACCGGTCATCGGGTTTTCCTCCCAGCACGACGAGCGAGGTCCCTTGAACTCAGCAACTCTGTCCAAGTGACTCCCACAGTCCAGTGACTCTTCAGTCCAAGTTTGGTGGAGGTAAGTCCTTGCCTCCCCACGCTAGACTGCATTGCTGGGAACCGCGTGTTTTACAGCTACTCCGGCTCCTGTGTACTCCACGAAGATTTCCTTTGTGCACAGCCAAGCCTGGGTCCACGGCACTCTAACCTGCATTGCACAACCTCCTGAGTTGTCCTATGGCGGTGTGGGACTCTCTTGTGTAACTTCCGGTGAGCACCGTTTCACTCCACTTCGTAGTGCCTGTTCCGGCACTTCTGCGGGTGCTGCTTGCTTCTGAGAGGGCTCCTTGTCTTGCTGGACGCCCCCTCTGTCCCCTCACGCAATTGGTGACATTCTGGTCCCTCCTGGGCCACAGCAGCATCCAAAAACCCTAACCGCGAGCTTTGCAGCTAGCAAGGCTTGTTTGCGGTCTTTCTGCGGGAAAACACTTCTGCACGACTCTTCACGACGTGGGACATCCATCCTCCAAAGGGGAAGTTTCTAGCCCTTGTCGTTCTTGCAGAATCCTCAGCTTCTACCATCCGGTGGCAGCTTCTTTGCACCCACAGCTGGCATTTCCTGGGCATCTGCCCACTCCCAACTTGATCGTGACTTTTGGACTTGGTCCCCTTGTTCCACAGGGACTCTCGTCTGGAAATCCATCGTTGGTGCATTGCTGGTGTTGGTCTTTCCTGCATAATTCCCCTATCACGACTTCTGTGCTCTTTGGGAAACTTAGGTGCACTTTGCAGCCACTTTTCAGGGTCTTGGGGTGGGCTATTTTCCTAACACTCACTGTTTCTTTACAGTCCCAGCGACCCTCTACGAGGTCACATAGGTTTGGGGTCCATTCGTGGTTCGCATTCCACTTCTAGAGTATATGGTTTGTGTTGCCCCTATCCCTATGTGCCCCCATTGCATTCTATTGTGACTATACATTGTTTGCACTGTTTTCTATTGCTATTACTGCATATTTTGGTATTGTGTACAAATATCTTGTGTATATTTGCTATCCTCATACTGAGGGTACTCACTGAGATACTTTTGGCATATTGTAATAAAAATAAAGTACCTTTATTTTTAGTATATCTGTGTATTGTGTTTTCTTATGATATTGTGCATATGACACTACTGGTACTGTAGGAGCTTCACTCGTCTCCTAGTTCAGCCTAAGCTGCTCTGCTAAGCTACCATTTTCTATCAGCCTAAGCTGCTAGACACCCCTATACACTAATAAGGAATACCTGGGCCTGGTGCAAGGTGTAAGTACCCCTTGGCACTCACTACAAGCCAGTCCAGCCTCCTACAGGCTACTTTCAGGAAAAAAAAAAAAATCCTGGCCGTTTAAACAGAGTTAAATTCCCACAGTCCTCACAGTTGTTTGGCACAGGTCTTATGCCTTGGATGCCTTTCTCTTTCATGGTCACTGCTAGCTGCTTGCGCTGTTCTTTTCTTGTTCCTACAGGGTAGCAAACCTAGCTCGGGGACCCTCTAGCTGGAGTAACCAGAGCACTTTAAAAACTGCTAACATAACATAATATCCATCATCCCTACTTCTCTTCCATCATCCCTACGTCTCCATCATTCCTAGATCTCATCCATTCATCCTCCCTAATCTCATCCATCATCAGTACGGATGAGAAGTATAGGTGATGGATGAGTGATCGATGAGAATTAGGAATGGTGGCTGAGAAGTAGGATTGATGGATAAGAAGTATGAATGATGGATGAGAAGTAGGCATGATGGATGAGTCATAGGGATGAGAAGTAATAATGATGGATGAGAAGTAAGGATGATGGATGAGAAGCAGGTATTATGGATAAGAAGTAGGGATTTTGGATAAGACGTGGTGGTATGGACGAGAAGTAGGAATGATGGATGAGAAGTAGGAATGATGGATGAGAAGTAGGAATGATGGATGAGAAGTAGGAAGGATGGATGATACAAAGGTGTTATCTGTGAATACCTGCACTAGCCTTCATTTGATAGAAGGTAGAAAGGCTTTAACACTGCCATCAACTTGTTGGACACCGGAGGGGAGCTGGTGAGGCCAAAGTGGAGCACAGCAAACTGAAAGTGCTCCTCGCCTACCATGAACCACAGGCAACTCCTGTGGGCAGGAAGGATGGGGGTTGTGAAAGTATGCGTCCTGCAAGTCCAATGCCACCATCCCATCTCAGGGAGTCAAAAGCAGACAGGACCTGAGCTAGCGTGAGCAATTAGAATTTCTCCTTCTTGAGGAAGAAATTGAGAGGGCGATGGTCTTGGATAGGAAGAAGGCCTGTGTCCCTTTTGGGCACCAGACAGTAGTGGGAATATCAATCAAAACATACTTCTGGATCCTCTCTATGGCTCCCTTGGCCAAGAGAGCCGTCACTGCCTGACATAGAAGGGATAAACTCCTGCGTCCTAAACTGTGGGAAGTTATGAGCAAAGCTGGAGTCCCCGGCTCCATGCTTAATATAATTAAAGATCTTTATTCAGGCAATTGTGCCAGAGTACGAAGGGGTTTGGCAGGCGAACTGACTTCAGCATTCCCCTCAGTCCGCGGTGTGAGACAGGGTTGTGTACTTGCGCCCACCCTGTTTCTTTTAATTATCAACGCATGTATTCCCTACCTCTTGGATTGTTCTAGTGACGCCCCTATTTTGGGAGGGAAGAGGTTTCCATGTCGTTTATTCTCTGATGATACTTTGTTACTTTCTCGAACAGCCATGGGCCTTCCAAGTTTGCTTGCAAAATTTGTGGAGTTTTGTAAAGGTCATGGTCTGGAAATCAACTCACTAAAAACTAAATATATGGTGTTTGGAGACAAAAAGCATAAAATGAAAAGACCTGTTTATCTAGAAGGCGTCTTACTGGAAAGAGTGGGCACTTTTGACTACTTAGGTATAAAACTAGAAGATTCTCACGACTGGCATGCCCATCTCCAGAAATCATTAATATGCTTGAAGCAAAGGGCGGGCGGCATTGCGAGATTTTCAACCCAATCCCTTAGTTTTGCCTTGACTCCTGCTCTCGAAATATACAAATCACAAGCCAGGGGGGTGGGCTTTGTATGGTGCTGAGTTATGGAGCCACTGCAATTTGGAGGATCAGGCTAGATAAGAACACCAGTTTTTAAAGACGCTGTTAACCAGATCGCCGCTTTAAGGCCACTACTGTTCTGGATCCGGTAATGGTCATCTGATGCTCTGGGCTGCCCAAACTGATAGGCACTAATTCCAATGCCAAAATCAAGTGGTGTGCTTATGTTGAACGGTCCTTATTTCATCTTGGCCTGGGGGTCCTATTGGAAGGATCCCTCTTCTATTCCCAAAAATGCCATTCAGACCTTGAAGGACGTTTTCTGGCTTAAAGTTCAAACTGCACAATTGACTGAAGTTGTGCCCTCTTCTACGACTGATAGGTTTCTGAAATTTAAATGTCACTATGCGTTTGAGCCTTTTATGGATGCAGTACTCTCTCCATTTGTGTGTGCTCTCTTCATCAGATTTAGAATAGGGTCTCCTTTGTGTTCTTTAACTTACAAATGGCCCACTTCTACTAAAAAGTCTAAGTTATGTCCGATGGGCTGCAAGTATGAAGAGACTGATCTTCATGTTCTTTTTCAATGTCGTGCATATGGTAAACAGAGGGCCCTTTGGATTATTTCCTTATGTAAACAACTGGGTTTTAGGAATTGTTTATCTGCTGAGAGAGTAGTTACATCAGACCCATCTGTACAAATAGTTTGTTCTGTGGCAAAATTCTTTAAATCAATTTGGCGTTTTAGATTAGCGATTTTAAAGAATAAGACTTGGTAGCAGATTTTAGAAGCAGGCATATAGTGCACAGACTTTGTATTTAAGTGTAAGTCCATTAGTCTGATGTTTTAGTAGGGACTGGATTTTTTTTAAAGTATTATATTGATGGAAAAAGAAAGATTTTTATGCTATTGTTTTATCTTGTTTTAATATCTCACTTCTTAGTTTGTAATTTATTTTATTTGCACTTTCTTTTCACAATTTCTTTCTTAGATTGTATGTACTTTACTTTTATGGTATGTTTTTACCGAGATAAAGTAAAGTGATGATGATGAGAAGGGATAGCTGATCCTCTGTCATCCTGTCCCAAGTTGGTGGCATTGGGGCTAGGGGTAGTTATGAAGACGAGGGAGTAACCCCTTTGGATGATCTGCAAAACCCATGGGTCTGATGTTATAGACCGCCAGTGAGGCAAGGGATGGTGAATCCGTTTGCCTACTGGGTGTCCATGATGGTAAAAGGGCAGATTAGGAGGGTTTGGAGGCTGTGACTGCTCTGGAGGAAAGGAGGGCTGGCCCGACCACTGGCTGCCCAATCCACAGGCTCTGTGGGTATTGAGTCCTTGACCATGCCGATGCTGGGAAGAGTGAGCGGCTCGGTGGATGAGGGGGGTAGAGATGCGGTTGGAGGCCCCTCAGTGACCCCAAAAGGTGCAAAAAGTGGATTGGGAGTGACAATGGTCCATGGAAAGGCCTAAGGACATGGCCGTAGCCCTGCTGTTCTCAAAGCGCTTCAGAGCTGAACCCATCTTGTCTCCGAAGAGACAGGCGCAATCAAAGGGTATGTCCATAGGCGATGCTTGGACATCCCCAGAAAAGCCAGATGTCCTCAACCAGGCGTGGCATTGTAATGGCATTCTCAAGTAAACTGCTCTCCCCAGTGAGTCGGTGGTATCCAATCCACATCAAATTGTGCACTTAGCTGCATCCCTCACGTAGACAACAGCCTGGGAGAGAATGGTCCAGGATTCCAGCACCTGGGTGAGAATAGCGGGCCAAATGGCACTTTGTGTTTACGGACTGTAGTGCCAGGCTGGTGGAATAAAACATCTTCTTTTTACAGTGTCCATCCTCCTGGATTCCTTATCTGGGGGAGCGGTAGGGAATGCACCAGGATTTACATCGGAGGTAGAGGTTTGGACTACCAAGCTCTCTGGGGTGGTATGTTATGAGAGGAAGTTTGGGTCCTCCGTAGCAGGGCTGTGGCTGTGGGTAATTGTCCTGTTCACAGGAGTCCCTGTGCTGGCTGGCGCCAGGCCCCAAGCAAGACGTCAGTAGGAGCTTCATTAAAAAGGGAGAAGCGGTTCTGATGGGGACACTCCTGGCTGAAGTATTTCTATCAAAACGTTATCCTTGACTGGCACCGAAGGCAGGCGGAGGTCCAGGACCTCTGCCGTCCTCCTCAACACCAACACAAAGCATGCTCCCTCTTCCATAGTCATGGTAGGGAGAGAAAGCCTGCCAGTACCTGGAGAAGTGTCCAGTCCACTAGCCTCACCCAGATCCTCACACAAGTCCATAGTGTCATAAGGTTGGTTTTCCTCAAGGTCCAGTGACCCCTCCCATTCCTGGTCCTAGCGTAAAGAATAGGGTTCAGGCTTCGACCTAGAAGGCATGGCTCCAGTCAGCGCCTGAGTCGACATCCGACGACGTCCCTTCGGCTCCGTGTTGGGGATTAGAATGGGGGAGTCGACATGGGGACTGGCACGGGGGAAGGTCAAAGTGGCACGACTAGTGTTGCTCTGGGTCCAGGAATGAATTCAAGGGGCCCAATAGGAGCCAGGGCCCAAGATGCCGGTGCTGAACCAGTAGGGGCCCCTGCCGAAACCTCAGGGACCAAAGGAGCTCTGGACGGAACCAGCCACCTAAATATGAGGTGCATGGCCTCACGGAACTCTTTACTAGGCGGAAGCTCAGGGAGGTGCGGAGACGATCCAGGAGCTGGTGCTACTGCGAAACCAGGCCTCGAATGTCGATGCTCTTGTGTCTTGTCAGCAGAAGGATACAGTGAAGTCGAAGATCTCTTCAACTTCTTCTTGTGGTGGTGGGATTTACACGAATGACCCGATGACTGTAAGTGCGATAAGGATCCGAGACTCCGTAACTGCTTCTCGGACCTTCCTTTTGACCAGGACCTCAATCCACGCTGCATCACACGTCGAGCCACCAGGAGGTTGAGGGATCGCTTCCTCGTGGCTTTTAGGTGCCTGGCAATCAGCGCAGGCCTACAGGTCAGGGTTGCGCTTGAGGCACCAGATGAAGGACCAACACCGACATTGATCAGTGACAGGCACCACAGGGCTCGAAACCGGCCTTCTGTGATGACATCCCTGCAACATCAGAAGGAAAAACCTCAAAAAACTTTGACAAAAGTAAAAAAAAAAAAAAAAAAAAAGTTGAATCAAAAAATACCTAAGGGGTAGCTCTTCTCCGGATCTGAGCTGACTGATGCACAAAGAAAAGAACTGATCTCAATGCGCTAGGGTGGCACCTATATAGGCACCAAGCATGTCACGTCTGGCGCGGATGATGGCGACAATGCCACACACAGCTGATCGACACCTCCTACCGGCGAGCAGGGGTACTGTTTACGAAAAAAAATTCAGATCTAGTCTGACACCTGGGGATAATTCTAAGGTAAGGAAACTGAAGCTAGACGTCTCTATCAGATTTTTAGGATCTCTAAGGACTCTAATAGGGCCTACCCTGCTAAGAAAAAGAATATGATGACATATATACCACCACTCATTAGATGGTGGATAGGAAATAATGTTTCAAACAAAACCCTGCAAAATTTAGGTCCTCTTTACATAAAAAACAATATCAACTGCTAAATCTGTGCGCAATACCAAGCTCTACATCGACCAAAACCCTTTGTTAAGGGTCTAAGCATCCAAAGGAAAGGGTACATGCATCTTCCAGTTAAAACACCTGATAAAAATTCAAGTGTGTCTCTTCCACCGACTACACATACCAGTTGTTATTGCTCTTCTTCAATCATGCCTAGACTAATAAAATTCAGTTTACCTGGTAACACTGAGAAAAATAATACATCATTTGTAATTACTATAAATTGCTGAAGCACTTTGGAAACCTAGCCTTCCAATAAGGAAGTATTTCACTTCCATTCTACAGCCCCTTCACTAGGTTCCAGTCCACAAGTGGGTGTTTTCTCAAAGCACTGGCCATAATTCCAAACTCTCCAGACTTCATATCAGCTAAATTTAGCTGGTATCAACAATATGATCACTAGGCTCAGGCAATCTTTCCCTCCTTTTGAACTGGTGAAAAGTCCTTTATGGTGGCTGCAGTTAAAACCTACAACTCCCTCCTGGTACGGATTCAGACTAAAAGAAGTTGTAATCTTTAAATATATATGTATTCAATCACATTATATTAGGAACGTATAGATACGCATTAAACTCAAGAAATGTTGTATTCATTAACAGTTAACCAATGTATCATATTGTTATAGTGTAGTTATACATGTATGCCCTTAATGGTATGTTCCAAAGATGTACCTCAGAATACTGGAGTGCACTGGAGCCCATCTCGAATGTTGGTGAGATGAGCCTGACAAGATGAGAGATGGCGGTTGAAGAGTCTAGTTGAAAAAGAGGCTTGACTTCACGTTGTTCCTGCTTGAATACTACACATAAACTTTTGGCGACGAAGGACGGGATTTGTCTGCGCAGGGGGCAGTGAAGACTGCTTACCCCTGTTCATGGACTGCCATCTCACTGACTGTCAATCAATAGCGACATTGATTGAGAAGGAACTACGGACCACAAATATCGAGGTATGATTAATATACAGGGAGTGCAGAATTATTAGGCAAGTTGTATTTTTGAGGATTAATTTTATTATTGAACAACAACCATGTTCTAAATGAACCCAAAAAACTCATTAATATCAAAGCTGAATATTTTTGGAAGTAGTTTTTAGTTTGTTTTTATTTTTAGCTATGTTAGGGGGATATCTGTGTGTGCAGGTGACTCTTACTGTGCATAATTATTAGGCAACTTAACAAAAAACAAATATATACCCATTTCAATTATTTATTATTACCAGTGAAACCAATATAACATCTCAACATTCACAAATATACATTTCTGACATTCAAAAACAAAACAAAAACAAATCAGTGACCAATATAGCCACCTTTCTTTGCAAGGACACTCAAAAGCCTGCCATCCATGGCTTCTGTCAGTGTTTTGATCTGTTCACCATCAACATTGCGTGCAGCAGCAACCACAGCCTCCCAGACACTGTTCAGAGAGGTGTACTGTTTTCCCTCCTTGTAAATCTCACATTTGATGATGGACCACAGGTTCTCAATGGGGTTCAGATCAGGTGAACAAGGAGGCCATGTCATTAGATTTCCTTCTTTTATACCCTTTCTTGCCAGCCACGCTGTGGAGTACTTGGACGCGTGTGATGGAGCATTGTCCTGCATGAAAATCATGTTTTTCTTGAAGGATGCAGACTTCTTCCTGTACCACTGCTTGAAGAAGGTGTCTTCCAGGAACTGGCAGTAGGACTGGGAGTTGAGCTTGACTCCATCCTCAACCCGAAAAGGCCCCACAAGCTCATCTTTGATGATACCAGCCCAAACCAGTACTCCACCTCCACCTTGCTGGCGTCTGAGTCGGACTGGAGCTCTCTGCCCTTTACCATCCCAGCCACGGGCCCATCCATCTGGCCCATCAAGACTCACTCTCATTTCATCAGTCCATAAAACCTTAGAAAAATCAGTCTTGAGATATTTCTTGGCCCAGTCTTGATGTTTCAGCTTGTGTGTCTTGTTCAGTGGTGGTCGTCTTTCAGCCTTTCTTACCTTGGCCATGTCTCTGAGTATTGCACACCTTGTGCTTTTGGGCACTCCAGTGATGTTGCAGCTCTGAAATATGGCCAAACTGGTGGCAAGTGGCATCGTGGCAGCTGCACGCTTGACTTTTCTCAGTTCATGGGCAGTTATTTTGCGCCTTGGTTTTTCCACACGCTTCTTGCGACCCTGTTGACTATTTTGAATGAAACGCTTGATTGTTCGATGATCACGCTTCAGAAGCTTTGCAATTTTAAGAGTGCTGCATCCCTCTGCAAGATATCTCACTATTTTTGACTTTTCTGAGCCTGTCAAGTCCTTCTTTTGACCCATTTTGCCAAACGAAAGGAAGTTGCCTAATAATTATGCACACCTGATATAGGGTGTTGATGTCATTAGACCACACCCCTTCTCATTACAGAGATGCACATCACCTAATATGCTTAATTGGTAGTAGGCTTTCGAGCCTATACAGCTTGGAGTAAGACAACATGCATAAAGAGGATGATGTGGTCCAAATACTCATTTGCCTAATAATTCTGCACTCCCTGTACATACCACATATCTGGGGAAAAAGCAGATCTAGCCTCTTCATTAAAAGGGGACAGGCACTTATTACAGTGTTTAAGTGACAAGGCTACCTCAAACTTTAAACCCTAAGCAGGGAGGTTCATCTGGATTATCTTAGTGGCAGAGCCAAGGGTGAGCGGTGGTGGAGCGCACGGCTGAACAGCTGTTAAGACAGCTCAACCACTGAAGTGAGTGCTGTGTTGATAGGTGGTGGCGTGAACGGCTGTAAGGCTGCTAAGACAGCTCAACCACCGAAGTGAGTGCTGTGTTGGTTTGACCACAAAATTGAGTGGTGAGGCGAGCGGTCGTACATGGATTAAAAATCAGAAGCTTTTGTGAATAAAAAGCATACATTACTGCAGTGAGGCAATTCTCCAGTGTCAGTAACCTTATTTGGGAGTTTGATGGTCCCAGTGTGTTCTGTACTCTTGAAGGAATAGAACGTTCGAAGAGCCAAGCACAATTGGTTTAAGTAAAGGAGTCACCGCTGGATCCATTCCTGTCAGTGCTCTAAGCAGAAGGTGCAAGGAATTTTTACAATTCAAAATAAAAACTATTTTTTTCTTTCAACGCGAGATGCCCACGAAGCTCTCACCGTCTTCTGAATGAGAAAGAGAGCTGCCTCTTCGACGGAACCTGGCATATAGTTCCGGGTGGAGGAGGAGTCAGGACTCACATTCCTGTCTTCGTTTGAGGACAGAACGTTAAATTAGTGTTTTGACGGAAACAGGAGGAGTGTAAGTCCGTCTTCGTGAATCTGCAGGTGTGATCCGGCTCGTTGACAAAAAACAGGATGGGCCTTAGAATACAGACAAGCAATAGGAGAAGCAAAGGCTCCGTAGTTAATTCTCTTTAACCCTTTCCTGGATGTTGTAAAGGAAATGAGGGCTCCAATGTAAAATAAGTCATCAGCGTTTAATTGAAGAATTAGCATCAAGTCAGAGACATATGTACGTGGTGGCAGGAAAACCATTTTAGATTGGTGGATCTGATCTAGGGAAAAAAGGGGCACCAAGGAAAAAAAATAATAATAAAAAAGAGAGAAAGTCGGTTGACTTATTCACCTGCCATTATAATAATATAGCATTACAGAAACTATTGTTAGTTACCTAATAGCATTTTACAGTTTGGTATTTCTGCCCATTTTTCTGTTGTTGTACTTGCATAGTGTTTCCAGTATGGCAGCAGCAGGTATGGCACAGCCAACTTCTTTTCTAAATGAGACTGGTGAACCCATTTTACCACGGAAGGACTGGTCAAAATTATTTGAGTCATACTTAATAGCAATTGGAGGAGAAAAATTTACATCGGAAAACCTATTTGACCCAAACACAGAAGATGATGAAGAAGGGGACAACCAAGACGAATATGAAAAAGCTTTGAGCAAACTTGAAAGTCACTTTGGTTACAGGGTGAATGTGGTTTTAGAGGCATATATTTTTCAGTAGAACACAAGGGAAAGATGAAAAGGTGTCCAGTTATATACCAGGGGTTTGGCCAACACTTGTGAGTTTGGGAACTTAAGAGACTTATTGATACCGAATCAATTAGTTAGGTGCACAAAGAACTCTCGCATTCAACAAAAGTTGCTGGCTCCCAACCTAAATTTGATGGAAGCAGTAGACATTGCAAAAAACATTGATCACGCAGCAGAATGTATTAAAGAAATGAAACACTCCACTGAATTAGACATAGTAAAAGAAGTTAAAGCACACTCTAAGCATGATGAGGCAGGAATCAACAAAGAGGAGGAATTGAGGGTTCATAAAAAGGGTATCGAAAACAAGTGTTTTAGATGTGGTAATATTAGACATTTAGCTAGTAGCCCCTTCTGCCCAGCTCGCAACTGCACATGTAAGAAAGTGTGGCAAGAAGGGGCATTATGCAGGTGCTTGCAAAAATGAGAAAAACAACAGAAAACCCATACACAGAGTTGAAGAAGTGCAGAAATTAAGAAACAAATTTGTATTGCAAGTAAAAGGAACAAGGGAAGAAAGGACCTTGATAACACTTATCCAGCTTGTGAAATTGAATTGGATGGTATCAAAGTGAATGTGTTTGCAGATTTGTATTCATGTTTCACTTCCTTGGATTACAGTGTATTTAAAAACAGTTTTCAAAACAGAGGGTATAAGTTACAACCCGCAGACGTAAAGCCAGGTGGGTATAATAGAGACCCCATACCACTAGTGGGAATGTTAACTATGCATATAACCTTCAAGGATCTCCATACTATTGGCAAGGTATATATTACAAGTAAAGGGTCCAACTTGTTGGGATGGAAACACCGTAAAGAAATGGGAATTACGTTAGATCCCAATAATGAGGAACAGGGATTGACAGATTGCTCAGTGACAGGGACAGGCATATGCAAAGAATTCCCCAAACTACTTGAGTACAGATCAGGGCTCCTAAAGAACTACCAACACAAGATAAAAGTAAACAAAAGTGCTACTTCAGTTGTTCATAAGGCCAGGCCCATTCCCCATCTCATGCAAGAGCCTTTGAAACAAGAACTAAACAGGTTAGTTGAACAAGGGATCATAGAGCCTATAGAACACTCACTGCGGCTAGCTCCTAAAGTGGTCAACAAGAAACCCAGTGGCAGAGGTATAAGACTGTGTGTTGATTTAAGAGATTTAAATTCCAACATATGGGTGGATAGCAAGTATTATTGGATCAGCAAATTATGTCAGCGTAATAGATTTATCATTGGCGTACCATCACATCGAACTCCATCCTCGGCCCCGTCCCCTCACATCTTTCATAACACCACATGGTGCATTCAGATTTCGTAGGATGTCCTACGGCCTTGCTTCAACTGCAGCTGTTTTCCAGTGAATCATGCAAGGCATCCTTCAAGGAACTGACCAAGTAATGTACTTCCAAGATGATATCTTAGTATATGGAGAAACTGGTAGTGATCATAATACAACGTTAAGGAAGGTACTTAATGCCTTAGATGAAGCGAGCATGCCTCTCAGGATGGACAAATATAAAATAGGTGTAGAATCAGTGGAATACCTAGGTCATAACATAACAAAAGAAGGAGTAAAACCTAAAAGGGATTTGGTTAATGCTGTGAAAGATGCATGGGTGCCCATTAACAAAGAGCTAAAATAATTCTGGGCTTGGCTGAGTTCATGGCAACAGAGTATAACATTTAACTTGAGCTCTTATTAAGCACCAAAAGGCTGTGAGGAATTTGCAGTTAGATAAAATATCCACCAGAAAGAGTGTTACTGAAGGTACATAACTTGTTCTTATCCCTGCAGACCTGAGAACCAATGCACTAGACCCTAATGAAGGTGGCATATATTTTACACTGGAAAACCGTAACACAGGCTTTAGTGGCAGCTTGTGCTCTGGTGGACTGAGCCCCAAGGCCAGACATCATTGCACTAGGAGACTGTTTTAAGGGTCATTAACCTGAGGGAACAGCTGTGGAGGTGCTGAAAAAGAGTGACCAACAAAAATGTAAGGAGCAAATGAAGGTCCCCTGTAGCATAAGAGAATGAAGGGCGGAAACATTTAAATAAAACATTTTTAAAAAATGTAGCATTAAGGCTAACTTCATCTGCCAAACAAAGAAAGGCTGAAAGGGATGACAAGCACCTTCTACAGTGCCCAGTGTAATGCCTGGCTAGGCCAAGCTAGGTGACTGACTGTGATACAAATCCTGTGATTTGCAGCCACAGCTGTAGTGTCTCCGGACAACAGAATCCATGCCATCTTGCATGTTGCAGTACCACATGGTGATCATGCTGTCACTCCCGACTTGAACAGAGCTGCTTTCAATAAATAGCAGAAAGGTCTTCAAGGCTGACCAGATGTCACAAAGCCCTAGAAAACTGATATGAGGTGACTCCATTGGAGACTAGAATCCTATGATCTCCACATTATTCAGACAGCTCCCCAGCCCAAGGTGGATGCACCGGACACAAAGGTGAGGTCTGGGTAAGGTAAGAAAAACAGTCTGTCAGATTGGCATCCACCATTAATGAAGCTCACGGGCCAACTTTTTGATGACAGACATCCACAGTGTTGAGCCCTGTTAAGCTGAAGGTTCCATGGCAGACTACACGTGCTAGCAGGCATAAGGCAGAAGCAGGATGCATGAGGCCCGGGTACCCAAAAACACCAGGGCAGGTACAGAAATGTCAGGATCATAAAATAAATATCCCAGACTTTCTGTGACAGAGAAACAGACTTCAAAGCCACTGCATCCAGGATGGCCCAGATGATGAGAATCTGTTGCAAGGGCTAAAGATGGGATGTTGCTTTGTTGATGGAGAACTCTAGGGTAGACAGCAACAAAACCGCTGTCTGCAGGTGTCTGAGACCAGCAGAAGTGATGCTGCCATCAGAAGCTGGTTGAGGAGTTATGAAAATATGTGTATTATATCCAGGATCACCCCAATGAATGCCCACAGTTGGTTCATCTTTTCAGAGGTATTGAGGCACAGCCTGGAGCTGGCAGTGGCCTAGATTGGGGTAGAATGGAGTCAGACAGATGCAGAAGGGCCTGATGGTGAAGTTCTAGCCAGAGACCCCAATGAACCCATGGTGGCCTGGAGGCCCATGAGAGGGTACAAGAAAACATTGCACAAGCTTCTTCAAAGGGATCAATTTACTGCAGAACCAACAAAGGCCTGGGAAACTAGGGTGCATTAACTCCAGATCAGGAATCAGGATTGAGGAATAGGATGGAGCCAAACTGCATGATTACTCCCTGGAATGGGATCGCTGGTGAGGACTTGACCCTGCTTTGATTTCTTGTGCTTATTCCTCTGGATTTGTCCTTCAACCTCATCTTAGACTTACCTGACAACAGTAACGAGATGGAATCATGAGCAAATCTGGGGCTTCGAGCAGTAATAGCACCCTCATCTTGTGTTTGGCGATGCAGAGTTTGGCTTTGCACTCCCTGATGGCCTTCAGGTCCATCAGGGAGCAGCTATCAGAGCATTCTGAGCCAAGCTTTGTGTAGAGACACCACAGGCAAATGTAGTGGGATCCGTGATCTAGCACTTGCAGCATAGTTTAAAGCCTGTAGTCTGTGAGTGATACATCCCTCACTCAGAATCTGCGTTGAAGTGTGCAGAAAATGTCCAGCATCAGCACTCAGGGCTGGAACTTGGGTATTGTCACATCCAGAGAAAGCTTGGGGTCAGAACAGAGGCTGACTGTCCCACTTGCCAGCATATGTAAGCTACTGTAAAAGTTTCAAAATCATGTCTGGGGCGTGGAAGATTCCAGAGGTAAGGAATTGGGAGTTAGAAGAATCCATGAGTAACTATCGCACTTTGCTGGTTTGGTGATGATGATTCCATCATTTAAGAGAAAAAATGAATGTGCTTTTGGAGGATATCGGAAGAGGACCTCAATTTCTAGAGCAAATACTGAGCTAATGACAGACATTATTGCTAGATTCATTTCAAAGGAGACTAAATAAAATTAAAAGAGCAAATGTGGTTTGTAATATAAATGAACAATTATGAACTTGGAACAAACGAGGTTGTCTGTGGGTGATAATTCAATACTTCTCGTCCCTCCTATTTTCCTGTACGAGGTACAACATTAGCAGAACAGTCGTCTTCAGGAAGAACCATATCTCCTATTAATGAGTAAGGTTAAGAATCACTATAATGTCATGCGGTGGTAGACTGTGTCTCAGCAGCTGCAGCACACATTCAATTAAGCAGAGACTAGCAACTCATCTCAGGATGTTGCTAAGAAAAGGAGAATCAGCATCAAAGAAGAAAAGGGCACAATGATGCTTTGGCTGGGTTCTCTGCAGGTTTCATGTGTTCTTTTGGAGGACTATACAGTGCCTAGCATACAGCATGATCACAGAATATTACAAACAAGAGCCTGGTGTATCAAATGGCTTACTCATTTACTAACTATGGGGAAATGTGGTGTTGCATAAGGGCCCAAATTATGTAGTCAATAATGAAATGCTAACTCCTCTCGAATAGCCTGCTATGCTAAATTTCGAGCAGAATAGTTTACAATACAATGCAATGTAATCAATGCAAATGGTATAAAACTGTATATTTTGCATAACCTCGAAAACAAATCATTTGTAAATTTTAAAACATAGCTTAGATTTATTTTTATTCACTAAACGGCATGAAAGTCGTTCTCCATTGAATATCCGTGGAAATAAAACAGTGCTGCTGGAAAAAGAAACTGATTTGTGCGCTAAGTGCGCATGTATGTTTTGGCTGGATAAAAAGTACAGACCCCACTCAGACCAATCCTGAGGCTACTTACATGCTTTGTTTAGCATGTAAGTAGCGCCAGGATTGCTGGGGAGCCTGTGCTGAAGCAGCAGGAAACGGCGGCTGGAGGCTCAAGGTTAGTGTTTTTTTTTTTTTTTAAATGTTCCCCCTGTTATCCTCCCCCTCGTCCTTGACATATGCGGCAGCGGCCACTGCTATTTCCTGAGAAATGCATCTGGAAGAAGTCTCTTTGGCACTACTTGTGCTTTCATTAATGATATTGCAAGCCTCCATATGTGGCCTCTTAGGAAAGAGATTTATAGAGCACATTCTAAGCAGTCAGACCTTATTTTAGTGATGTCAAAAGGGTGCATTTTATTCTCAATGGTTGTATTAATTGTGATTTTCTGGCTGACAGCCAACTTACTGGAAGTCAGTCTTTAATTCAGAACCGTGTATGCATTAACATGAGTAAACTCAAATGCTAAATCTACCCACCATCTAAACATATCACACACCACTGCAACTGGTGACCATCTTCTTGTTTCCTATAATCCTACAAACAGTGTCTGTGGCACAAAAAACTAAGAACAGCACACAAGGAGGCCATGGAAGGCAAGTTAGATGGACCATTCAAGTTTATCATCAGCAACTTGAAATAGGTAAAAAAAAATGTTTTAGAAAACAAAATTAAGATTATTTTGCAATACATCAGACCTATTAAGAAAGGGGTAAGAAAAGGTGAACTAAATAAGAAACGGTAATACATACAATAAACATTAACGTTTTCAGTTGTAGGTTTACTTACCTTTAAGGTTTCTGTGTTTGCAAATGTTAGGCTCACAGAAGTAAGTGTAGAGGTACTCCTGTTGGCAATAATTAAAAGAATCAGTAAGCAATCTTCCTTCCACACTTTATAAGAATATATGCTTAAGAACTCAGTGCAAACAATTTCCTGAGCCTCTGAATGGGGGTGTTCAGCGAGGTGATCAGGTATTGATGGTGCCTGCTCAACCAATGGTCTTGAAACAGTTTGTGGATGTGGAAATACTTCAAGGCTAGTGTTTGCAAACAGGGAAGAAAGCTCCTCATTGAAGACCGTTCGATTTAGAGATTTAGACTTGACCTGATTGCTACTGGAGTCCAGCAAATCAGAAGCAACAACTGAGCTATTGCTGAAATGTACAGGTTCACTGTGCTGAAAGCGCTGAGCAGTATTTTTTTCGGTATTTGTTGAGGGATTGAAAGAAGTAGTAGTACTGTTTTTCAAAGTGGCCATTTTGTCAATTGGTGTGGTGTCTTTGGTTTTTGTTTTTCGCCGGACTTTTTGAGTGCTGCTGTCAGATCTTCCCATCTGCAAAGCAAAAATAGGACATTCAGTTTCAAACATCAGTCTTATAATTAACTGCAGTAGGTGCAGCAGGTGGTAAAAAAATCATCTTTTGTGAATACAAACTGCAACACATAGACAAACAAAACTGTAGACTTGCATAAAAATATTCATGAAAAAATATTGATCTGCATTTAATATTACTATCAAAAACTTGTTCCAAAATTTCTAGTAATGCAGCAAGTATAGTCAGTTATTACAAAAGCAACAAATGGGGGAAGTGAGAATGTCTGGACTTACAAATTAAATAGGTCAAAATGTTTGTGGGTAGATATTAATGGCTGTTTGAGGTTTTGGCAGTCTATATTTTTGAAAAGATGTTTTTACAAAAAGGATTGTTTACAGCATATGATGTCACATACTACTGTATCTGGGACATTTTTACTGTCTTGAGTACAATAGTCAAACTGACAATCTTTAGTAAAATTGTTACACCTGTCAGCTCTTGGTGTGGATTCCCCGGTCTTTTTGCTTCGGGTTTGATTTTGATCCTGTGCTGAATTTCGTTTTTGCTGGTTTCAGGAATGCTGACCAGTGCTAAAGTGCAAGTGGTCCCTGTCTAAGTTGTAGTGGTGATAGGTTTATTCATGATTGGCCTATTTCATTTACTAGTAAGACCCTAGTAAAGTGCACTATGTTTGCCAAGGGCCTGCAAGTCAAATACTACAAGTGGGCCTGCATCACTGTTTGTGCCACCCACATGAGTAGCCCTATAAACATGGCTCAGACCTGCCACTGCAGTGTCTGTGTGTGCAGGTTTAAACTGCCATTTCAACATTGCAAGTGCACCCATCTGCCAGGCCCAAATCTTCCCTTTTACTACATGTAAGTGACCCCTAAGGTAGGCCCAAGCAAGGTGCAGTGTATTTAGAAGGTAGAACATGCACTGGTTTATTGTACGTGTCCTGATAGTGAATCACTGCTAGATTCAGTTTTCAATATTTCAAGGTCCATCTCTCCCATAGGGTAACAAGGGGGTTGCCTTGAAATATCTTTTAAGTGTAATTTTCTATTGGGAGCAGTCAGAGATGTGGAGTTTGGAGTCTCGGAACTCACAGTTTAAAAATACATCTTTTAGTGAAGTTGTGTTTTTTATTTGTAGGTTTGAAAATGGCACTTTTATAAAGTGAGCATTTTCTTTCATAACTATTCTGTGACTCTGCCTGTCTGCTGAATATATGTCTGGGTCAGGATGACAGTTGACTGTGCACTCACTCTAGACAGTTAAACAAAGGAAGCGGAGGTGTGTCCCCCTGCATATCCTGAAGGCCCATCAGCAGGCTGATGGGTCTTCCTGAGCGACAATGGGGGGAGGAGTTGACACTTACAACTGAATAGGGCTGTGCATGTCCTTACACAAAGATGTCTTTAGTCCCCTGGAGGATGTCTAGGGCCAGGGCAGGGAAAGCCATGGTTTTGTCGACTACAAAGACATATCTTTTAAGTGTGTCTACTTCAAAGACAGGCCTGACCCCACATAGAACACTTCTGGGCTGAGGACATTGTGCCAGGAAGAATAGCTGGATGCTGTAGGAGGGACTGCCACTCTGCCTGTTGCTTTGTTGTGATGTCCTGCTGCTTGTTGCTTCTGTCCTGGGAGGGAAAGGATTGGACTTTGATTTCTACATCCTGCTTTCCAAGGTTCCCCAAGGGCTTAAACTGAGCTTGCCTCCTTTTAAGAAGTCTTAGGGCCATCAAAAAGGCTTCACCTGCCAGAGCCTGGGCTCTCTTGCTGAGAGTCCTGACTTGCCAAGTGTTGCCAAATCCAGTTCCCGGGCCCTTGGAAGTGAGCTCTGGAACAACTAAAATGAAATTAAGCACATTGACTCCAGAATGACTTCAGAACCAGCGCCGTTCTTAGCCTCTGCACTGCCGGAGCTGTGTTTCCCGCTAAGTACAACGACCGCAACCTGCAACACAGGACTGTCGCCACGGTGCCCCCAAAATCCCACCACAGTGTGAGTCCAGAATGCCATGTCACTGACACCTGGGAAACCCAATTCCGCAGCATCATATGTGGCCCCCTGGTGTGATCGTGACACCGTGAAGCTGACGCCTCACATTTTGACCTGCTGGATTTACTGACCCCGCCGGGTTGTAAGGAACCGATGCCTCACCACAGACCCCGCATCACCTCCCCTGCAACCGTCAGGAACCAATGCCTCACCTCCCCTGCCTAGCAATAAGGAACTGACGCCTTACCTCCCCAGTAGCAGTAAGGAACTGACACCGCACCAGCGACTCCTCACCTCTCCCACTCCATGCAACATCTTTGATCCCTTACTGTTTTACAAGGTGCTGTACCTCAGGTCCGTGCGACTCCGTGAACGGCCCACACTCTGTCGCGAGTGACGTCATACTTTTGGGAACGACTTCATCAAGATGCCGCAATAGCCCCAGTTGGAGCTATTTTATTACTAAGCGCGTTACTAAGATTTAATCTTTGACAATTTCTATCTCTACTTGTGTATGTTGGATTTGGTTGATGTGGTCTTGTTTTACTTATGTATTTTTGTGGTGTTTTCACTGTGTGACTGTGTGTGTGTGTCTACAAATATTTTGCGCATTGCCTCGGAGATAAGCCAGACTGCTTGTGCCAAGGTACCAAGGGGGGTGAGCAGGAGTTATCCTAGCAGTGTGACTTCCTTACCCTGACTGGAGTGAGGGTCCCTACTTGGACTTGTTCATCTGATAAAGACTTCTAGTTGCAGATTCCTTAACTTTGAATAGATACTCAAGCAATACCATCCCCGGAGGTGGGTCTGCCAGCCAAGATCATACTAGAAAGTCCTGCAGGACCAAAAAGGCAAAGTACCTGTCCCTACAGACCTGACTGTCAAGGCAGTAGTGTTTGGTACACATGTGCAGAGATGCCCATGTTGCCACCTGACAGAACTCTGCATGCAAACGCAGTGGTCGCAGTTGTAGCTCAGGTAGAATAAGCACACAAACCTTCATGGTGTTGCTGTTTGGCCACTGCATAGCAGATCTTAATGCAGAGTATGACCCATCTGGAGATGGCCCTCTTCTGCATTGCCTGACTTTTCTTCGCATCCACCTGGAACTCTTTTCTATGATAAATGTAGAACGTCAATGCTCTTTTTGAGTCTGGTCGGTGGGGTGTCTCCTCTTCCTTAGAGGGATGTGGGGATTACATAAAAAGTAGGCAGGATGATGAATTGAAAAAGAGTCCATGACCCCACCCCGCCCTGCTTGTTGCAGTACTACATGGCAGCGGTATTGTCCGTGAACATCTGCACCACCTTTTTCCTTGATAGAGGGAAGAAATGCTTTTAAAGCAAGCTGGACTGCACTGAGCTCCAACATGTTGATGTGTAGTCCGGATCCCGCCGGAGACCAGATGTATCTGATCTCCATCTCTCCCAGATGGCCGCCTCATCCCAGGAATGACCATCTGTCATTACTGTCAGATGTGGCTGGGGAAGGGAGAGGGATCTGACTCTGACTCTGACCCAATAGGGGTTCGTCAACCACCACTGCAGATCTTTTGCGGTTCCCTCTGAGATCTGTACCTTGTCAGAGAGATTTCCCCGACGCTGCGCCCACTCGAACTTCAGGTCCCACTGCAGAGCGTGCATTTGTCACCTGGCATGTGTCACCAGCAGGATGCAGGAGGCCCAGCAGCCTAGGAGTCATTCTCACTGAAATCCAGGATAGAGGCTGAAACAGTTTCATAGCCCAAACATTCTGGACTTGCCGCTTCGGGAGGAAGAGCCTGAAACTGCACTGCGTCCAGAACAGCTCCGATAAAAGGGAGCATCTGAGAGGGAGTCAGGTGTGACTTAGTCAGGTTTATAGTGAACTCCAGAGAATGCAGGCGGTCTGACACAGTCTGGAGGTAGGAGGAGTCAGCCTGTGGAGAGCCCGCCTTCAACAGCCAGTTGTCATGATAGGGAAGAATGAAAACCTTGATCTGCGCAGATGAGCTGCGACCACAGCCATTAGCTTGGTGAAAACCTGAGGGGCACTGGTGGGCATGGTAAACTGAAAGTGCTTGCGACCCCTTGTGAACTGCAACTAATGTCTGAGAGCAGGCAGGACAGGAATATGGAAATAAATGTCCTGCAAGTTCAATGCTACTGTTCAGTCTCCTGGGTCCAGGGCAGACGGAACCTGAGCCACAGTGAGCATCTTGAACTTCTTCTTGATGAGGAGACTGGGGTACTGAAGGACTAGGATAGGATGGAGGCCCTTGTCTTTTGTGGGTACCAGAGAGTAGTTGGAATAGCAACCACTATCTACTTCTGGCATGGGAACTCTATCTATGGATCCCTTTGGCCAAGAGAGCCATAACTTTCTCATGGAGAAGGACAAGTTATCCTCTGTGATCCGATCCTAGGATGGTGGCATGGATGGAGGGATAGGCTTGAAGGGGAGAGAGTAGCCCCTTTAGACTATCTGCAAAACCCACCTGCCTGATGTGATGGATTGTCGCCGAGCAGGGGATGGCAGACACTGCATCCAACTGCACCTAGGTGGGGGAGAGTCGGACTAGAAAGGCTTAGAAGCTGCTGTAGAGAAGGGGGTGGTGGACTGGCCAGACCGCTGGCTCCCTGATCCATGAGGTTGGTGGATCCCACACCCTCAGCCATGCAGAGGCTGGGCAGCAAGCGGGGCAGAGTGGCTGGCTGCGAATGGATGTGGTTGGAGGCCCCTTTCATAGCCACAAAAGAGGCGAAAGTCAGACTGAGGGAGTGAGGGGCCGCCGAGAGGCCCAGGGACCTGGCCGTAGCTCAAGGATCCTTAAAAGCGTTTAAGCGCCAAGTCTGCCTTCTCTCCGAAGAGACAGGTGGCATCAAAGGACATGTCCATCATAGTTGCTTGGACATCCCCTGAAAAGCTAGATGTCCTCAGCCAGGCGTGGCACCTCAGGGCCACTGTCAATGAAACCAATCTGCTTAGTGAGTTGGTTACATCCATTCCACAATGGAGAGTGAACTTTGCTGCGTCTCTCTCATCAGCAACAGCCTCAGAGATTCCAGCCTGGGTCTGCTCCGGGTCCTGTGGCAGCGTTTATGCAACCTACAGTATCTGGGAATAATTGCCTAAAGGCACTCTGTGTTCACAGAGTGCAATGCAAGGCTGATGGAAGAAAAAAATCTTCTTCCAAAGTGTACTGATCCTTTTGGATTTCCTATCCAGGGGTGCGTAAGGGAATGCACCCTGAGAAGTGGAGAAACCAAGCTCTCAAGGGTGGGGTGTTCAGTCAAAAAACTTGGATCCAATTGTGGCGGGTAATTGGCCTATTCACAGGAGCCCCTTTGCTCTGTTTGGACCAAGGACCCGGTAGGACATCCATGAGGGCCTCGTTAAACGGGAGAATGGGTTCTGAGGAGAAAGCTCCAAGCTGAAGCACCTCTGTCAGGAGGTTAGTCCCGATGGCAACCAAAGGCAACTCAAGGTCCAGGACCTCAACTGATCTTCTCACCACCATAGAATAGGAAGCTCCCTCCTCCATTGCCATGGTAGAGAGGAGAAAGCATGCCAGTATCTGGAGAAGTATCCAGTCCGCTGGCTTCATCCAAGTCTATACGCCATTCATAGATTCCCGGAGCTGGTATTCTAAAGGGTCCAGCAACCCCTCCCATTCTTCATCGTAACCCAGCCCATTAGAAAGGGGCTCAGCACCAGACATAGGAGGCAAGGCTCCTGTCGGCACTGTACAAAGCCCATCCGGCTCTGTGTCTGAATCAGGGATAAGAATGGGGATGGCGGTGCCAGTAGTGTCCGTGGAGGGACCGGAACTGGGGAGTTCGGAGTGGTACAATTAACATTAGCCTGGATCCAGTACTGGATCCATGGGTGTGCTGAAGACGAAGACGTCAGCGTGAAACCCAAAGGGGCCCCTCTGACTCCGCTAGGCCCAGAGGTGTTGGACTGCCCAAAAATGAGGCATCTGGCCTCAAAACTGTTCAAGTTTGGTAGGAGTCGCTCCGGCTCCTGGAAACTCAGGGAAACGTGTAGTCTGCCCAGGCAGAGGCTCTGCGGAGCGAGGCCTAGAACGATCATGCTCCTTCGATTCTATGGCCTACGGATGGCCTTTGGCCTTCGAATGCTTTGATTTCTTCTTGTGATGAAGGACTCCGTGCCCAATCCCAGGACCTTCCTTTCAAAAGCGATCTTGACTTGCTTAGAGTCGAGCGTCGGGCCGACATCAGCTTAAGGGACCACTCCCTCAAAGCCTTCAGATGCATGGCCTGACACTCAGAGTCCAACTTTGGGACATCACCCTATGACAGGAACTGCAGGGCTTGAACCCAACCTTCCCCAATTACTTTCTTGACGTACCAGGAGTTGAAAACTTGAAAAAATCTTTGACAAGAAGTCAAAAAAAGCCAGTCAAGAATGACAGAGGAGTAGCTCTCTTCGGATCAGCACTAGCTGGTGGGGAAAGAAAAGAATGGGCATAAGTGTGTCGTGGTGTGCCTATATGGGAACCATGACATCATATCTGGCGCGGACGATGCCAACGACAGACGCAGTGCTGATGGACCCTAACTAATGGTACAGATTACTAATGGATCCAGTCTGATGCCTAGCGGAAATTACAAAGTAAGGAATCTGCAACTAGAAATCTCTATCAGATTCATGCTTAACCAATTAAGCTCCAGCTCTGCTTGGTCAGGCTCCACTAAAGCCCTCAGCAGACGAAAACACAACAACTGGTAGTCTTGTTTGGTGTGGAAAATATGGAAAATTGGTAGCAGTGAAATCTGCAACTACCGTCAGCAGTGACTGAATCAGCCAGCCACTCAAACACCCAAAGCGGATGTCAATTTTCAGGACTATTATTCATGCTGTACTATAAAAAGATTCAGACAATTCAAAAACATGCTGAGAGAGACTGCCTAAGATTGGGTAGAAGTGGAAGTGAATTTGTAATTGTCTGGCCAGAGGAGGAGCGCCTTGCAGAACCCTGCCTATTTTGCATCACTGACTGACTGGGTGTATTAATTAGTGAAGAGAATCCCAGTGACTGAATGAGGGAAATGGTGTTGCAGCGAAGGAGACATGGAGAAAAAGCAACAAAACACGGATAAGAACATCTTATTGATGAAAGCAATGGTTCAGAAGGTAAGAATGCTAAGGTGTAACATTTCAATAACAGTCCGAGGACCAGCTTTTTATGCCTGGTCTGCATGCTGCAAATAGAACAAAATTCAATTAGAAACAGCCAAGGTTTTTACATAGCACCTGTGATTATTGCTAGTCTTGTGCCATTACCACAACGTCTGGTAACTCACAATTTCCACACTATGATACTGAAAACTTTAATTTGTCTCCGAATGTGATTGCAGGTGCATATTTCTTGTTCTAGGATAGAATACATGCATTGAAGACATACTAAAAAAGCAGAACAGAGAGGTAGGTATGATGGATACCAAAGCAAGGCTTCTAAACGGTAATCTGACTTATTCTACATGTGCTTGGATTATGGGTTAGGGGTAAATTTAAGTGTTTTGAGGTGCAAATTGCTTAGCAAATAGCTTTAACCTCTATGGGCTGGGTGAAAAGACATACACATTTACTCTCGCCACCACTACACAGCAAAAGGATACACGTTTTACAGCTGAGGATGCTCAGCAGAGTAAGGAAACATACAAACCTGCGTGAAGATCTCAATGTGAGCATGACATTTAAAGCTATGGGAAATGGAAAACTGAAATCAAACACAATTTTCTGAATTGCTTGTTCTATAGCATCAAACCCTTGTTTTCAGACAGCATCATTACCCCCGAGGTAAGTGGGCTAGGTATGTTAGCCAAAGCATTAGGTAAACATTTTAAGTATAATCACTCTCAGGTTATATTACTTTTCTATCACTCCACTTTATTGTCATCAATGTATTTACTGGTAGAGTCTTATCTTTACAATCCCTATATATGAATTACATTAGACGTTTTACTCTAGGGAAACACAATTCTTGATGAATCGTGAAATGAAGCTCTTCGAAACACAAAATGAAGCAAAATCCTGTGGTTTTTGGAATGAAAACACATTATTTATCTATATTTTCTATTAGAGTTTTCATCAATCAAAGTTTACTCACGCCATACCTCTGAACTTCTAAGCCCCACTATTTTCAAACACACAGCATTAGACACCTAAGTCTTTTCAACACTTGTAAATACTGAACAATGTACTTTCTCTTAGAAATGTTTTTTTTTGGTTGGCAGTCAGGCTACCCCCTGTCCAAGCAATGGCCTCACGCTATTCAGGGAAAAGCAGAAACACACCTGGTTAACCCCCCACTGACCTCCTTGGTAGCTTAACACGAGCAGACAGGCTTAACTCCGAAGCAATCTGTAAAGTATTTGTACCAACACACACAGTAATACAGTGAAAACACAACAAAATTGACACCACACCAGTTTAGAAAAATAGGTACCATTTGCCTAAATCAAACAAGAGCAAAATGACAAAAATCCAACATAGTCAAGTCAAGATATTAATTTTCAAAGGAATAAGTCTTACTCCATAGACAACAATAAACATGTTGAATTTACACAACGTACCTGGTTTGCGTAACAAATAAAGCTACACAGGTGAGCGTGCATCGGAAAAGTCAGTGATGCGTTGATTCCTTACTCGCAAGTGAGCCCATGCGTTGTTCCTTTTCCAGTAAGGTCGGTAATGCGTTGTTTTTCTCACTTGCAAGAGAGCGATGCGTCGATTTCCGGACGGGGCACCTCGGATCCGCCCAGGGTCGAGATGACTGACACCTAGGAACGATGCGTGAGAAATCCGGTCGCACAGTGTTAGAAAACCGTGCCGTGTGGGGTTTGCGTCGTTATCAGCAGCCGTAAGCGGGTGTTGCATGTCGTTTCTCCAGTCTCTATGTGTCAATCACCCAACCGCGATGCAGTTGGAGCATCGATTTCAGCTGTGAAGCCGGTGTCACATTGTTTATCAGCTGCGTTGCAGTTGGTGCATCGCAAATTTCCCCGCACAACGTTCTGTGCATGGATTTCAGATATTGTTTTGCCAACTTCACCTTTCAATGGCCCAGGGACTAGACAGGACACCCCTTGGCGGGGCAGGAGTCTCAGCAGGGAGTCCAGGTGCTTGCAGCGCAAGTCTTTGATGGCCCAGAGACTTCAAAACAGGAGGCAAGCTCACTTCAAGCCCTTGGACATTCTTCTCAAGCACGAATGCACAACAACGTCCAGTCTTTGCCCCCTTTCACAGGCAGAAGCAGCAACTGCAGAATAGCCCAACAAAGCATAGTCACAGGCAGGGGCAGCACTTTTCCTGAGCTATTCAGCTCTTCTCCTTGGCAGAGGTTCCTCTTAAATCCACAAGTGATCTTGAAGAAATCTAAAGTATGGGGTTTTGGGCCCACTACTTATAGCCCTTTCTGCCTTTGAAGTAGGCAAACTTGAAAGGAAAGTCTCTGTTGTTCACAAGATCCTGCCTTGCCCAGGCTGGGCCCCAGACACATACTAGTGGATTGGAGACTGCATTGTGAGAGGGCAGCACAGCCCATTCAGGTGTAAATTACCACTCCTCCCTCCACTCTAGCACAGATGGCTCATCAGGATATGCAGGCTACACCCAGCACCCTTTGTCTCACTGTCTAGAGGAGATTCTAAAACAGCCCAAATGTCAAACTGACCCAGACAGGGAATCCACAAACAGGCAGAGTCACAGAATGGTTTAAGCAAGAAAATGCTTACTTTCTAAAAGTGGCATTTTCAAACTGACAATTTAAAAACCGACTTTACGAAAAGGTGTATTTTTAAATTGTGAGTCCTGAGACACCAAACTCAAAATTTCTATCTGCTCTCAAAGGTGATCTCTACTTTAAAAAAGATTTAAAACAGCCCCCGTGTTAACCTATGAGGTAGATAGGCCTTGCAACAGTGAAAAACAAATTTAGCAGTATTTCACTGTTAGGACACATCAGTACATGTCACACCTTTAACATATATTGCACCCTGCCCATGGGGCTACCTAGGGCCTACCTTAGGGGTGCCTTACATGTATATAAAGGGAAAGTTTAGGCCTGGCAAGTGTTTTACTTACCAAGTCGAATTGGCAGATTAAAACTGCACACACAGACAATACAGTGGAAGGTCTGAGCCATGTTAACAGGGCTACTTATGTGGGTGGCACAACCAGTGCTGCAGGCCCACTAGTAGCATTTGAATTACAGGCCCTGGGCACCTCTAGTGCACTTTACTAGGGACTCACTAGTAAATCAAATATGCTAATCATGGAAAGCCAGTTAAACATACATTTTTACACAGGAGCACTTGCACTTTAGCACTGGTCAGCAGAGGTAAAGTGCCCAGAGGCCCAAACCAGCAAAAACAGTGTCCAGCACAAAGTCAAAATAAGGGAAGCAGAGGCACAAAAGACAGGGGAGACCATGCCAAGGATGCCAGGTCTAACACTTTTCTGTTTTTGTTTCTATTGTATTAGATCCTATGAAGTGCCCTTAGACTCATGAAATAGATTTGATCAGCTACAAATCCTAGGAAGGGGACAACCACCTTTTATGTAGGTATAGTCTGTAGCAATATTGTAGAAAAGTACCATCTTGCCTGGCATGTTACCCCCATTTTTACTGTATGTATGTTTGTTTTTGCCTGTGTCACTGGGATCCTGCCAGCCAAGGCCCCAGAGCTCATAAAGTGGGCCCTGTATGTGTTCCCTGTGTGGTGCCTAACTGTATCACTAAGGCTCTGCTAACCAGAACCTCAGTGTTTATGCTCTCTCTGCTTTTAAAATTGTCACTGCAGGCTAGTGACTAATTTTAACAATCCTGATTGGCATACTGGAACACCCTTATAAGTCCCTAGTACATGGTTCCTAGGTACCCAGGGTATTTGGGCTCCAGGAGATCCCTATGGGTTGCAGCATTTCTTTTGCCACCCATAGGGAGCTCAGACAATTCTTACAAAGGACTGCCACTGCAGCTTGAGTGAAATAACGTCCATGTTATTTCACTGCCATTTTACACTGCACTTAAGTAACTTATAAGTCACCTATATGTCTAACCCTCACTTAGTGATGGTTAGGTGCAAAGTTACTTAGTGTGAGGGCAGCCCAGTCCCAGCAAAGGCAGAACAAAGTATTTCCTCTGAAAGAGGGTGTTACACTCTCTCCCTCTGGAAATAGGTGTTAAGGGCCTGAGAGGAGTAGCCTCTCCTGGCCTCTGGAAATGCTTTGAAGGGCACAGATGGCATAAGCCAGTCTACACCAGTTCAGGGATCCCCCCCAGCCCTGCTCTGGCGCGAAACTGGACAAAGTAAAGGGGAGTGACTGCTTCCCTGACCAGCACTTCCCCAGGGGAGGTGCCCAGAGCTCCTCCAGTGTGTCCCAGACCTCTGCCATCTTGAATGCAGAGATGTGAGGGCACATTGGAGACCTCTGAGTGGCCAGTGCCAGCAGGTGACGTCAGAGACACCTCCTGATAGTTGCTTACCTCTCTCTGTAGCCAATCCTCCTCTGAGGGCTATTTAGGGTCTCTCCTGTGGGTTTCTCAGCAGATAACAAATGCAAGAGCTCCTCAGAGTTCCTCTGCACTTCTCTCTTTGACCTCTGCAAGGATCGACCGCTGACTAGTCCAGGATGCTTGCAAAAGCGCAACAAAGTAGCAAGAAGACTACCAACAACATTGTAGCGCCTCATCCTGCCGGCTTTCTCGACTGTTTCCTGGTGGTGCATGCTCTGAGGGCTGTCTGCCTTCACCCTGCACTGGAAGCCAAGAAGAATTCTCCTGTGGGTCGACTGAATCTTCCCCCTGCTAACGCAGGCACCAAACTTCTGCATCACCGGTCCTCTGGGCCCCCTCTCATCTTGACAAGCATGGTCCCTGGAACATAGGAGCTGGATCCAAGTGTCCCCGACAGTCCAGTGGCCCTTCTGTCCAAATTTGGTGGAGGTAAGTCCTTGCCTCCCCAAGCCAGACAGTAATCCTGTGTACTGCGTGAAGTGCAGCTGCTAGGTCTTCTGTGCACGTTTGCAAGACTTCCTTTGTGCACAGCCTAGCTCAGGTCCCCAGCACCCCATCCTGCATTGCCCAACTCACTGAGTTGGACTCTGACTTTGTGGGACCCTCTTTTATTGTGCTGAGACGACCGTCCTGCCCAGATCTTCTGAGCGCCTGTTCAGGTGCTTCTGCGGGTGCTGCCTGCTTCTACGTGGGCTCTCTGTGTTGCTGAGCGCCCCCTCTGTCTCTTCCTCCAAGGGGCAACCTCTTGGTCCTTCCTGGGCCCTGGCAGCACCCACAACCTTCAACAACGGATTCCTGGACCTGAGGACCTGCAAAGGAAGGGGACCAAGTCCAAGAGTCACGCAAGTGTCCAGGGCGGGCAGGAGCCCACTAAACCCCGGATGAAGGTGCAAAAGGGCTGCCTCCGGGTGGAAGAAGCCGAAGATTCTGCAACAACAGAAGGTGCCAGGAACTTCTCCTTTGGTCAGAAGATGTCCCACGGCGTGCTGGAGGATGCAGAGTTGTTTTCATGCAGAAAGATCGCAACCAAGTCTTGCTAGCTGCAAAGGTCGCGGTTGAAGAAAATGGGTGCTGCCCAGGCCTAGGACCAGGAGATTCCCCCTTGCAGGAGGAGACGGAGGGGGCGCTCAGCAAAACAGAGAGCACATGCAGAAGCAGGCAGCACCCGCATAAGCACTTGAACAGGGGTTCAAGAAATCTGAGCACGGCTGCCATCTCAACACTACAAAGGATGGTCCCACGAAGTCGGTGGTCAACTCAGTGAGTTGAGCAATGAAGGACAGAGTGCTGGGGACTTGGGCTGTGCTGTGCACAAAGGATTAGTTGCAAAAGTGCACAGAAGCCCTTGCAGCTGCAGTTCACGCAGTACACAGGATTACTGTCTGGCATGGGGAGGCAAGGACTTACCTCCACCAAATTTGGACAGATGGACAACTGGACTGTCAGGGTCACTTGGATCCAGCTTCTATGTTCAGGGACCACACTTGTCAAGATGAGAGGTGACCCAGAGGACCGGTGATGCAGACGTTTGGTGCCTGCTGTAGCAGGGGGAAGATTCTTTCGACCCACAGGAGATTTCTTCTTGGCTTCCAGTGCGGGGTGAAGGCAGACTGCTCTCAGAGCATGGACCACCAGGAAACAGTCGAGAAAGCCGTCAGGATTAGGTGCTACAATGTTGCTAGTAGTCGTCTTGCTACTCTGTTGCGGTTTTGCAGGCGTCCTGGAGCAGTCACCAGTCGATCCTTGGCAGAAGTCGAAGAGGGAGATGCAGAGGAACTCTGGTGAGCTCTTGCATTCGTTATCTGACGAGAAGCCCACAAGAGAGACCCTAAATAGCCCTCAGAGGAGGATTGGCCACCTAGTCGGGTAAGCACCTATCAGGAGGGGTCTCTGACGTCACCTGCTGGCACTGGCCACTCAGAGGCCTCCACTGTGCCCTCACACCTCTGCATTCAAGATGGCAGAGGTCTGGGACACACTGGAGGAGCTCTGGGCACCACCCCTGGGGTGGTGATGGATAGGGGAGTGGTCACTCCCCTTTCCTTTGCCCAGTTTCGCACCAGAGCAGGGGCTGGGGGATCCCTGAACCGGTGTAGACTGGTTTATGCAAGGAGGGCACCATCTGTGCCCTACAGAGCATTTCCAGAGGCTGGGGGAGGCTACTCCTCCCCAGCCCTTAACACCTATTGCCAAAGGGAGAGGGTGTAACACCCTCTCTCAGAGGAAATTCTTTGTTCTGCCTTCCTGGGACTGGGCTGCCCAGACCCTAGGAGGGCAGAGGCCTGTCTGTAGGTTGGCAGCAGTGGTAGCTGCAGTGAAAACCCCAGAGAGCTAGTTTGGCAGTACTTGGGGTCCACGCCGGAGCCCCGGGGATGCATGGGATTGGCACCCCAATACCAGATTTGGCATGGGGGGACAATTCCATGATCTTAGACATGTTACATGGCCATATTCAGAGTTACCATTGTGAAGCTACATATAGGTATTGACGCACGTATATGTAGTGCACACGTGTAATGGTGTCCCGGCACTCACAAAGTCTGGGGAAATTGCCCTGAACTATGTGGGGGCACCTTGGCTAGTGCCATGGTGCCCTCACACTTAGTAACTTTGCACCTAACCTTCACTAAGTGAGGGTTAGACATATAGGTGACTTATAAGTTACTTAAGTGCAGTGTAAAATGGCTGTGAAATAACGTGGACGTTATTTCACTCAGGCTGCAGTGGCAGTCCTGTGAAAGAATTGTCTGAGCTCCCTATGGGTACCTAGGTACCATATACTAGGGAATTCTAAGGGTGTTCCATTGTGCCAATTAGAATTGGTAAAAATGGTCACTAGCCTGCAGTGACACTTTTAAAGACAGAGAGAGCATAAGCACTGGGGTTCTGGTTCGCAGAGCCTAAGTGACACAGTTAGGCATCACACAGGGAACACATTTAGGCCACAAACTCTGAGCACTGGGGTCCTGGCTAGCAGGATCCCAGTGAGACAGACAAAAACAAACTGACACACAAGTAAAAATGGGGGTAACATGCCAGGCAAGATGGTACTTTCCTACAGCCAACCAGTGGCAAATTGCGAATTCGTAAGCACTTCTTGCATTGGGATGAGATGCAAGAACTCATACAGCACCTCCCAAAAGAGCATCAAAAAAGGGCACAACATGTTGTAGAAGAGGAACAGGCTATAAGTAATAATCAATTAAGGTCTGCCCTCGATGCTGCTGATACAGCCGCAAGGAATGTCAATACTGCCATTACAATTAGAAGGCATGCATGGATACACTCCTCTGGTTTTAAACCAGTTGCAGTCAGTTGTTGTCTTTGCAGACCCTCCTATCATGACTTTAGTGTGTTTCTGGGTAAGTAGGTTAACTTTACTCCTACCTTTCAGGGTCTTGGGGTGGGGTATCTTGGACACCCTTAGTGTTTTCGTACACTGCCAACGACCCTCTACACACTACACTAGGCCTGGGGTCCCTAGGTGGTTCGCATTCCACTTTCTTAGTATATGGTTTGTCTTGCCCCTACACCTATTGCATCCTATTGTATTCTACTGTGTTTGCACTACTTTTCTAACTGTTTACTTACCTGAGTTTGGTTTGTGTGTATACTTTGGGTATTGTACTTACCTCCTAAGGGAGTATATTCTCCGAGACATTTTTGGCACATTGTCACTAAAATAAAGCGCCTATTGTGATTCTTATGATATAGTGCTATGTAAGTGGTATAGTAGGAGCTTTGCATGTCTCCTAGTTCAGCCTAAGCTGCTCTGCTATGGCTACCTCTATCAGCCTAAGCTGCTAGAACACTACTAATCTACTAATAAGGGATAACTGGACCTGGCACAAGGTGTAAGTACCATCAGGTACCCACTATAAGCCAGGCCAGCCTCCTACATTGGCCGCCTGTCTGGCTACTCTCTTACCAGCAGCATCAAACTTTCTACTTTCTTTATCAGGAGGAGGAACGTCTCCTGATGACTGGCTGTTAGCTCTTTTTGTAGCCGCACTGACTACTACTGAATCCAGGGACCTGATGTGTAATGTAGTCTGAATCTGTAGGGGCAGGCTTGTATTTTTGTCAACTCTAGGGGTAATCACTTTAGCTTTGACAAAATTTGGTCCGCATGTTTGACCATTCCAGGCAACATTGGGAGACATTGGTATCTAGGATGAGTGGAAGACAGAGTGTTGAATAATAAATCTTCTTCCAGGGGGTCAAAGTGCATAAGCACCCCATGGTAAGCAGTTGTTCTAGAAACTACTTGAGTGTAGGCAGTAGTGTCCTCTGGTGGAGAAGGCTTGAATGGGTATAGATCAGGATCATTGTCTGGAATGGGATCAGGATCATACAGATCCCAAGGGTCCACTGTATCTGCATGCGAGTATAGTGAGTGCGTTGGAGAAGGCAATGGTGGTGGACTATTTTGAGGAGGTGAAAAATAAAGCTGTGGAGAGTGAGGAGGAGAGACAGGGAGGGGTGCTGGTTTCTCCTTCAGTTTCTGAACCTTTGCTGGTGGTTGAACAGAGTCTAATTCCTCTTGAAAGGCCAGCTTTATTTTAGTCTTTAAAGGAGTCTTTAAAGGTCAGAATTCTTCCAGTCTCTTTATGTATATGGATTCTTGAGTGTCTTTCATCCATAACCTCCAATATTGACTCAGTCTCTTCTTCAGAAGGTTTGTGATGTTCTTGCATTGGCTTTGAGATTTGCTTAAGTTTACTTGAAAGTCCTTGTTCCTCTGTGTATGAGGATTTTTTCGGTTCCGATGATTAAATCTTTTTCGGTCCTGAAAAAGAAGTTGGCTGTTTTGGCTCCGAAGCAGGATGTAGAATCTTCGACTCCGAAGAGTGAGGACGCTTACTGGAGTCCGAGGTGGAAGTTTTAGCTGACTTGCTCGACTCCGAAATGGACGGAGGAGTGGCCCTTTTTCGGTGCTGATCCCGAAAGTCGGTCGCTGATAGTCTTTTTTTCGGGCCTCACCATGGCCTTCAGCACTGGTGTACCCAAGGCCTTTTATTTTTATTTTTATATATAGGCGTAGGGGCAGACGTACTCACGTGCTGGCCAGCAGTGATGGATTCATCATCTTCCAATTCTTGCTCGGAGTCGGTGTCACGTATGGAGACTGCTGTCTGCGCCTGCTCTGCCTCCAAGACGTCGAGATGTTCAGTGCTTTTCAACGCCATTTCTAGTCTTCGGGACCTGCGATCTCTCAAGGTCTTCTTCGATCGAAATGATCGACAGGCTTCGCAATCTTCTTCTCGATGGTCTGGAGAAGGGCACAATTTACAAACCAGATGTTGGTCTGTATATGGGAACTTTGCGTGGCATCAAGGGGAAAATCGAAATGGAGTCCGATGCATCAGGCTTCCACGTGGTAGGCCCGAACAGGCCGAAGACGGGCGCATGCACCCCAAAGGGCGAAATGAAGATTCCGATGGTACTACCGGTTCGATGCTAGATGGAAAATGCGATCGAAACAATACCGATGATTAAATAGGTTTTCTAAGGTTTTCCGATTCGAAATCTCAGAGCGAGAGGAAACACGTCCGAACCAGACAGCGGAAAGAAAACAATCTAACAATGGAGTTGATGCCCATGCGCACTGAAACCGAGAAGAGGAGTCACTCGATCCCGTGACTCCAAAAAGACTTCTTCGAAGAAAAACAACTTGTAACACTCCGAGCCCAAAACTAGATGTCGGAAGAGATATGCATAGCATGTGTATCTGCAGCTATGCCATCGAACATATAGTTATAGATAGGACCTAGTCTGTATAAAAAAGCTGGTTTTTTTCACTTGCCTTTATCTTCAGTGCCGTTTGACGAATCTTCATGAAATTTCCCAAAAGATTTAACAGTCACATGAGCTGCTGCCTGGAAAGTTCTGGGGTGATCTGTGAAGTGGGGGCTGAGAAAAAGTGGGGGAGGGGAGGTGAAATTTAGAGTTTTTCTAATGTTAATTCCCATGGGAAAAACTGAAAAGCAATATCGCCAAAACCACTAGACAGAGTTACACCAAATTTGGCAGGAAGGTAGCTTTTGGTCCAGAAAGAGCCCTTTTTGGTATTTAATGTAAATCCTTTAAGTAGTTTTTAAGAAATTAAAGAAAATCCAAATTTGTATATATAGGGACATGAAGGATTATCAACCCTTTCCGTGCTGAGTTCTGTTTGGCTGCCAACACTTCAAACCAGGAAGTGTTGGCAGCCATGTTGGTACTCGATTTGAGCCAAGTCCTAGACAAAAATGTAAAAAAAAAAAAAAAGAGAAGGGGCCAGGGTACGGACAGCCTGACCCCTTAGCTCTGGTGCTGGGGACCCACAGATTTGGGGCAGATTTGCAGATATGGCAAAATAATTTTTTTTAACGAAATACGGCATCCCATACTTCGTTTTTTTTTAAGCTTCCGGGTGGGTTAAGTCCCGGGGGCATTATTTTAAGAAACAGGGGGTTGCCCGGCCCCACATAGCCCCAGGGACTGCCACCTCCCTGGGGCAATGTTGAAAATATGTTGTGCCCCTGGGACCACCACTTCTCTGCGGCACAATGTTTTCATTCTGTGGAGAGGCCTGTCAGCATCAGTCACAGAACTGGGGACCACCACCTCCCCAGGGCTTCAACTTCTTGGGATGCAGGGGTGCCACATGCCCCTGGCCCCTTTGCCCCGGGGACCACCACCTCCCCAGGGCTCTTCTTGTTGGATAGGGCTTGAGGAACCACTGATAGCCCCGGGGACCACCACTCACCATTGCCAGCTCCTGCTATGTCTCGGGGTGCCCACCCCCCGGGACACAGCTGTTTGCTGTGGCTTGGCTGCAGCTTTGACAGTGGCAGCCAAGTGACAGCAAACACTCCGCTTTCTGAGAGGCAGGACCTGTCAAACAGGTCTCGCTGTCAGAAAGCGGAGTTTCATCTTGTTTCCCTGCACGTAGATTTGCGTGCAGGGAACCAAGATGAAAGCTTTGACCCAGCAACCACGGAGCTGCTACTTAAAGCAGCTCTTTGGTTGCTGGAGCAATGGGACAATGGGGGAGGCCTTGAGGTTCCCCCCGGGGTCCCAGATAGCCCGTAAAGGGCACATTATAAAATGAATTACAAAAAATCAGCAGGGACCGCAGGGGAGCCCTTGAGGGTCCCAGATAGCCCATAAAGAGCTAAAAAATGCATAAAAAAGAAATCAATAGCTCAAGTTTGAAGGTCCCAGACATTCACACTGAGTGTTAAGGGTTCAAGTCCAAATGTATCCCTGGTCATTTCCCTCCTTTATATATATATATTTTTGTAATTCAAATGTTCAAGGCACATACGGAAAGGTGATCTTACTGGTTTTAGTTGACAAATACATTTTTCTTTTCAATTTTTGCAGAAATATCTCGTTCTAAATATATCATCCCTCAAAGCCTAAAAAACTATCTCTCTCCCTCTTTCATTCTTTCTCCTACTCAGACCCTTTTGCAACCACTCACAGACCCACTCAGACACCCACGCAACCACTCACAGACCCACTCAGACTCTCGTACACCCACTTACAGCCCCACTCAGAAATCCACTCAGACTCACACACCCACCGACAGACACCCTGACACCTTGAAGCACCCACTCACAGACATGCGCAGACACTGATGCACCCACTAAGATACTGATGCACACACTGTCACACCCAGCCACTCTCAGAACTACTCTCATCGCAAGATACACCATCTTACACCTATTCTCATACCCAGAAAGATAGGCTGCTGTCAACTCCCGCCACACATGGCCAAAGGGCTGTGCTCATTGTGGGGTTGAGTGGTTAGGGGGCTGGCCGCAGGGTCTGGCTGCAGGTGCCCATCACGACACCCCCCCTTCAACGGGAAACCCCATCAAGCCTGTCCTCCCCGAAGAGGGTCTCTCCAATTGGCCTGCCTGCTGCAGTACCCCCTTCTTCTGGACATTTTGATGTTGCAGCCAACCCACTGGTTGAGCCTCCTTCCCGTGCTAAAGTTTGACTCCTGATAGTAGTGAGAGCTCTCTTACTTGACATGTTTATTGCCCTATTGACGGGATGCAGTGTTCTCCCCTGTTGGGAGTTGTTAAAAGTTTGACCGGACCTGGTTTGTTGCTCGACGTACTATTTTTCTCCTTTGAGTTGAGTTCTCTGTTCAAGATGCTCCTTTCCCAAAACCTAGAATCCCTGGATAAAACTGCCAACCAATGCTCCTGGTCAGCCATTCACGAAGTGGCCTTGTTACATCTTCACTACTTAGTTACTAATGGCTACCACAGAATCATGGGGTAAATACACATAATTTATCTGGAATGTGTGCGGCATGGGTAATGCCCATACATGCTGTCAGATACTAGTATACTTTGATTGATAGGGGGTGGACATAGCCTTCCTAAAGGAGGCACATATTGATGCTACAACAGCACTAGCACTTCGGAGCAAATGGTGACAGCAAATCATTAGCACTTCCTATTTGTCCTTTGCTCGGGGTGCCACCATCCGGATCGGGCCGGGGTCCCCTTCTAGCTCAAGGAGACCAAAGTTGACCATGTGGGCACGTTTGCTCTGGCCCACGGACAGCTAGATGACCTGCTTGTGGTATTGGGATCTGTCTATGACCCTAATGCTGAGCAACCCAGTTATTGGGCTCCCCTCTCTGCTTAACTGGTACCATGGGCAGATCTTGACTGGATATTAGGGGTGTGGGGGAACTATAACACAGTTTTGGACAAGCTCCTGGATAGGTAACACCTTCTTTTGCCTGCCACTGATGCAATGCATAACTCAATGGTGCTCCTGGACTGGCTACACCATTCAACAATCTCATTACAGTCACAAGTCCTTGACATTGACTATCTGGGAAAACAATATCCAACCATAACCCGCTGTGTATGGCTTGGGGCAGAGTCCTCACACCAGTCCCCTACGGCAGATGTCACTGCTATGGCTTGAAGGTGAGGTTTTCTGCAAAACCCTACGGGAAGCCACTATACTCTATTTACAAAGGAACACAGATAATGCCACGTCCAGGGCAGAGTAGTGGGAAGCATATACAGTGTTTATTCGGGGTTTTGAGCACAATAGGTGGCAAAACAATGTTCCCTCCACTTATTTTCCCCTGTGTGCAGCACTGGACTGTTTATGGGTGCAGTTTCTTGTTGTGTGTGGAGCAGCACTTCGAGGTAAAGCACTATGTGAGCATGCAATAAATTCTCCACTTCTTCATAATGATAGCGAGGAGAAGGCCAGACACCCATTTTAAATTAAATGGTACTACACTGAATTTTTGTTAAAAAATTCAAACTATATGAGTTAAAAAGCAAAACACTTTCAAGACTGTTCTCAATCTGCTCTCAAAATCATTCAAACTCTTCCTTTGCAGCAGAAAAGAATTTAACTGTACACAGCCACGCATTTATCATGAGGGGTGTAGAAAATGTAGATGGTAATTTAGAAATTACATCTGAAAAAACAAGATCACAGTACCAATACTAACAGTGGAAACCCATGTAGAAGAAACTTCACCCTTCACTCATGGAAACCCATGTAGAAGCAACTTCACCCATTAGAATTCTAGTTTTTGTGGAAGGAGAGGTAATATTCATGATGATAAAAATAGAGAAATAGAGAAAGGTCCATAAGAATACTTGCAGAAGGAAAGTATGTCCATGGCTTCTACATTGTGAATTTGTCTACTGTTCTCAACAGTTAATGTTTCTACAGAGACATTTTCTACAGTGATATTGTGCTTGTCCTTCCATTAATGTTTCAGAGAAAGCCTGCCAAACAGTTTTTGTATCACAGAATGCCTGACCTTTATTTAATGCACCACCAGACTGAAAAGCTGCAAAGTGTACTATAAGTATTAGGTGTCACATACATGTGTGATCTAGGAGGTATTAGTCAACAGTATACCTATTTTTAATGTCTCACATCATCTGCAGTTCCTCCTTCCATTCCACCATGACTCTATTAATATATCTCCTTCCCAAAACTCACACGCCGTCATACATCTACAATCTTACTCTTTCTTTCATGCCTAGTTAATACCTTCTCACATTCTTTCACCCGTTCTCTTCTGAACTTATGCATTTGTTGGAGGCTAATCCAGTAACTCTAACGCCCATTTTCTCACTCACCATGACTTGCTTGCTTTTCTAGCTCAGACAATCTCTTAACTGGCTCAGTATTTCTTTGGTATTCACTACATTTCCATCTGTGTCACTATCTGCTCACCACCATTCTAGTTCTGTCGGACAAGTTAGTTACCTTTAGTAATGCCTTATCTGGTAAAGTCAATATCTAGTTGCAGATTCCTTACCTTAGAATTTCCCCCCAGGCGTCAGTCTGGATCCAGAGATTTTTCTTGAGCAGTACCCCTGTGGGCCTTAGGTGGCATTGATCGGCTCCATTTCTGCCACCGGTGTCATCCGTGCCGGCTAAGTTACGGGATCTATACAGACGCCACGTCAGAGTGCTGACGACAGTTTCTTGTCACAACTTTCCACACCAGAAGCGCAGAGACTTAAATGAACTGACTACTGGTGCGTCACAACTAAGGCCCTGGAAGTGGAGTCCCTGTCCCTAGAGCGGAGTTTGAGGAGAGGGAAGGATGGGTGGGTCGGTAAGGAATCTGCAACTAGACAATGTCTCTACCGGATAAGGCGTTACAGAAGGTAAGTAACTTGTCCATCTGACAGAGACACATAGTTTCCTTACAACAAAATAGATACCCAAGCAATACCATCCCCGGAGGAGGGTTTGTGATCTAAGGTCATACTAGGAAGTCCTGTAGGACCGAACGGGAAATGGGCCCATCCCTACGGACCCGAGTTTCCAGGCAGTAGTGTTTGGTAAATGTGCACAGAGATACCCAAGTTGCAGCCTAACGGATGTCAAGGACTGGAACTCCGCATGCTAGTGCAGCGGTCGCTACTTTAGCTCTGGTAAAATGAGCATGCAAACCCTTAGGAGACTACTTGTTAGCTAGTGCAAAGCACATTTTAATGCAGAGTACGACTCATCTGGAGATGGTTCTCTCCTGCACTGCTCTACCTTTCTTCGCACTCACATAACCTACAAAGAGTTGATCATCCATCCGGAACTCTTTGGTACGATCAAAGTAGAATGCCAATGCTCTTCATTAGAAGAATGCGGGGCGCGTAAAAAGTAGGCAAGGTGATGGATTGACCTACATGAAAAGGGAGTGACCACTTCCAGAAAAAAGTATGCCCTAATGCGAAGCACCACTTTGTCAGGATAGATGGAAAGGTAGGGCGGCTTAGATGACAATGCCTGAAGCTCAATCACCCTGATGGCAGAGGTAACGGCCACAAGGAAGGCTGTTTTCAAAGCAAGAGGACAATTGTGGAGAGGCTTGAAACGACTGCACATCAGGAATGTCAAAACTAAATTCAAATCCCATTGGGGTATAATGAATGGAGATGGAGGAAACATACAAGCATGGTCCTTAAGTAACTTATTCACAATAGAAGACTTAAACAAGGAAGGTTGATCAGGCAACCTTCAAAAAGCAGAAATAGCAGACAAATAACCTTTGAGAGTGTCCATAGCAGAGCCCTGCTGGGCAAGAGAAAGGATAAACAACAGAACCTCAGAAAGAGGGACAGAAAGGGGGTCAACCTACTTGTCTGGGCACCATGCCACAAATTTATTCCAATGACAAGCGCACACTGTTTTGGTGGAGGGATGCCTGGCTGTCAAGATTACGTTGCAGACTTCGGGTGGTTGGTCAAAGCTGTCAACTGCTGCTGCTCAATCTCCAAGCAAGGAGGAGAAGACTGGACAGGTTTGGGTGGAGAACCCTCCCCTGATGCAACATCAGATCCTCCCTAAGGGGCAGTATGGGTGGAGAACCCTCCCCTGATGCAACAGAAGATCCTCCCTAAGGGGCAGTATGATTGGAGGATAGATGGCAATGCTCAGTACTTCAGGATACCAGACTCTTCGTGCCTACTCCTGAGACACAAGGATTACTTTGGCCTGGTCGTTCTTGATATTCTTTAGAACTCTGGGCAGAAGTGGTATGGGCAGAAAGGCGTACAGGAGGCCTGAATTCCACTCGAGACGAAAAGTGTTGCAGAGTGATTGCCGCCTTGGAAACTCCAACATGCAATACTGCTGACATTGCGCATTCTCTGCAGGGGCGAACTGATCTAAACAAGGCTTTCTAAACTGCTGAAAGAGATGCCATTTGTGATCGACGAAGCATTGCTTGCTGCGTTCATCTGCTCTGACGTTCAGAGATACCGCCAGACGTTGAATTACCAGGAAAATGCCTTGATGTTCCAGCCACGTCCAGCTGCGCAGAGCATCCTGACAAAGGGTCCACGAACCCACCCTGTTTGTTGCAGTACCACATAGCGGTGGTGTTGTCCGTGAACACCTGCACTACCTTCCTCTTGATAGAGGGAGGCAATGCTTTCAACACTGGTTTGATTGCACAGAGTTCCAACAGGTTGATGTGGAATCCAGAGTCTGCCAGAGACCAGATGCCTCTGATCTCCGCCTCTCCTAGATGGCTGCCAAATCCCAGGTGTGACATGCCTGTCACTACTGTCAGATCTGGTAGAGGGAGGGAGAGGGATCTGCCCCTCACCGAATCACGGTTTGTTAACCACCAATGCAGATCTTGTGCAGTTCCCTCAGAGATCTGGTCCTTGTCAGAAAGATTTCTCTGATGCTTCAGGTCCCACTGCAGAGTCCACATATGCCATTTTACATGAGTCGCCAGCAGGGTGCCGGAGTCCATAAGGTCCCGCAGCCTCAGAGTCATTTTCACAAAAATCCAGGATGCAGACTGAAACATCAGTATCATTGCCTGGACTCGCCGCTCGGGGGGATAAGCCTGAAAGTGTTCTGCGTCCATAACAGCTCTGATGAAAGGGAGCATCTGCGAGGGGGTCAGGTGAGACTTTGGCACGTGTTTGTGAACCTCAGCAAATGCAGGAGGTCTGTTGTAATCTGGATGCAGGAGACAAAAGCTTACGACGAGCCAACAGCTAGTCGTTGAGATAGGGGAGGACTGAAACCCCTGATCTGTGCAGATGAGCCTCAACTCCGCCATCATCTTGGTGAACACCCGAGGGGTGCTGGTAAGGCCAAAAGGTAGCAAGGCGAACTGAAAGTGCTTGTGGCCAACCATGAACCGCAAGTAACGTCTGTGGGCAGGCAAGTCGGGAATATGGAAATAAGCATCCTACAAGTCCAACGCTACCAATAAGTCTCCTGGGTCCAGGGCAGATAAAAACTGAGCCAGAGTGAGAATTCTGAACTTCTCCTTCCTGAGGAACAGATTGAGGGATGAAGGTCTAGGATAGGGTTGAGGCCCTTGTCCTACTTGGGTACCAGAAAGTAGCTGGAATAGCAACCACAACATATTTCTGGCACAGCTATGGCTCCCTTGGTCAAGAGAGATGTAACTTCCTCTCAAAGAAGTATCAAGTAACATTCCAGCATCCAACTGTAAAATGGTGGCATAGATGGAGGGGAGGGAGTAGTCCCATTGGTCTATTTGCAAAACCCACTTGTATGGCGTGACAGACTGCCAGCACACCAGGTTATTGCAAATCCTGCCTCAGACTGGTCACTGGTGGGGACGAGTCGGATATTTGCAAAACCCACTTGTATGGCGTGACAGACTGCCAGCACACCAGGTTATTGCAAATCCTGCCTCAGACTGGTCACTGGTGGGGACGAGTCGGATTAGGAAGGCTTGGGGGCAACTGCGTGGGGGGGGCGGGAGGGCTGAAGTGGGGGACTGGCCAGACCGCTGGTTCCCTGATGCACGAAGAAGGTGGATCCCATGCCCCTGGCCACACAGAGGCTGGGCAGCATGAACAGCACTGTAGCTGGATGGGAACGGACATGGCTGACCACTCCTTCTGTAACCACGAAAAGGATGAAAAGCAGAACTGAGGGGGACAAGTGCCTGCCATGAGGCCCAAGGAGCTGGCCGTAGAACAAGAATCCTTGAAGTGCTCGAGTGCCGAATTTGCGGTCTCTCCAAAGAGATGGGTGCCATTAAAGGGCATGTCCATTAGATTGGTTTGGACATCCACCGAAAAGTTCTCAACTAGGTGCTGCAGCTCAGGGCCGCTGTTGTTGCAACTGCTCGGTCCACATGGGCTGCGTCTCTCCCATCAACAACTGCTTGGGGAAGTACAGCCTGGGCCTCCTCCAGGTCGACCTGTGTCAGCACTTGCGCAAATGTATTCCACAGCATATGGGAATAATGGCCCAAAAGGCATGCAGTGTTCAAGGATCGCAATGCCAGACTGACGGAAGAAAACATATTCTTCCAAAGTGTGTCCAGCCTCTTCGATTCCCTGCCTTCCCTGCACGATAATTTAATTCAGTAGAAGCTAAAAAAAAGAGGCCCTCTGAACATTCCTCATGCCATTTTTCCCAACACGTTTCGACCAATATATGATCTGGGAATGTGAATTCAAACAAGGTCATCATCAGGGCTTTACATTGTTCATCTTGATGCAGACTTTGATTTATGCATTCCGCAGGTTTGGAACAGGCGCTTGGAGAAAACTGCTTTTGGCATTCTTCTGCGAGTAATGATGCTCCAAGGGCCGAGCTTCTTCTCAGGCTGGTGGGTCCTTTCTTTCTGGGGTTGCTGCATTTTGCTTTCACTCAGCGTCTCTTTTCCATTGGGTGGATTGTGGGGAAAACTCTGACGCTTGTACTAGGCAACTAGTGCTCTCACGTATGATGTCATATGCATACTCAATTAATTAAGTAATCAAGTATTTCCAGAATGAATGATTGAAATCAATGAAGGGGCCAAAATAGGAGCTGTAATCCTCTAACACTGAACGGCTCTGAGATAAATTTCTTTATGCTAATACAGATACTTGTTTATTGATAGCCACCTATGTTGAAGAAGAGATGGAACTTTGAATACTAGTTGATTGTTTGTACAGTATATATATGTATCTATATGTGTTTTAAGTTTAAATCATTTCTGTTGGAAATGGCCTCTCTGCAGGGGCACCCTCAAACTTTTTGCCTTCCTTTTCTGACCTCATTTTTTGCTAGCTTTAGGACTCTGCAAACTTTACCACTGCTAATCAGTGCTAAAGTACATATGCTCTCTCCCTAAAACATGGTAACATAGGCTCATACCCAATTGGTATATTTAATTTACTTGTAAGCTCCTAGTAAAATGCACTACATGTGCTCAGGGCCTGTAAATTAAATACTACTCGTGGTCCTGCAGCACTGATTGTGCCACCCACCCAACTAGCCCCTCAAACATGTCTCAGGCCGGCCATTGCAAGGCCTTTGTGTGTAGTTTCACTGCCACTATGAGTTGGCATTTAAAGATCCTTGCCAAGCCTTAAACTCCCCTTTTTCCACATATAAGTCAACCCCTAAAGTAGGCTCTAGGTAACCCATAGGGCAGGGTGCTGTGTAGGTAAAAGGCAGGACATATACCTGTGTGTTTTATATGTCCTGGTAGTGCAAACCTCCTAAATTCGTTTTCCACTGCTGTGAGGCCTGCTCGTTTCGTAGGTTAACATTAGGGCTACCCTCATATACTGTTTGAGTGGTAGATTCTGATCAGAAAGGACTAGATAGGTCATATTTAGTATGGCCAGAATGGTAATACAAAGTACTGCTGACTGATGAGGTTGGATTTTACATTAGTATTTTAGAAATGCCACTTTTAGAAAGTGAGCATTTCTCTGCATTTAAAATCCTTATGTGCCTTGTAACCTGTCTCCAATCCACGTCTGGGCTAGGCTGGTTGACAGTTCCCTTGTGCATTTCACCCAGACAACCACAAACACAGGATGCTCAGTCACATCTGCATAGTGAATGGGTCTTCCTGGGCTGGAAGTGTGGAGAGCCTAACACTTACATTCCAAAGGACAGTGGCCTGCCCTCACAAAATGGATTGCCAACCATCCTACTGGGACCCTGGCAGACAGGGTTGTACTGAAAGGGGACCTTGTGCACTTCAAAACCATTCTTTGAAGTCGCCCCCACTTCAAAGGCACTTTTGGGTATATAAACTGGGTCCCTGACCCTACCAAGGTAGACACGTCTTGGGACAGACACTCTGCACCAGAACCTGCAACCTACCAAGAGTAGCTGCCTAGCTGCCCAAAGGACTCACCTGGACTGCTTTGCTGTAAATGACTGCTACCTTGCTGTTGCCCTGCTGCCTTGCTGGCCTCTGGCTCTGCTGAGAGGTGCTCTTCAAGGGCTTGGATTGAGCTTGCCTACTGTTTCCTGAAGTCTCAGGGCCACAAAGACTTCATCTCTGCAAAGAAACTCCTTGTGCAGCGAAAATTGACACACAGCCTGCCAGAATCGATGCACAGCCTGCCCAGCAGTGAAAAAAATCACTGCATCGCCGAACCGGAACGACGCAGCCCGGCTCCCCGAGTGGAGATCGACGCAGCGCCAGGATTGCAACCAGAAATTCGACATACAACCCACCGGATCTACGCATCGCCGAGCCGGAATGACGCAGACCCACTTCCTGCAGAAGGAATCGATGCAGCGCCTGCCGTCCGACAGAAACCCCAACGCTTCATCCACCAGATTGACTCAGCACCTGTGACTTTGCCCAGCTCGCCCAGGATTTCCATGCAATGTCTCTGGGCGTCAAAGGACCCCGCATCGCAAAAGAGGACTGAAGCCTGCGTGCCAGAATCCGACGCAAAGCCCTTGCCGCATGGAAAAGAATCGACACATCATCGTCTGTGTGTGCCCGGAAATCCAACATACACCTACCTTTTTCCACACATCTCCTCCTCTGTGGTTCTTGTGTGTGTAATTTTGATGCAAATCAGGTACTTTTTTCTTGCAAGAGACAACTGTTGCTTTTAAGAACTAAAGACTCTTTTTATCATTACAAAAGTGATATTTCAATTTGTGATTATCAAATCTTGATCGTTTTGAGCCTAATCTAATCAGATAAGTATCCTATATTTTTCTAAACCTGTGTGGTGTATTTTTGTGGAGTTCTCACTGTGTTATTGCATGATTTATTGCACAAATACTTTACACATTGCCTTCTAAGTTAAGCCTGACTGCTCAGTGCCAAGCTACCAGAGGGTGGGCACAGGATAATTTGGATTGTGCGTGACTTACACTGACTAGGACTGTGTTGGAAGGTGGGTCATTAGTTGTGTGGCCTGCACAAGTAACGAGTCCGCACACGACCGCCACTGGGAACCAAACACCCCATTGTAGCGCTTGACTCTCATAGGGTAGCGTTGCAGAGCAGTCCAAGGCTTACTCAAGGGAGGTGGTGTGGGCTAGTAATCCGCATTCCCAAGCATGCAAGCATGACCCTTAATAAATGAATGTCCAGTCTGTGCTTTTTCTTTTGATAAAGTAAAAGTACATTTATTATTCACACACACTACTCAATACTACGCAACAGTATGTAATCGTTCAGGTCTCCCTAAGGGAGAATATAATCCAACAACCCACATGGCAAAACAATCCCAGTGCCCCCCTTTGCACATTTGAACATTCTGACAGTATTCAACAGTACAGTGCAATAATGACACCTACATTTGGGAATAAATACTTTCATAGTGCCAAGATGTGACTGTCAGCGTCATTATTCAAATTAGCATAATCAGAGAACATATGAGACCAAATTCTAGCATTCTAACCATCAGGATTACTTTTGATTACTTTGAGATTACTTTTGGATTACTCTTATTTAACATAAAATAACAGTAGAATACATGGGGCCATAACAACCTACACCTATGGTAGGCACCCGTGCACAAACAGGAACAAAAGTTCACTGAAGCTTGTGCTTCAAATATCCATCCAACCCTGGAGGGGTTATCTCCCAGGTGTCCCACCCTACCTAGGGTGGGGACACCAACAGATGTTGGGGGGAGGCTGCGCTGCTCCTGCAGCTCCCCCTGTCTCACAGTTCTCGTTGGTGGTGGCCCCCATCTCACTGGGACCACCACAGGCGTTCTAGGGGCTCAATAAGCGGCCCCAGCCCCGCAAAGCATGCTGAGGCGGCTGCATAAATGATGAGCGGCTCTCCCGCTGAGAGGGGAGAGCCGCGATTCCTTTTCTGTTCTTCTTTTCATTTTTTATTTTGGGGGTGCCGGTCCCACCCGGACACCCCCTGCACTCAAAAAACAGATCCCTCGTTGGAGGGCGGCTCAGGGAGCCCACCCCTGGCCGCCCCCGCCGGCTCCCCGCACGGCCAGCACCTCCGGGTGCTGCCGCGGGAGCCGGCTAGCTGATTTGGAGTCTGCCCGCTCCAGCGGGCAGACTCGGGATGCTGGAGGCTGTCGGCCGCGTGGGGGGGAGTGCAGCGGCACTCCCCCTACCTCCTGGTGTCGTCGGGGCCCCGGGATGGGGTCCGGGGCCCCTCCTCCTCAAGACGGGGAGCGCGACGGCGCTCCCCGGAGTCCTTCTCTTCTCGGGGCCCCGGGATGGGGTCCGGGGCCCCTCTCCTCCATAGGGGGGAGCGCGACGGCCCTCCCCCAGGCCCTCTTCTGCGCGGGGCCCCGGGATGGGGTCCGGGGCCCCTCGGCCATATTCACGGGGAGCGCGACGGCGCTCCCCGGCTTTTCTTCGGCTGGGGGTGCGCGACGGCGCACCCCCATTCCAGCCTCTTCTCGGGGCCCCGGGATGGGGTCCGGGTCCCCAGGGGACCATTTTCACGGGGAGCGCAACGGCGCTCCCCGACTTCCCTTCTGCTGGGGGGTGCGCGACGGCGCCCCCCCCCCATTTCACCCTTTCTTCATGGGGAGCGCGACGGCGCTCCCCGGCTTGTGTTCGCCGCCGGGGCCCCGGGATGGGATCCGGGGTCCCCTTTCCACAGCGGCAGGGGGGGGGGGGGGGGGGGGTGTGCGCGACGGCGCCCCCCTTCTAAAACATCCAAAGGACCAGGCTTCACGGGGCCCTGGGATGGGGTCCGGGGTCCCTCCTTCCTCAGAGAGGGGGAGTGCGACAACACTCCCCTGTTCTCCTCTTCCTCCTGGGCAGCCCCCAGGCCCTGGCCCACCCTGGGGGCACAGTCTCAAGCAGCTGCGGAGCTCCACGCGCTTCGTAGCTGCTCTCACAAAGGTCAAAGGTCGCCATTCTTTGTCCTGGGATATCTCGGGCCCCCAAGAGCCGATTTTCTTCATTCTTGCGTCGTTCCGCTCCTGGTGACAAGCCCTTGCCACCAGGAGTACTCTCCTTAGGCCTCCTGGCCTGGAAGGGTCCCAGATCTTCAGGGAGCCAGTTCCACTGACTCCTGCGCCAATCTTTCCTCTGGGTTTCCTCTTTTCCTTCTGGGCTGCGCACTCTCCTTGCGCTAGCCAAGTCCTTCCCCCAACTAGTCCTCTGGGGGGTAAGGGGGCCAGCTTGCCTGGCCCTGGCATTCGCCTCGCTGGCCTGGGATCCTTCAGGGGCAGAGTCCCTGCCCCATGGGCAGTCAGGAGGTTCTTCCATCCAGTTGTCCATGACGCCCGTCTGCAGTCCCAGTGTCCAACAGTGAAGCACAGCCAAGAGAGAGAGCTCTCCCCTGTGCAGGACCTTTTAAGTGGGGGCGGAAGTGTCCAGCAGGTCTGCACCTCTGGCCTATCCAGATGTGCCACATCACTTCCTTGCTCCCATTCCCCTCCTTCTTGCACAGTCTTCTGGGATAGCTCAAGATGGCATCCTCCAGGAGTTAGTTGCCACATGTGCTCTGAAAGTCTCAGCCCCTCCTTCCTGACATTCCTCGCAGGGTTTCTCCAGCCTGCTCCTGGCACTGAATGACAGCTGGCTGATTGATGCTAGGCCCTGCTCCAGCAACTGGACAGAGCAGTAATTGGCCCTAACCCTGAGCTGAGGCAGAAAAATATGACATCCCTGGATGACCCATAAGTGGTACAACTATGCTCCTGTAACCTACTGCATCATTCTTTTCTTACAGGTTACAGTGTACTTTGGTGTGACTCTGGTCTCGGTGGACCCCAGAGAACTGGAGTTGCACCCTAGGCCCTCCTTGCCCATTGACATTCAATGGAGTATCCCTCCAATGCAAAGATCTTAAGTACCCTGACATTGGCATTAAACTGGGTGTCTCTACAGTGAAAAGACAGTAAGCACACTGACTCTCCCTCACATGTATACACCCCTCTTATGAGACCTACTCCAGGTTACCACCCACTCTGCATAGTTCCTCCTGCGCCAGGACTATCTAGGCGCAGTTCTAGGGCTGCGCACACTAGGAATCCTCCTCCCACAGCCCTCACATGGGTGCACATCCATGCGCACACATGATCACATGTAACCTGCCTGGGGCCTCCTGCCTTGCTGCGCCACAGCAGCCTTTCCTTAGCACGGCGACACCAGCGGTAAACATGTGTAGTCCATTTTACCATGTGTTTATTGTGCGGGAGTCACCTCATAGGAGGCTTCCTCACAGTAAACAGTCAAAAACCAGGTGGTCAAAAAATCGAAACATCAGGGCAGTCCTGCTGGTCAGAACCGTCCTCTAACAGACTGTGATCCCTATTTGGACAAAGGTGTATAACTCTACCAACTAGAGACCCCATTTCTAACAATGTCCTTTTTGTGTGTAGGGAACAACTGAATAATTGTCCTTGTATTTTTAATGTATTAGACAAGCAGTTTGCGTGTAAAAGGCAAAATATTGTGAAAAGCATGGACAATTAATAATATCTATTGGCACACAGTATTGATGTACTGTTTTGTGTTTGTCTGAAAATAATTAACAGCCAGTGGAAGGTCTCTAGTCTGTAGTTTATTGTGCTGATCCCTCTCCTACTTGGGCTTTATAGGATCACACCCCATTGTTCTTTTTGGATCAATTCTTCAAAGGCCTGCCTGCAAAGTAATAACTATATAGGCATGGCCTTAGGAAGCCACAGTCATTTTAGGATGCTGTGCAAACTAGCACACTGACAAGCGGTAAGGTAGCAAGAGAACAACCCAGACCTACTGAAAAGAAATAAACAACCTACAAGAATCGGGTTCCAGGACTGGGTGTGGAAGCATTGGCATTGCATCAATCCAGAGACCTATGGCTTAAGAGAGCACACATATTCAAATCCCAAGGATTCTGTCAGGCAGGAGAAATATGCCCTGGTTTCCAACAAGACACAAGACGCCCATGCAGGGCTCAAGTGAAGCCTAAGCTATTAGTCAAGTCCTAGGGCATATAGAGACACACACTTTGAGCTGTATTCCAATGACCTGCCTTACAGACTCCCCTGGAGGAAGAGGGATAAGATATAGGATTCCACAATGTACACAATATATATAAAGTGTACTCTTGCAAATTATTCTTCCACTGAAGCAAGCCTTGTAAAGAAAACAGACTTACCAAATTGATTGAAGTGTTGAATCCAAGTCCAATAAACAATGATGATGCTAGCTGTTGTTTTTCCTTTTCTTCTGGAGAGACTTGATTAATCAACTGTTCGCTGCAGGCCAAAGAAGGAGAAATGTCCTCCCCCAGTGAGGTACAGTTCAATGTGGATGTTCTGACTTCAGCTGGAGCCTCTATTCTGCTTCCCTTTTTAAGAAGATATCCCTCTTTTCCCCAGACCTTTTTCACATCAGGTTTCAGATGATTTGGCCTAAAAAAGACAATGTGTAAAACTGATGAGTTCTTTTGGTTTTGTTTTTATTTACATTATGATTCTACCCAAATGTTCCTAAACAGGGTCAGACACGTTTCCTTTCTTATAGCCTTGTTATGAACTCAACATATCACTCTTTAATGGACTTTAAGTGGGCTAGCACTTGAAACGTGGTGCTCATGTATAACCGTCAACGCTTCATACCCCATGGCTACCTCTTTTTCTGCATTGCACTTAGCCATATTATCTGTAGGCATCACTAGATGCATCATAGCTGCCCTAAAAAGCAGCTTTTAGACAATGCTTGAACTAATGCCTGGCCCTCCCTGAACCGGAACACAATCACCCCAGGACATCAGCCAAGTACAGCTTAGTTCCAGTTACACAGTGTGCAAGGAACCCTGTGCATTTCAGTTGGATAATTGAAATGTTTTTTGGTCTTCAGCTCCATTTTGAAGTCTCAGTTTTGAAGAAAATAAGCTACCATTTTGCTAAGAACTTGGCTGATGGGGAAGGTCATACTAACAAACTTATCATAGTGTTTCATAGCTCTTGGCTCATATTTCAGAACTTGTTCAATTTTGAGATAATATGTACATGGCAAGACATAGATGCAATGCTCTATAACTGTTCATCCATGCAAATACCTACTGGAGAGGAAGGAATTATTATTTGCAGGCCTACATGCTATTGCTAATCTAGTGTGAATTTACAACAAGCGGTTTGAATAGCACTGGGCCTTTACTTCACTTAAACCAACGAGGAGCATTAATTGTTTGATAATATCTGGCCTCAGGAATTTGCAATTTCCTCTTGCTGGGTGGCACAGCAACTATACTTGCTGCAGTTAAGTGTGTTATATTGTCATATATTCTAAATAGTTGCAACGATGCACATGAAGAAGTGTGAGGAAAGGTGTTGGTCAATATTAGAGGCATATACACTTTGGTTGTTCATCACAGGTCTTTTCCCATGCTGCTCACATCAGAATGATGCCCTGTTGATGAGATCTCCAGTGGTAAGAATAAGTGTTCAGATGAGGTAATATTTACTTCTGGTAAATGAAGTATTCGCTGATCTGGGCTTTGTGCCTGTTCTTCTTGCATGTACATGGATAGCTAAAGTCATATGTACATACAAATAAATTAAAGCATGTTTTTCTCTAAATGGAAGATAACATTTAGTGGCTGATGAACACAGAAGAATATCGATCATACATTCTGGAGTACACACAACAAGATCTAACTGATGTAAGGACCACACAGTTTGGACCTCTGTGGCACCAACTGGTTGTGGTGCTACTTCACTTTCACTGAATGCAAAATATTAATTGGGTCAGGAATCTCTCATATGTAGTGATAAGACCTGAAAAGCCTGCTACTCAAGGAAACAATGGCAAAGGTTGGCTATACAAGGGATGCATGCAGGATCAATGCATGTGGGAGGATGCTCAGGAACTTTTGGCCTAAATACAATATGATTTTAGTACACGCCCCATCACCACCCACACAGGTGTATTATTCCCAGACATTGAAATGGTATAGGTCAGAATTCAATGAAATTGTTGCCTGCAAAGTACATAAAACCCCCAAACTGATCAGGCATGATTTGTATAACCTCATTCTAGTCTTCCAACAATTGCTGGACCTTGCACTTCAGATTTCATGACAGATGTGAAATAAATAGGGAAGACGGCAAGAAAATGAAATAGATACTTATGAACTTTCTATTTTTTCACTGGCCTATGAAGCCTTTGAAATTATCTTAAGTTCAAGTTCAGATATTGTTCAACAATAATCTTTAATTAATGAGCTGGGTTTGTAATCATGGATTGATTACCTTCTCTAAAGGAACAAATACTGAGTATGGGCATTGTGACCCATTATTCAATAGAGACTTTAGAATCATGGTTAGAGCTGAAAGCTGTTCACTCCTTTTCTGTGATTTACTGACAGATCACATGCAAACAACATATGCCCAGAGCATAGTTATAATGTTCCTTCAAACAACAAACTTAGAACAAACTTACTCCTTTAGTCCCGCTTCAGCGCTATTGCCTGACAGCTCCGAAGCCAAAGATATGCCTGTGGGAGACTGCCTACCAGTCACACCAGACAAAGGTACACTCGAAGGGAAGGACAGCTCGTATGGTTCAAAGTTCAGGGCTGCAATAAAGAGAAGGATTATCATTCAAAAGAACAAACCAAGCTTTAAATACTGCAATTACTTTCTCTAAATCGCTGTACCATATTGCCAAGAGAACCCAAATAACATTTCCATCCAGCAATTAACTATGGGTTCCCAGAGGATAAATGGTAGTTGGTCTTTGACTGACAAAGCCCTGATTTTGGGGTCAAACCTACTAGACAACGTGTGCTGTCCGTTATAAGACATATTGTGGGCTTATCAAGAACATACAGGGGCTTGGAGTGCCCCCAATGCTTACAATTGGTTGTCCTTACTGACACTCATTTTCCTGCTTCCTATGAGATAGTTTCCGTCACTCTTGTGTTAGTTCCTCCCATGTGCTTGACTGTCTGGTTCTTATGTTCCCTCTTAGGGAATTACTTTTTGCTGTTTGTGCAAGCATTCCATTAGAGTGTAGGTGTTTTCCATCTCTCTCTTGTGTGATTTTAATTGTACTTGTCTGTTGCTTCTCCTCCCCTCCCTGCCCCCATGTAGCCTTCCTCCATGCATGCCATCCCTTCTCCCTTGTTGCTTCTCTTCCCCACTCCCATATTCTCATCTGTTGCTTGTTCGTCCATGTGCTTCTCCATCATCAGATCTACACTTGTAGGAGGCTGGCCTGGTTTGTAGTGGTACCAAGGGGTACTTACACTCTGCACCAGGTCCAGGTATCCCTTATTAGTGTAGAAGAGGTGTCTAGCAGCTTAGGCTGATAGAAAAGGTAGCTTAGCAGAGCAGCTTAGGCTGAACTAGGAGACATGCAAAGCTCCTACTATACCACTGGTGTCATATGCACAATATCATAAGAAATCACAATACACAAGATACACTAAAAATAAAGGTACTTGATTTTTATGACAATATGCCAAAAGTAGCTCAGTGAGTCCCCTCAGTATGAGGATAGCAAATATACACAAGATTTATGTACACAATACCAAAAATATGCAGTGATAGCAATAGAAAGCAGTGCAAGCAATGTACAGTCACAATAGTTTGCAATGAGAGCACATAGGTATAGGGGCAACACAAACCATACACTCTAGAAATGGAATGCGAACCACAAATGGACCCCCAAACCTATGTGAGCTTGTAGAGGGTCGCTGGGACTGTAAGAAAACAGTGAGGGTTAGAAAAATAGCCCACCCCAAGACCCTGAAAAGTGGGTGCAAAGTGCACCTTAGTTCCCCAGAGAGCACAGAAGTCGTGATAGGGGAATTCTGCAAGGAAGACCAACACCAGCAATGCAACAACGATGGATTTCCGGATGAGAGTACCTGTGGAATAAGGGGACCAAGTCCAAGAGTCACGATCAAGTCGGGAGTGGGCAGATGCCCAGGAAATGCCAGCTGTGGGTGCAAAGAAGCTGCCACCGGATGGTAGAAGCTGTGGATTCTGCAAGAACGAAGAGGACTAGGAACTTCCCCTTTGTGGGATAGATGTCCCACGTCGTGAAGAAGCTTGCAGAGGTGTTTCCATGCAGAAAGACCGCAAACAAGCCTTGCTAGCTGCAAGGGTCGCAGTTAGGGTTTTTGGATGCTGCTGTGGCCCATGAGGGACCAGGATGTCGCCAATTGCGTGAGGAGACAGAGGGGGCGTCCAGCAAGACAAAGAGCCCACTCAGAAGCAAGCAGCACCCGCAGAAGTGCCTTAACAGTCACTATGAAGAGGAGTGAACCAGAGCTCACCCGAAGTCACAAAAGAAGGTCCCACGACGCCGGAGGACAATTCAGGAGGTCGTGCACTGCAGGTTAGAGCGTCGGGGGCCCAGGCTTGGCTGTGCACAAAGGAAATCCTGGAAGAGTGCAAAGGAGCCGGAGCAGCTGCAAATCACGCGGTACCCAGCAATGCAGTCTAGCGTGGGGAGGCAAGGACTTACCTCCACCAAACTTGGACTGAAGAGTCACTGGACTGTGGGAGTCACTTGGACAGAGTTGCTGAGTTCCAGGGACCACGCTCGTCGTGCTGAGAGGGGACCCAGAGGACCGGTGATGCAGTCTTTTGGTGCCTGCGGTTGCATGGGGAAGATTCCGTCGACCCACGGGAGATTTCTTCGGAGCTTCTAGTGCAGAGAGGAGGCACACTACCCCCACAGCATGCACCATCAGGAAAACAGTCGAGAAGGCGGCCGGATCAGCGTTACAAGGTCGCAGTAGTCGTCTTTGCTACTTTGTTGCAGTTTTGCAGGCGTCCAGAGCAGTCAGCGGTCGATTCCTTGGCAGAAGGTGAAGAGAGAGATGCAGAGGAACTCTGATGAGCTCTTGCATTCGTTATCTAAAGAATTCCCCAAAGCAGAGACCCTAAATAGCCAGAAAAGGAGGTTTGGCTACTTAGGAAGGAGGATAGGCTAGCAACACAGGTAAGAGCCTATCAGAAGGAGTCTCTGACGTCACCTGCTGGCCCTGGCCACTCAGAGCAGTCCAGTGTGCCAGCAGCACCTCTGTTTCCAAGATGGCAGAGGTCTAGAGCACACTGGAGGAGCTCTGGGCACCTCCCAGGGGAGGTGCAGGTCAGGGAAGTAAGTGGTCACTCCCCTTTCCTTTGTCCAGTTTCGCGCCAGAGCAGGGCTGGGGGATCCCTGAACCGGTGTAGACTGGCTTATGCAGAGATGGGCGCCCTTGTTTCTCACACCTACTGCTTCTCCTCCCCAATCCCAGCCATCCTTCATGTTGCTTTTCACCACCACCCCAATCCCCAGTCCTCTGTGTTGCTCGCCCCCACCTCACTGTAATTAATTAAAAAAAAGCTTCCCTCATTTAATGGCGTGTGCATGCGTGTTGCGAGAGCCTGCAATATGGCACGATTACCGTGTCATAGCAGTTTTCTTTTTTTATGGTTGAAGCTATAAAGCATGACTAACAATCCTTGTCAATGGCAAAACCTATTGGCTTTACTAACTATTGGCCACAGGTATTACGCACTCTGAACAAATTTAGAAACCATCGTCTCTTTGCATTCTAGAATGTGTAGTTCCAACGATTCATTTTACTCACATTTTGAATCCTTTTTATGCCAAGTACTGGTGCAGCCAGGGCATATTGTTGTGTGCACTCATCAGTCATTTAAAATGACAGCACCTTTAAATCAGGATACAATTTTGAACTAATTATACGAGCATTGGCAAAGCCAAAAGGTTTTGCCTATGTGAAATCTATTGGCTATCTCAATGGTTTGTACATGCTGCACAGCAGCATAGAAAGTTAACTAAAACCACTTCCTATGCATCACAACTTTTTCAAAAAGTCAAAGCATATTTTTAACAAAGTTAATACATTTAACCTTTTAAGTGCGGGCGTCTGGTGCGGGTCACGACCAGTGGCCGACACCAGGGAGGGGGTTAAAAATCCTCCGGTGCAATGCACCAGAGGATTTTATTTTATTGTTTTTCCCGTAGGAGACGTGGAACAACTTCTGCGTCTCCATCCCGCCCCCCTCCCGCCCCTTTGTGACATCAGCGTGCCGCGAGGTGCGCTGACGTCACTGTTTTTCCCCACCGGAGAAGAAGAGATCAGGTAGGCGATCTCTTCTTCTCCGGAGGGGAAAAAAAGGCCAAAACGGCCTCCCCAGATGCCAGGGAAGCATCGATGGAAAGGGGAGGCTCTCCCCTTTCCATTGATGCCTCCCTGGCACCGTTTCCTGGCCATGGATCGCAGCCCGGCTGCGATCCATGGCCAGGAAACGCTCCTAGGCACCAGGGATCTTCTTTGGGGGGGGTCGGCCCCCTTGTAAAAGGGCCCCCCCCTCCTCCCACCCCCCCGGGGGCATTATTGATTAATCTCAACTGACATTTAAAAAAAAAAAAAAGACAAAAATGAAAAACAAAATGGCGGGGTCGGCCCTCAGAACATGGGCCGACCCCTGGGGGTAAAAAAAAAACATCTAGTTTTCCCCAGGGTAAAAATTGTAAGAAAAACTAAAAAACAAAAAAAAACAAATTGTTGGTGGTCAGCCCCTAGGGTGACCATCTATGGGGCCAAGGGCAAGCACACATGTATGAAAAAAAAAGTTATGTAAAATGAGTGAGTGAGTCTCTCTCTCTCTCTTCCAGCGAGTCTGAAGGAGACAATGACGACATCCGTGCTGTCCCTTCGCAAGCACATTCTAGGCAGCGGGACCACATTGGGTTAGCCGAACCCAGAGAGCACGTGCTTGCGGCCGCAAGCACAGAGAGAGTGCTCTCTTGGCAGCCCCCCTGTTTAGTTCAGCCCTAAATTCCACCTTTTACTGGTGACGCTGGATGTAAAGTTGATACAGCTAACTTTTTGCCAGTCGACTCCATCTATCTATTTTTGGATGTTGACTTCCTTCAGAAATTTGTGCAGCAAACAAATTTGCGTGCAGACCAATTTCTGAGGGAGCGCGGAGGCACTCTAGGGCCCCGTTCTAGGGCACGCCAGTGGACTCCCACTTCGCTGGCGGAGTTGAAGATATTTTTGGGCCTTACGCTCAAAATGGGGTTAGTGCAGAAACCCACCTTGCAGTCCTACTGGACTACTCGCACGGTTTGGGTAACTCCCATCTTCGAACCATACATGAGCAGAGATCGTTTTTTGCTGCTGCAGCGCATGCTGCATTTCAATGACAATTCTGCTGCATTGCCCCGGGACCATCCAGATCATGACAGGTTGTTCAAAATTCGGCCTGTCGTGGAACATTTGTCTGCCAGGTTTCCAGAGATCTATACTCCTGGAAAGAATATAGCAGTCGATGAGTCCTTGATCCTGTACAAAGGACGGCTGCTTTTCAGACAGTACATTGCGAGCAAAAGAGCTCGCTATGGCATAAAGCTGTACATGCTGTGTGAGAGCTCTTCTGGCTATGTGTACAGCTTGAGAGTGTATACAGGGAAGGATTCTACCCTAAACCCTGTAGGTTGCCCTCCTGCGTTAGGGGTCACAGGTAAGATTGTATGGGAACTTGTCCAGACACTTCTTCACAAAGGTTATAACCTTTATGTGGACAATTTCTATACAGGTGTAGAGCTGTTCAGTGAGCTCTACAAAGCTGGCACTGTGGCCTGCGGTACAGTTCGTTGTAACCACAAAGGATTCCCGCAGGAGCTTGTTTGCAAGAAGCTCCAGAAATCCCAGAGTACTGCATTGTGTTCTAACGAACTGCTCGCAGTCAAGTTCCTAGATAGGCATGATGTATACGTGCTCACTACAATCCATGATGAGAGCACTTCTCCCATCACGGTTTGGGGTCAGATGGCCAAAGTCCACAAGCCCATCTGTATACTTGATTACAATAAGTACATGGGCGGAGTGGACAAGAACGACCAGGTTCTTCAACCATACAATGCGTGTCGTAAAACTCGCACTTGGTACAAGAAACTATTTACCCACCTGATTCAGATGGCAACATATAATGTGTATGTTGTTTACCGTCAGACAACCACAGGAAGCCTCATGACTTTCCTTGACTTCCAGTTGTCTGTAATTGAAAGCCTCACTGCTGTTACAGAAGAAGCAGCAGCCTCCACCTCATATGTTCTGGAGGATGTGGCAAGGCTGCAGGAGCGACACTTTGCTGATCGTATTCCTAAAACACCCAAAAAGGATCTTCCATGTTGTCGCTGTAAAGTGTGCTCAAAGCATGGAAAGCGGCAGGAGAGTCGGTATTACTGTCCCCAGTGTCCATCACAACCAGGCCTCTGTATCCCTACTTGCTTTACGTTGTATCATACTAAAGCAAAGTGCTGGGAAATCGACTGAGGTTGAGCTGCCGTTGGGTAATCCTTTCAGTGGCAGTGCATGGATACTGAACGTCCATGGGTCACTGCTTCGTTAGGCAAGGAGTCACAGAATTTTACTTCATCATGGACTTCCTTTTGGACTGCTTGAGAGCTAAATCCACTGTCAGAGCATGGCCGGTATTCTGTTCAATTAACATGCATTATATTCCCCCTACTGCATATACTAGTGGACAGAACATATGCCACATTGCCACAGAGTACCCTTTCTTCACCAGCATGCCTACCTTACTTTCAACTGTAGATATGCTCTCTCAGTTCGAGGAATCACTTTGTACGGCATACCTGGAAACCCCCAACTTGCTTCCACAAACTAGTATAGGTTCGCTTGGCAATTATACAGGATTAGCCAGGACTCTGATGAGAACAGAGACATGAATGGGTAAGGAAAGCTTATGGTAGCAGTGCCTTCACAGGGTTATTGCACAGGTAGAAGGCAGATAGTAAAGGTAGTATAGATGCTCATCATCTACACCTTTGGATTCAAACCCATTGGTGCCATCCCAGCACTGAAGGAGAATGACTTGTATAGGTCAGTGTTTGACCTGCTTTTCATGTTCATCCTCCATCAGAACTTAGTAGATTTTCAGTTTGCTGTATAAGTGCATTATAGTCACATCACTGCACATAATGTTGGCTGCGACATTTGCTACGTTCTCATGGACTCCCCTATGTACCAAACACTACCCTTTTTCATAGCCTATGACCTTCTCTTTAGGGAACATCATGAGAAATCCCCAGCATGTCTCCCTTAGTTTAAAAGGTAGATATGCTCTCTCATTTCGAGGAATCGCTTTGTACGGCATACTCGGACACCCCCAACTAGCATCCACAAACTGGAAGGAGTTGGATTTAGCACAGAGAGTGCGTTAAAAGCGCATGAAAAATATGTCTTCCTGAGCCTCAGGTGGCTGTCACAGGAGTCATTTGGTAATGTTAAGGAAGAAGGAAGCAGTTAGCCTATGACCTTCTCTTTAGGTAACATCATGAGAAATCCCCAGCATGTCTCCCTTAGTTTCAAAGGTAGATATGCTCACTCTGTTCGAGGAACCAGTAATGATGTAACATGGTTCCATGCCAGAACACTGGGCATGGAACCAGCTTGTTCTGAGGTTCTGTCATGCAGGGTTCTCTGCATGACAGTTGATATGCTGGCTGTTGGTTGAGGCTGTAATAAATACCTCCTACCATATATCTTCATCTGGTGTGGATTCACTTTATTACACTGGCGACGAGGATGGGCGGAGAAAGGAACACAGAGGAAGGGACAGCCTCAACAACAACAAAGAAGGAAGAGCTTGGATTATTTAAGAGAAAAACGGAGATAACTTACAGAGACGTGCTGGGAGAGGATCGAGCGTCTTGCAGCATGTTCTAGCGGAGAAAAGTGTGAAATTGCGGTTGTAGGGGCTTTGTGGAAAGCTGTTTGAGCATTTACTGAGGATCAAAGTGGTCTCTGTATGCTTCACGACGTCAGAAGGTCAGTGAGCAATTGGAAAAGGACTGAAAGCTGTGGGAATTGTTGGCGGCCATCTTGAGTGTGGTGGAAGGAGAAAAACAAGCCAGATTGACTGAAGAAAATAGACTGGATGTTTGGTTGCGGCCATTTTGAGTGAGGAAAACGATCCGAGATTGCTCAAAGAGAAAGCAAGCCCAACTGCCTGAAGAAAACGGACCAAATGTTTCGTGGCGGCCATCTTAGATGAGGAAGAAGGAATTTTTTTTATTTATTTTTTTAAAAAAATTACAGCGCAATTGTTGGAGGACATCGAAGAAGAACATCGACGGTCTATTGGAAGTTGAAACTTAGACGGAGGCTGGATAAGGATCACTATATTGGTTTGTGGTCACGGGAATATACATTTCTTTGGAAACTTTATTGCACTTGTGGAATACAAGTATTGGGCGTTGTAAAATGAATTAAACTGAAAAGGTCGTATCTGCGGTGACAAACACACCTGAAGACCCGTGTTTGATATAGCGGCATCGTGCTGGGACATACAGTGACTGGCACACCTTTTGGACTTTAAGTACTTTTAGCAACTAGTAGGGTTTGGAATATATTGTGGGGAAGAAGTGTTTTACACCTCTTGTGAGTATGCAGAATGTTACGGCGCCGCCATTTTTCTTGTCAGATCCAGGAGAACCGGTTATTAAGTGGAAGAAATGGAAAAAGATTTTTGAGAATTATGCCAGGGTGTGTGGTACGAATTTGAGTGGTGAAAGGAAGCAGGCACTTTTGTTACATTGTTTAGGGGGTGAAGGACAGGAGGTGTTGGAAAATCTACCTCCATTGTCGCAAACTGATCAGAGGGGGTTGAATGGATATGAAATATGTGCAAGACAACTAGATTTACATTACTTGCCAAAGATTAGTACTATTATGGAAAGGTACCATTTTGGTTTGCGGGAGCAAGGGAAAGAGGAGAGTGTTGAAGAATATATTACGGCTTTACGGAAGTTGGCTTCAAGTTGTACATTTGGGGCATTGGTAGAAGAAAGGATTAGAGATCAGTTTGTGCTGAGGTGTTGCAGTGATAAAGTGAGGGAAGAACTCTGGCTAAAGGACGAGCCACCGTTGGATGAGGTTGTTAGTATTGCAAAAAGGGTAGAGCATATGTTAAAGTGTGTTGGAGAACTAAGTAAAGCACATAAAGAAGACAAGGTCAGTGTAAAAGCACAAGAAGTGGAGTGTCAAGTCATACAAAAAGATGAGAAGGAAAAAAAGTATGAGGGTGTCCGTGAGAAAGGTGTTGTAATAGAAAATAGCGCAGGAAAGACACAGGGGAATAGGAGGTTCGCGACACCTTTTCAAGGAAATTGCTACAGATGTGGAAGATTTGGACACATGGCTAATGCAAGTGAGTGTCCTGCTAACAGGATTACTTGTAATGTTTGCGGAAAAAGAGGACATTTTGGAAAAAATTGTAGGATGAGGAATAGGAGAGATTCTAGATCAGAAATAAAGGAAGTCAGTTTTCAAGTTAGTGAGAGTGAGGTGGAACATCCCTCTGAGTGGGTTTTGGTGGGGAATGTTAGAGTCAAAATGAAATTTGATTCGTGCTCTCACATCACGTTTCTCTCAAAGGATTTTTTTATGAAGAATTTTCAAGGAAGGAAGAAACTGTTCAAACCTAATATTAAACCTACGGGTTATGGTGGGTTGCCAATTAAGTTATTAGGTTATTTTGATGACTGCATTGAGTACAATGGTAGGTTCACTGCTGCTAGGATTTATGTTGCTGAGAGGGGTGATAATTTGTTGAGCTGGAGTCATCAAGCACGCTTGGGTGTCATTCTCAATCCTAATGCACATCCATCTGTTCAGGTACAATCTATTGAGGGTGACGAAAACAAGTTTGTGAGAGCTTTTGGTGAATTGTTCAGTGACACCTTGGGGTGTTTAAAGGGGTACAATCACCATATTAAGTTGAAACAGGGCGCAGTACCAGTTGTGGCAAAAGTTAGACGCATTCCCATTTGTGTCCAAGACGCTGTACAAAAAGAGATAGATAAATTGTTGTCCACTGGTGTTATACAGCCTGTAGAGGCAACGGAGTGGTTAGCTCCCATTGTTGTGGCACGTAAACCAAATAATGAAATCCGTCTATGTGTGGATCTTCGTGCCTTAAATAAAGAAGTGGTGGTTGACAAGTTCCCACTTCCCAATATTGAGGAATTAGTATCATCTATGGATGGTGCTTGCTATTTTACCACTCTGGATATGGCATCAGCATACCATCAGGTTCCGTTGAGTAAAGAGTGTCAAGAATTAACGGCTTTTATTACGCCAATGGGGGCCTTCAAGTTTTTGCGTATGCCGTTTGGGCTGATTTCTGCGGCCTCAGTATTCCAGAGGATTATGGAAGATCTTTTTAAAGGCATTTCAGGCGTAAAGTGCTACCAGGATGATGTATTAATATGTGGGAGAAACGTGAGAGAACATGATGAGAGGGTGCATGCTGTGCTTAAAAGGATGCTTGATGCTGGGTTATCTCTTAGGCGAAGCAAATGTAAATTTGGAGTCACTGAACTGGACTATTTGGGTCATCATATTTCACGGCAGGGGGTGAGTCCTAAAAAAGATTTGGTGGACACTATCGAAATGTTAAAAGAACCGTGTACAAAAGATGAGGTTTCTTCATTCTTAGGTATGGCAGAATTTTATAACAAATTTATACGAAATTTTGCAGATAAGACAGTAAATCTAAGGAAGTTGATGTGTAAGAATGCAGAGTTTGTTTGGACGGAAGAGTGTGGTACAGAATTTAAACAAGTAAAAAATGATCTCAGGAATGCACCAAACTTACAAGCTTTTGTACCTGGGAATCCCACTTTCATTGTTACTGATGCGAGTATAAAGGGGCTGGGTGCTCTTCTTTTTCAGATCAGGAAGGGCCAAGAGGTGCTAATAGCTTGTGCTTCAAGATGCTTGAAAGGGGCAGAGATATGTTATTCTGTTATAGAGAAGGAAGCGTTGGCAATATTCTGGGCCATAAACAAGTTCAGAAAATTTGTGTGGGGATCTTCTTTCGTAGTCAGGTCTGATCATAAACCCCTGAAAGAAATTTTTGAGAAGAAGGGTTTGGACTCGATTTCCTCGAGGATCAGGAGATGGGTCATTTCCTTACAGGAGTATAACTTCATGTTTGAATACATTCCGGGAAAGACAAATGTAACGGCAGACTGTCTGTCGAGATTGGTGGAGGTGGTAGAGAATGATAAATCTCAGGATGAAAATGATCAATGTGATGCTGAGTGTGGCATAAGAGTTTGTGATGTTACGCTGGGGGCTGTAAAGGAAGATGAATGGAGGGATGAGTTGCAAAAGGATAGTGAATTGTGTTCTGTGATGTCTCTTTTGGATCAGCATAAGTCTCGAAGTCTGGTTAAACCTTGGTCGTTAGTTGCGAATGAGTTAGCCGTTGTTGATGGTGTTCTAATGAGGGGCACAAGAATGATTCCCCCATTGAGTTTGAGAGAAGTCATCGTGAACATGGCTCATGAAGGGCATATGGGCATTTCTAAAACCAAAGAGCGCATCCGTCAGGATTTCTGGTGGCCTGGATTAGATTTGATGGTGGAACGTACTGTTAGGGAGTGTACACCTTGTCAAGCTAGTGATAAGGTACTCAAACCAAGATGTTCACCTATGGTTTGTAGAAGTTTACCAAAAAGTCCATGGGATGAATTAGCTATCGATATTGTGGGGCCATTGCATGGAGAACATCAGACTCCTTACCTGTTGGTGTTGCTGGATTTGTATTCACGATGGGTGGAGGTGAGTTTGGTGATAGAGATCACTTCTCAATCTGTGATCAGTTTTTTAGAATCTGTGTTCAAACGCGAGAGTTTTCCTAAGTCTATTCTTTCTGACAATGGTCCGCAGTTCTGTTCTGCTCAGATGGAGGAGTATTTTGTAAAATGTGGAATTGTACATAAAAAAATTGCATTATATCATCCAGAGGCGAATGGTGCTTTGGAGAGATTTAACAGGACTTTAAAGGAGAGTATACAATTAGCAAAGGTAAACTGTTTAGATTGGAGAAAAGAACTGCAGGGTCGTATAACAGCTTACAGGTACACTCCTCATGCATCAACGGGGAAGACTCCTTTTGAACTGCTCAGGGGAAGGTCTCCAAATACTTGTTTGTGTCCTGGCTGGATGGTTGCTGGGAAGGGTTTGAAAAACAATGGTATTGGGGAATGGAGAGACAAAGAAGTGTCTCTGCAAAGCAAAAGGAAGATTTATGTTGATAAAAGGAATAATGCGAAAGTTACAAATTTTGAGGTTGGAGATAAAGTAAAGGTCAAAGCTCCTGTTGGGTGTCAAAATTGGTCAAAATATACCTCTCCAAAAACTATCATTAAGCTGTTTAAAAATGCTGTCAAGACGGATGATGGTCGCATCTGGAATCATAGTCGTGTAGCACATTTTGGGGGGTGTGGTGTGGCTGACAGGAGAGATGATACTTCTTATCGTTTTCCCTCTGACATTGATTTAAGGTCTGATAATACTCGTAGGAGTGTCAGAACACGCAGGTTTCCTTTACATTCGCGTGATTTTGTGTAGTTCTTTCTACCCTCTTTTTCTTTCTGTTCAAATGTGTTTTTTGTTCTCATGTTATTTCTGTTCTAATGTAAAGAGGAAGAAGTGTAATGATGTAACATGGCTCCATGCCAGAACACTGGGCATGGAACCAGCTTGTTCTGAGGTTCTGTCATGCAGGGTTCTCTGCATGACAGTTGATATGCTGGCTGTTGGTTGAGGCTGTAATAAATACCTCCTACCATATATCTTCATCTGGTGTGGATTCACTTTATTACAGAACCGCTTTGTACGGCATACTCGGACACCCCCAACTTGCATCCACAAACTGGAAGGAGTTGGATTTAGCACAGAGAGTGCGTTAAAGGCGCATGAAAAACATGTCTTCCTGATCCTCAGGTGGCTGTCACAGGAGTCATTAGTAAAGGTTCGTTACGCATGCATTTGGTAATGTTAAGGAAGAAGTAGGCAGTTACTTGACAGGTGGTAAAATGTAGTCAAACATATTCCGTTCTGTGGCGTGTGAATGTGATGGGCCCTTGTCTGGCAGCGGTAAGTTAATCTGAATGCATTGATTGGTTGGATTGGGCCCATGGCTGACGATATGAAAGGGTTGTTTGTTGTGCGTGAATGGCGTGTGAATGGACCATAAAGAGGTTGGTGCCTGGACGCGGCTTTATGGCCCACCTTCAGAAGGCTTGGTTTCAATATTAAGATACTTTGATAAGTAATCATGCTTTGAAACCATAATTTCTGGAGGTGCTAAAACCAACCAGTGTGAGTGGTGGGTTAACTTTAACAAACTAGTACCAGGGGAGTCCAAGGGTGCAGGACTTGCGTGGCTCTCCCCAGTTTTCCTTCACCCAGAATCCCCTTGAAATCACAAAATGTGCTTAAAAAACACATTTTCCTTGCATTCCTATGAGCAGAAGTCCAGGGATCTGCAGGGAGCCATTAAAATTACCTACCACAAAACAGCCTCGTTTTTTAAGACATTCACCTAACTAAGTATTTGGACCTGGGCTCGGCAGCCATGTAGGGAAACCTACCAAACGCAGACAATTCTGAAAACTAGACACCCAAGGCAGCCCACGTAAATGTGGTGTGTTTGGATTTAACAAAGTTTTCTTACCCAGAATACCCTGCACAAGTGAAACGTTTATTAAAACCACTATTTTTCCTTTCTTTTTTATCACAGAAACTACAGGATTGTACAGGGATCCTCAAAATTCCTACCACCCAGTGTTTCCCCACTTGTCCTGATAAAAACACAACCGCGCTTGTATGCCTGAGCCTAGTGCCTGCTTCAGGAATGAATCACTCCAGGGTTAACAGTAGCCCTCATGCAAGGACTTCCATTGACCCTTGTGTGATCCATTCCTGTTGCGGGCGCTAGGCCTACCCACACAAGTGAGGTATCATTTTTATAGGGAGACTTGGGGGAACTCTGGTGGAAGGAAATTTGTGGCTCCTCTCAGATTCCAGAACTTTCTGTCACCGAAATGTGAGGAAAACGTGTTTTTTAGCCACATTTTGAGGTTTGCAAAGGATTCTTGGTAACAGAACCTGGTCAGAGCCCCACAAGTCACCCCATCTTGGATTCCCCTAGGTCTCTAGTTTTCAAACGTGCACAGGTTTGGTAGGCTTCCCTAGGTGCCGGCTGAGCTAGAGGCCAAAATCTACAGGTAGGCACTTTGCAAAAAACAGCTCTGTTTTCTGTTAAAAAAAAAATGGGATGTGTCCACGTTGTGTTTTGGGGCATTTCCTGTCGCGGGCGCTAGGCCTACCCACACAAGTGAGGTATCATTTTTATCGGGAGACTTGGGGGAACGCTGGAAGGAATGAAATGTGTGGCTCCTCTCAGATTCCAGAACTTTCTGTCACCAAAATGTGAGGAAAATGTGTTTTTTAGCCACTTTTTGAGGTTTGCAAAGGATTCTGGGTAACAGAACCTGGTCAGAGCCCCACAAGTCACCCCATCTTGGATTCCCCAAGGTCTCTAGTTTTCACAAATGCACAGGTTTGGTAGGTTTCCCTTGGTGTCGGCTGAGCTAGAGGCCAAAATCTACAGGCAGGCACTTTGCAAAAAACAGCTCTGTTTTCTGTCAAAAAATGTGATGTGTCCACGTTGTGTTTTGGGGCATTTCCTGTCGCGGGCGCTAGGCCTACCCACACAAGTGAGATATCATTTTTGTCGGGAGACTTGGGGGAACATAGAATAACAAGAGTTATTGCCCCTTTTCTTTCTCTGCATTTTTTCCTTCCAAATATAAGAGAGTGTGTAAAAAAGACGTCTATTTGAGAAATGCCCTGCAATTCACATGCTAGTATGGGCACCCCGGAATTGAGAGATGTGCAAATAACCACTGCTCCTCAAAATCTTATCTCGAGCCCATTTTGGAAATGCAAAGGTTTTCTTGATACCTATTTTTCACTCTTCATATTTCAGCAAATGAATTGCTGTATACCCAGTATAGAATGAAAACCAACTGCAGGGTGCAGCTCATTTATTGGCTCTGGGTACCTGGGGTTCTTGATGAACCTACAAGCCCTATATATCCCCGCAACCAGAAGAGTCCAGCAGACATAACGGTATATTGCTTTCAAAAATCTGACATCGCAGGAAAAAGTTACAGAGTAAAACATAAAGAAAAATGGCTGTTGTTTTCAGCTCAATTTCAATATGTTTTTATTTCAGCTGTTATTTTCTGTAGGAAAACCTTGTAGGATCTACACAAATGACCCCTTACTGGATTCAGAATTTTGTCTACTGTTCAGAAATGTTTAGCTTTCCGGGATCCAGCATTGGTTTCACACCCATTCCTGTCACTAACTGGAAGGAGGCTGAAAGCACCAAAAATAGTAAAAATGGGGTATGTCCCAGTAAAATGCCAAATATGTGCTGAAAAATGTGGTTTTCTGATTCAAGTCTGCCCGTTCCTGAAAGGTGGGAAGATGGTGATTTTAGCACCAAAAACCCTTTGTTGATGCCATTTTCAGGGAAAAAAACACAAGCCTTCTTCGGCAGCCCTTTTTTGACATTTATTTGGAAAAAACTAAATTTTCACTGTATTTTGGCTAATTTCTTCGTCTCCTCCAGGGGAAACCACAAACTCTAGGTACCATTAGAATCCCTAGGATGTTGGAAAAAACGACGCAAATTTGGCGTGGATAGCTTATGTGGACAAAAAGTTATGAAGGCCTAAGCACGAACTACCCCAAATAGCCAAAAAAGGGCTCAGCACTGGGGGGGGGGGGGGGGGGAGCGGGGGGGAGGCAGCAGCTAAGGGGTTAAAACATTCAAATGATTGATTATTCTCCTCAGCTTTAGACAAAGTAAATACATTGTTAATTTTTTGTCACTAGTTTGACATGGCATGCCTGTGATGTACATTGATTAGCTCTGTAACCGGGGTGATGGAGGGGTGGAAACTGTAGGAAATTCTAGGGGAAGTTCTCGGGTTCACTTCAGAGGCATCTTGAAATACTTCGCCACCATCACAATTAGGCTTGACTTTTCTGAAGGTGTACAATTTAGAATACAGTATACAACAGGTCTTTATTACACACCACAGTCCCAATCACACTCTTATAAAGCTTGAGCGAAACAGCTTAGGACATGAGGACTATGACTGGAGTGGAAGAGTTTTAGCAGACGGTATTGCTAAAATTAGCTCCAGTACGTACCCGACTTTAGGCTCAAATGAGAAACATATGCAATCTTTATTTTGCTTTCCTTGCCAAACAGTAACAACTCTCCGAAACCTATTTGCTGACAAATCGTGAAGGAAAGCTCTTCAGAAACGCACTCAATTGTATTAGATTGTGAAAACAGGGAATAAATACACTGTACGCAATGTCACCAAATAACTTCAGAACTATATGCTGTGGGAAACAAAATAGAGCAAAGCTTTTGAAGGCACAATAGCGTACCCCTTTGATTTTATGCAGTTACTCTATAGTTTATGCAGTACCTGTGTGGGGCATAACAATCAGAAGTATGGAAATTACAAGATGGTGCTTTTCAGAGTCTACCCATTCACGTGACCTGCAAACATATAGCAAGAGCCCTTTAAAAGGTTTATTCCTGCACACAGCAACAGCCGTCTACTGTAATTTCAGGTGCTGGAGGTCAGCACAAGGTTAAAGATGGACAGCTCTTTCAGAATGGAACATGCCTCTACTTGATGAGCTTAAAGTGCCCTCCATTCAGACAGCTGAAGAAAGCAAGTCTAGGTTAAAGAAGAGTGGACCTACCTCCAGAGCTACAGACTTTGGAGCTGGGGTAAAAGGTTGAGTCTCAGCGCAAATCACTTAGGCCCTCATTATGACATTGGCGGTAAATCCCGCCACGATGACGGCCGCCAACATACTACCACGGTGGCGAATATCCGTTCTCCATTTTATAACACACACACACCAATCCGACAGAATACTGCCACATACACAAATCAGCCAGTCCAAAGGTCAGTGCTAAGGTGTCAGTACCAACACCCATACCGTTACGCCAACAAAACAACGCCCACTACATCATGACCCACGAATCACTACGGTGGACATTCAACGGCGGTAAACCATTAGCGGTACACACCAGCGCGCTTAGAACGGACACCCAAATACTAACCTGCACAACACTGGCCAATACCAAAAACACACACCTGACACTCATAGACACACACCACACCTACCCACAGCACTATAAAACACACACCCATATTACCCACGACCCTTTATGAATACAAATTATTGCCACCAGACTGACACCAAGACCACTGGGACAACTAGACACACACACCACATACACCCATAAATCCTCCACCTCCTCCCCCACAGTTCACAGCATGGGAGGAGCACGTCTTGGAAATCCTGCATCCTGAGGGACTCACTGGGGTTGCCGGAGGACTGGACACTGGTGAGTCAACATTTACTACTTATCACCCCCCCCATACCTGTATGCCATCACACAATTCCTCACCCTCACTCCCATCACTCCACTTAATCACACACACTGCACCAACACATATGACTAACCACAATGCCCAGCCCTGCATGCTATACCAATGCATGGACAGCCCTCCCCGCCCTGCATGGACACCCATCAAAAAAGCATGCACAGCATAGGGGAACTAACAGTCCCACAATACTTCACCATACACAAACACAGGTGGCAGGGAACCAGCAACGATAGAGGGGTAGCTAGGAATGTACAATATGTCACATGCATGAAGTATAATGCACCACTTACATCCCCGCAGGTGCTCCAGCCAATATCAGCAGAGAGGAGGAGACAAGACAAACCAGTCCCCCAACAGAAGATGCCCCCATGGAGGACAGTAACTCTGGACTTCAGGATCTGGATCAACAACCTGGACCATCAGGAACCACTGTCGGTCACCCCAGCCCACTCACAGTCCACCATAGAACCTCCCCTATCAGTATCCAACACCACAGCACCCACCCAGCATCCTCACACCTCTGTCCCAGGACATGTCCATCAGAAATGTGCCCACCTGTACAAGGACCCCAGTCCACACCTCACAACCAAGACAATCAGGGACCTGGGGATCAGTGGCAGTGGGCCCATCGTTCAGGGGATAGGGGCAGAGGGAAACTGGGACACTAGGAGGACCACTGTGCACCACGGGGAGGACAGGCCCAGGGAACCGACTCTCCAGGAGGCACTCACTAAGATCCTGGGTGCCTACCAACATACCAGGACACGATGGGTCAGATCCTTGAAAACATTCAGGAGAACAAGCGGCTGCAGGAGGAACACCATCAGTAGATCAGGGAGGACTTGCAGGCTCTCAACACCACCATGATCTCCATAGCAGAGGTGCTGGCAGACATCCACAACATCATGAGGGAATGGACAGCACACCAGCGGGCCCCTACCACTAGCTAGTCTACTGACCAGCCCACCACAGGGGCATCGCCAGTCTCCTCCTCCTCCTCCTCCTGCAGAAAAGGCACATGCCGTCTGAGGGCTAGGTTGTGCAACATGCAGCATGCCACTACTATCTGGCAGACCTTCCCGGGTGAGTAGCACAGGGATCCACCTGTCAGATGGAGGCACCTGAACCTGGCCTTCAGGAGGCAGAAGGTCCTTTCAATTATTCTTCTGGTTCGCCCATGTGCCTCATTATAACAGTTCTCAGCCTCTGTCTTGGCATCCCTCACAGGGGTCAGGAGCCACGAAAGGTTTGGGTAGCCAGAGTCATCTGCAACTAGTGAGGGACAAACTCTAGCCTTACACAATCCTATGGGGATAACATCTCAAGGCATACACTGACATATAGTGGGTGGGGTCTCTGTCTCACCTATTAGCCACACCCTGTGCCTCTTTAGTTGGCACATCAAATTTGGGATGCTGCTATTCCCCAGGACAAAAGCGTCATGCACCGACCCAGGATACTTGGCTGTGATGTGGGAGATGTACTGGTCAGCCAGGCACAACATCTGCACATTCAGTAAGTGGAAACTCTACCGATTCCTGAACACCTGTTTGTTCATTCTGGCAGGGGGACTAACACAATATGTGTACAGTTAATCGCCCCAATAATATTGGGGATATGGCCCATTGCATAGAATCCTGCCTTAACAGTGGCCAAATCCTCCATGTGGGGGAAAGCAATGTAGTTGAACATGTGTTTCACCAGGGCAGACAGAACCCCTGCCTGCACGATTGAGAACATTGGTTGTGACATTCCTGCTGCCAAGCCCACTGTCACTTGGAAAGAACCAGGTGCCAGGAAATGGAGCACTGATAGCACTTGCACAAGAAGGGGGATCCCAGTGAGATGACGGATAGCAGATATCAGGTCAGGTTCCAATTGGGCACAGAAGCTCAGTGATTGTGGCCCTGAACAGTCTATAGGTGAGTATAATGTGCCTGTCCTCCAGCGCAGCCAAGTCCACAAGGGGGCTGTACACAGGGGTTTGTCTCCTCCTCCTATTCATCTGCAGCAGTAGGTATCTAAGGGACACAAGAGTGAGTAGGCTGTCACAATTTGAACAACAGAACCACCACCTCAGTGTACGTACAGCATCAATGTGATGGGAAAGTGGAAATGGTAATGTATGTGCTTTTTTAGGCAGTGACGAAGTTATGGTTTATCTGATCGTTGTCTACCACCATGAAATGGTGACCACCCGTTCTGTATCTGGGGACAGGTGAAAGTGAGGTAACTCCGCCCACGTTAGGCATTGTGGCCGAAGGCAGTCTTGCACCATTGTGCAATTCCCCATTGGATAATATGGGGCTCTATGGAGTACATGGCCAATGGGGACCTGCGTCAGTGCTGACAGTATACACCGCCGCAGACGTGACCGCCATTTTATATTCAAATCCTCACTTGTTTCCTGACTTTCCACAGAACGACACCACACTGTGTGGGCTGCTGTGACCTCTTTCTGGAACCTACCAAGGCCCGTGTGACAGGGGAAAGGGCCCCTGCCTTCACTTCGGAGGAGTTGGAGCGACTGGTGGATGAGGCCCTACCCCAGTATGGACTGCTGTATGGGCCTCCAGACCAACAGGTGAGTACACCATCGGCACGATGCACGTGGGAGTGATGCATGAGGATGTGTGTGCAAGCATCGTGTCATCGGGGGGGATGTCAGGTGGTAGTGTACATGGTGGACACCAGACGATGTTTGTGCCAATGGTGATGGAAACGGGATTGGTGGGCCATATGTGTGATAGGCTGGTCTGTGTGGTTAATGGTGTCCTCCTGTCTGTGTTCCATCTGCAGGTCAGCGCCCATCAGAAGAAGGGATTGTGGTGTGCCATCGCCAAGGACTTGCGGACCCTGGGGGTCTACAGCAGGCGGAGCACCCACTGCAGGAAACGGTGGGAAGACCGAGGAGGCCCAGCTTGGGATGGCCTTCCAACGAGGAGGGGTGCCTGCTGGAACCTGACCCCTCTAATGGCCCGCATACTGGCAGTGGCCTACCCAGACCTGGATGGGCGCTTGGAGGCATCACAGTAGCCACACCGGGGTGAGTACAGTGGGCATTACTACAATAATTGGTAGGTGGCATGGGATCCGAATGCTGCATGTGAGTTAGTGGGTGCCTCTTAATGCCGGCCAGAAACTGCAGCGTGATACAGCTCAAAGGGAATGGGTGTATGGTAAATGAAGGTAACCTAGCTTGTTTGCATTCCATGTCAGTCAGGGCTTAGTGGGTCCCAGGAGGGGTGCAGTTGGTGGTGTTTGGCCCTCATCTTGCTGTGGCATCCAGCCAAATCAATGGCAGTGCAATATATAGTGCTCAATCCTGATCCCTGTGTGTGACGGTGCTGTGTATGCCAACTGTGGTGTTGGTGCTGTAATTGACCCAGTGTTCCCTTTCTCTCTCTCCCCCCTTTTTTCTTCTGTCATCCTGTCCATGTGTGCATTAGCATCATCTGGCAGAGGAGCAGGGGCACCGGAGATGGAGGGAGCTGCATCCCACAGGACGCAGGGGGCAGAGTCCACCAACGCTGAAGGAACCAGTGGGACGGAGGGCGAAGGGAGCACCACGGCGGAGACAGGAAGTGACAACACAGACATAGAGACCTCCTGCGATGGAAGCAGACACCTCAGTGACCACCCCAGGTACAGCCACCACCCCCCGTACCAGCACTGCCCTCCCAGTAGCCCCTCAGCGAGTTGCCCGGGGCTGCTCACCCAGGAGGGTGAGCATCTCCTTCGCCCCAGGCACCTCAGGCCCTGCCCCAGCGAGCCCTGCTGCCCTGAGTGAGGAGGCTATTGACCCCCTGAGATCCATCTCTTTAGGGAAGTCAACCATTGTGCATGCCCTCTAGGGGTTGACATCCCAGATGCAGCAATGCAGTGCATTCCTCAAGGGCATCCACAGTGGACTGGCGGCCCAACAGAGATTGATTCAGGTTCTAGCCTCCTCTCCGAGGGCAGCCATTGTCCATGTCCCTCCAACTACCACTTCCCAGTCCCAGTCTCCCCAACTATTCCCATGCACACATACAGACGAGTATGCACACAAGACATCACACAAGAGTGGCACAGTGAAAAACAGGCACCACACTTCAGCCCACAAGCGTACACGCAAATACCAGACAGTCACACACACAACCACATCCACTGCCTCCACTGTCTCCACCTCCTCCTTCTTCTGCTCCTCCTCCACCTCCCTCAGTCATGTCCACACTCACAACTGCATGCACTGCTTCAGCATTCACTGCCAGCATCACCACACTAAACAGCACACACACCTCACTTGCAGGTACCTCCACAACACCCATCCACGTGCCCCCTGTGTCCTCTCCCACCCGGTCTGTCCTCCCTACCTCCTAAAGGACACAAACGCAGGCACTCAGACACCCAACAGCCATCCACCTCACATCAGCACACTGCCCATGCACCTGCATCCAAGTCCAGAAAACGTACTCCTCCAACAACAACTCCCTCAACCTCCACTCCCATCCCTCCTCCCTCATCCCGCCCCACTGTCCCTAAGTAACTTTTCCTTGCCCAACTTGACCTCTTCCTTTTCATTCCCTCCCCCCATTCTGCCTGTAAGAGAAGGGTGCCAACGACCCAGCCCAGCACCTCAGCTTAACAGTCCACGGGACAGTGGAGGAACCTCCTAGTAGTGGAGGCAAGACAGTGAAGGATCCCACTCCACCAGCCAGGAAGGGGAAGGATCCCACTCCAACAGCCAGCACAGGGAAGAAGACCTCACCTCCTGCCACAAAAGTGAAGCCCTCACCTCCAGCTGCCACACAGCAGCCCTCGCCTCCAACAGAGGCTGCCCAGGAGGCACCTTCTACAGCTGAGACACAGCAGCCCTCAACTCCTGCAGAAGCTGCCAAGTAGGCACCTTCCACAGCTGAGACACAGCAGCCCTCACCTCCGGCAGAGGCTACCCAGGAGGCACCTTTTACAGCTGAGACACAGCAGCCCTCATTTCTAGCAGAGGCTGGCAGGGTATCACCACCAGTGGTCACGGAGCCCTCAACTCCAGCTGAGAAAGTACAGCCCTCTCCTCCAGCAGCAGACATGTAGGCCACTCTCCAGGGACTGCTGTGCAAGGAGCCCCCTCCAGAAGCAGTGGGTGAGTTCCCCAACTGAGAGACAGAGACCTTGCACTCCCCAGCAAAGGAAAATGGGCGTGGAGCCCCCTCCAGAAGCAGTGGGCGAGTCCCCCACCTGACAGACTGTTACCTTGCACTTCCCAGCAAAGGAAAATGGGCATGGCACCCCCCTCCAGAACCAGTGGGCGAGTTCACGACTTTAAGCTGAGGTGCCCCCTACTCCTATTCCCCCTGAGGTGCCTGCCCACTTCAATCATGATGCTCCTGCACAGTTCTATGAGGATGTCGTCAGAAAACGAGTTGGCCCTTGGACTGTGCCCATGTGAGCATTTAGTACTTTGGACTTGGCATTGGCCCTTTGTGGACAATTGTACATATCTGGTTCATGTGGTGGCTTTTCCCTTGCTAATACATTTTCAGTACTTCCAAAATCTACTCCTTGTTTTATTATGCCATGTGTCATGTGCCATTGGTTTACAACCGCAGATGGTTGTGTGTCTGGTGTGTGTGTGTCTGGTGTGTGTGTCACTCTCCTTTTCCTCCATCCCTCCCTTTTGTGTTAGGCGGCTGTACTCACCGTTGTCATCTTCGTCAGCAATGGTGTTCCAGGTGAAGCATAGCGTTGAAAAGCATTGGGAAGACTTGCCAGTTCCGGTTCCCTGGCGGCGTTGTTCTTCTCTGTGTCTCTGATGGTAAGTCTTTGCTCTTCTGTGCAGTGTGTCTGCCAGGCTTTTGATGGCGTTGATTCCTCCCTGGAAATCGTGGTGGGTTGCAAGGTAATGATATGGTGGGCAGTACCTTGTTTTCCGTCTGACTGTTGTTGGCTACCGCTGTGGTGAGTGGTGTTAACGCCCTGGCGGATGGTGTGGTACATTGGCTGTCTATGGGAGTTATCACAGCCATGGTCATAATTTGGCGGTAATTACCGCCAGCCTGTTGGTGGAATTACTGCCACTTTATCACTCACTGTCAATGTCATAATGACCACCTTAATCGCCCTGTGTCTACAAAAAAAATAATGATGTGTCTCAGTGTAATTTAACTGGTGTTCATGTAAAGCCCGACAATACTCAATCACGCTATCTTAAAAAAAAAAAAAAAGGGGGGGGGCGGGTGGTTAAGAAAGTTTCCACAGTGGCAATAACACCTCAAGGAGGTAGACAAAACCAAAAAAACGTGATTTGCTGTCACAGAACGATCTTGATTACGAACTTAAAAATGTAGCTCCATCAACCAACAAGATGATCTTAGCACGAGTGAAATATGTGCAAGCAGGGAAACTTTAGAAAAATAGTGTGTAAATAAGGAAACTATAAGAAGTTAGGTAAAGGTGCGATTTAATAATAAAAGTGAAATATCCATGCCTGCTTCCAGGCAAGGAATCATTCCTTCCGATACATCAGCAACAGCACGGTTTCAATGCGTGCAGCCAGGGTAAGTAAACAAACAAAACGTGCGATGAAATAAGGAAGACATACAGACATAAGTTTAAAGGAGTGGGATCTCAGCCTTAACCTTATGAATGAAGTATCAGTCATAAAAACGGATAAAAGCGGATGAGACTGAGTAATTGGACCTCGGGATACTAATAAGGAAGAAACATCCCAAAAAAGAGGCTACAATTAATAGAAATGAAAGAAAAGAAAAGTGACAAGCACACAGACAAATAGGAATTGAAGGCGGGATGTAAGTCCTTTTTAAGATATATTGAATCGAATAGATTTCACAAGCACAGCGCTGTGCAGGCGAAACCTAAAAACCATCAAATGCCACTTTTACCACTGCCCTGGTTTTCAGGTGAATTCCTGGTTAAATAAAAGCAGGACTGGTGTGCTAGTGTTCACATTGTTTCGGCCAATGTCTCGATTTCACAGCACATCAAATTGGTGTTTTCCCAGTGTTTTAAGGGGTGGTAGAAGACCCTGTGGTGCGGGTGGGGCCCTCGGGCATACCCATACTGGAGTGGCCTCCCTCAGCCCCTACTCCTGTGAATGTGGCTGACCCCTAAGCACATATCGCAGGAAACCCCCCCCCCTCCCTCCTGTCTTTCTAATCTTATCATGCAAGCATGGCACATGCTAGAATTATAAAAAGACTTATTCGTGAAAGGTACAATTAATCACGTAATATGTCAGTGCATACTGCTTCTACGTGCTCAGTGGCAGCGACTGAAATGTAAACTCTCGAGGGCACAAAATGGCTCAAGATGTGCTGCAATGTGTATGCAAACCGTGCTCACAATACAAGTTTTAAATCATCAGTTCCAAGTTGCTTAATTGCAGGACATAAAGTAAAAGGGGAAAAAAAGATTTTTCTATACACGGGCAATAGCTTTGAGCAAATTCGCTCAAAGCAATTTGTGTTATTTGTAGCCATAGACTGTACGGATTCGTCGGCAACACATAATTAGCACTGTGAGGGTAATGCAATCGTAGCATGTCTGTTATTATCTTCACATTTGCTTGTTTTAAGACTGAAATCATATTGCATCCTAATCAAAAAGGATAGTAATGCGCAATTTTGTTTCATTGCACATTTTCTCTGCATTCCCTCACTAAACAGCAAAGCAAGCTAATTCTATTGACTTAGGCTCTGCCAATCAAATATACTTTCAATGAAGTTCAATTGCTTAGCTCGCAGAGACCGGCTTGGGTGCATCAAACGTATGGCCCAACAAAAGCACCATTGTCCGCATGTCTTCCTTAGCAGAAAAATCCATCATTCACAGCTGTGGTCCTCAAAATATTAGCTTGCAATAAGCATTGGCAGAGTTAATGTAACTGGCTTTAACGTGATAATACGTGTACGCACATAGCATATTTCCTGCGAGTGACCAGCCCTGTAATAGATAAATCCACGCTGATAAGAATGAATATGCCTTTATACGAGTAACGGATAACGCCCACGACATGCAGCGACCAGCAGGTCTGAGCTCAAACAGGCAATTGTCCGATTCACTTGGAATCCACACCGGTGATCCAGACCGCATGCACGCGGGTACAAGTGAATATAAACATTCATACAAATATAAACAGCGCAAGGGCCACTCACGGCAAACTGTATACATCACAATACTACAAGCGCGTCCTTGCAGCACCATGTTCTGTTACTAAGCGTGCTGAGTGAGCAGCACATGCCTGCAGTACCACATTTTGTTACTAGGTGTGCTGAGGGTTAACAATAAAAGCCTGGAGTGGAACAGCCTGTTACTAGGAACCTCTAGATTTAAAAAGAGCAACTGCAATTCATGGCAAAAGTGTAACTGTGATATAACTTTTGAAACATTTTGAAAAATAAGGCAGCGCTTACATTAGCAAAAAATTAAGAAGGACCAGAATGTAACATACATCTGAAGACGCAGGAGAGTTAGAGCAGCCTCCACAACCAGTGACACTGTGGACGGTCTACGACAGAACATACAACCAGAATAAGGACCACAATGGCACATAGAGCTGAACTTAAAACAAGTGGCATAAAAAGATGTCAATAAAAAACTCACCCGGGGCACAAAGGATGGTGCATATAACCGGGAAAACAGAAGCAGGACAATTACGGCACATACAATCTATGTGGCGGGTTTGATCACAATGGAAAAAAACAGCCCATATAACCTTGGGTTCGAAAAGGGAGCCAGAGCCTGAATAAAAAAAATTACGCTGCTCATTTAGAAAAATATGTAAATGATGATTAATATTTCGGACGTCTGATTAGTTTTTAAGTGGTATTCTTTCATACTGAAAAAAAATCTAAAAAAAATACGTTACTTTAAATAGAGCATTTGATATACGTATTTAAATCGACCATACATCTGAGTAAGCATTTGCTAATAATGCATAATCTGTTGATTAAAATTTGGTGAATGCTGATCCCATCTTGAAACAAGGTCTCTGCTACATGCTGAAAACTATGAACTTCACATATTGCATATGAAGGATTTCCAATGAGGTAGAATGACAGATCAAAAGGAGAATACAGTGACGTGCGAGAGGTTTACTCCTCTGAAGCCCTCTTCATGCATATTTGTTGTAGAAGAGTAGCAATAAAACAGTATCAGAAGGTATGCTGTTGTTGTAAGCCAGTTCCAAGACAGTGAGCAATACCTCAAGAACCACAGGATGATACTTGGTATACTGAATTTAAAAAAGCAAGGCTGCAACCTATTTATATCACCAAGACTGAATTAATAATTTCTACGAAAGTACAGTATATTGAAAGAAGCACAATGGTGCATATAACCAACAAGATAAAATAAGGACAAAATGGTACATAAAACTTGCCACATTAGACTGCAGGTGCAAAAAGAACAGCTGATGGACAGAATGCTGAACGTTCACCCCAGTCACAGATCTGGGCCTAAATCAATCGTTTTTGTGCTTGCCACGCCATTCCAGTTTGGACCCCGCCATATGAAAATCAGTCTTGATCCTGGTTTCCATGGAAACAGTCTATCCCGAACCACCAGGTCAGGTCTTCCCTGGACTGAAAACTAGCATCCTGGGACCGGTTTTGGGATATGACCCCTCATCAGCCAGGCTAGATTGAATCTGGTGGCACAGAGAGGGGTCAGACTGGATCTGGAAGTTTTCAAACAGCACTACTCTGCACTAGTAGGTGGCGTAGTTTGGCTCTGCGTCAGCGGAGCCGGAGGTGATGTGTGGTACCTATGTAGGTGCTATCCTAGCGCAGTTCCTTTTCGCGTCTTTCCACATCAGGAACGAGGAGCCACTGTGAGGACTTACAAATTATGTGAATTTCTAATGCTCTTAGAAAGGTGATCATCACACTACAATCAGATCATAGAGTGGGGAGAATGAGAGGGTCGGTAAGGAATGCTGCAGCTAGATAGACTCTGTACCAGATAAAGTGCTACTGAAAGTAACTAACTTGTCCACCTGATAAACACTTCAAGCTGCTGATTCCTTACCTTAGAACAGATACCCAAGCAATAACTTCCTGAAGGTGGGTCTGTGAAACCTACTTAAACCACAAAGTCCAGCAGGACCGAATGGCAAAGTGACCATCACAATGGATCAGACAGTCAAGGCAATAGTGCTTGATAAACGTGTGTAAAGTAAAACACTCTGCTGCCTGACAGATGTTCAGGATAGGAACTCCACGAGCTAACGCAGCGGTCACAACTTTGGCTCTCGTGGAATGAGCACGCAAGCACTCGGGGTTGCTTCTTGGCCAATGTGTAGCTGACCTTTGTGCAGAGCACTACCCATCTTGAGATGTTCTGTTTCAGCACAGCCTCCCCTTTCTTGGCCCAGACATTCCCGTGTAGAGTTAATCCTCCACCCAGAACTGTCTTGTTCGATCAAGATAGAACAACAACACTCTTTGTGGGTCCAGATGGTGGAGTCTCTCCTTATGTTTTGTAGGATGAGGCGAAGCAAAATAGGTAGGTAAAATGATGTTCTGGCCTACAAGGAAAGGAGTCAAAACCTTTGGAAAGAAGGAGGCACGTGTCTAGAGTACCAAATTGTCCAGATAGAAAGTGGTATAAGGAGGGTGCACAGAGAGTGCCTGCAATCCGCTGACCCTCCTGGCCGATGTGATGGCCATTAAAAGGTAGTCTTGATGGTTAGCAACCTGAGAGGGCAATTATGGAGCAGCTCAAACGGAGAACACATAAAAAAAGCCAGACACGGATTTAAATCCCATTGGGGCATGATAAATGGCCTGGGAGAAAACATGAGTTGGAGACCTAGTGACAATGGGTGACTTGAATTAAGACAGTTGGACTGGCTACCACAAAAATGACGAAATGGATGAAAGTCAGCACTTGACAGTGCTCAGAATGAAGCCCTGCTGGGTCAGAGAATGAACAAATAGCAGAACTTAGGAAAGGGGTGCTGTAGGAAAGTACCATTTTGCCTGGCATGTTACACCCATTTTTTACTTATATGTAAGTTTGTTTTTGCCTGTGTCACTGGGATCCTGCTAGCCAGGACCCCAGTGCTCATAACTGTGGCCTGTATGTGTTTCCTGTGTGGTGCCTAACTGTATCACTGATGCTCTGCTAACCAGAACCTCAGTGTTTATGCTCTCTCTCCTTTTAAAATTGTCACTGCAGGCTAGTGACTATTTTCTCCAATTCTTATTGGCATACTGGAACACCCTTATAATTCGCTAGTATATGGTACCTAGGTACCCAGGGTATTGGGGTTCCAGGAGACTCCTATGGGCTGCAGCATTTCTTTTGCCACCCATAGGGAGCTCAGACATTTCTTACACAGGACTGCCACTGCAGCCTGAGTGAAATAACGTCCACGTTATTTCACAGCCATTTTACACTGCACTTAAGTAACTTATAAGTCACCTATATGCCTAACCCTCACTTGGTGAAGGTTAGGTGCAAAGTTACTAAGGGTGAGAGCACCCTGGCACTAGCCAAGGTGCCCCCACATTGTTCAGGGCAATTTCCCCAGACTTTGTGAGTGCGGGGACACCATTACACGCATGAACTACATATAGGTCAATACCTATGTGTAGCTTCACAATGGTAAATCCGAACATGGCCATGTAACATGTCTAAGATCATGGAATTGTCCCCCCCAAGCCAAATCTGGTATTGGAGTGCCAATCCCATGCATCCCCGGGGCTCCAGCATTGCCCCCGGGAACTGCCAAACTAGCTCTCTGGGGTTTTCTCTGCAGCTACTGCTGCTGCCAACCCTCAGACAGGTTTCTGCCCTCCTGGGGTCTGGGCAGCCCAGTCCCAGGAAGGCAGAACAAAAGACTTCCTCTGAGAGAGGGTGTTACACCCTCTCCCTTTGGAAATAGGTGTTAAGGGCTGGGGAGGAGTAGCCTCCCCCAGCCTCTAGAAATGCTTTGAAGGGCACAGATGGTGCCCTCCTTGCAAAAGCCAGTCTATACCGGTTCAGGGAGCCCCCAGCCCCTGCTCTGGCGCAAAACTGTACAAAGGAAAGGGGAGTGACCACTCCCCTGTCCATCACCACCCCAGGGGTGGTACCAAGACCTCCTCCAGTGTGTCCCAGACCTCTGCCATCTTGAATGCAGAGGTGTGAGGGCACAATGGAGACCTCTGAGTGGCCAGTGCCAGCAGGTGATGTCAGAGACCCCTCCTGATAGGCTCTTACCAGGTTAAGTAGCCAATCCTCCTCTGAGGGCTATTTAGGGTCTCTCCTGTGGGTTTCTCTTCAGATAACGAATGCAAGAGCTCACCAGAGTTCCTCTGCACTTCTCTCTTCAACTTCTGCCAAGGATCGACCGCTGACTGCTCCAGGATGCCTGCAAAACCATAACAAAGTAGCAAGACGAATACCAGCAACATTGTAGCACCTAATCCTGCTGGCTTTCTCAACTGTTTCCTGGTGGTGCATGCTCTGAGGGCTGTCTGCCTTCACCCTGCAGTGGAAGCCAAGAAGAAATCTCCAGTGGGTCGACGGAATCTTCCCCCTGCTAACGCAGGCACCAAACTTCTGCATCACCGGCCCTCTGGGTCCCCTCTCATCTTGACGAGCGTGGTCCCTGGAACACAGGCGCTGGATCCAAGTGACCCCAACAGTCCAGTGGTCCTTCTGTCCAAATCTGGTGGAGGTAAGTCCTTGCCTCCCCACGTCAGACAGTAATCCTGTGCACTGCGTGATCTGCAGCTGCTAGGGCTTCTGTGCACGTTTGCAAGACTTACTTTGTGCACAGCACAGCCCAGGTCCCCAGCACTCCGTCCTGCATTGCCCAACTCGCTGAGTTGACATCCGTCTTCATGTTGTTGTTGTGTTGAGACAACAACCATGCTCAGATTTCTTGAACGCCTGTTCAAGTGCTTCTGCGGGTGCTGCCTGCTTCTGCGTGGGCTCTCTCTGTTGCTGAGCGCTCCCTCTGTCTCCTCCTCCAAGGGGCGACCTCCTGGTCCTTCCTGGGCCATGGCAGCACCCAAAATCATCAACCGCGACTCTTGCAGCTAGCAAGGCTTGTTTGCAGTCTTTCTGCATGGAAACAACTCTGCATCTTCCAGCACACCGTGGGACATCTTCTGACCAACGGAGAAGTTCCTGGCACCTTCCGTTATTGCAGAATCTTCGTCTTCTTCCACCCGGAGGCAGCCCTTTTGCACCTTCATCCGGGGTTTAGTGGGCTCCTGCCCCCCCCGGACACTTATGTGACTCTTGAACTTGGTCCCCTTCCTTTACAGGTCCCCAGGTCCAGGAATCCGTCTTCAGTGCTTTGCAGTCAGTTGTTGTCTTTGCAGAATCCCCTATCTCGACTTTACTGTCTTTCTGGGGGTAGTAGGGTAACTTTACTCGTACTTCTCAGGGTCTTGGGGTGGGGTATGTTGGACACCCTTAGTGTTTTCTTACACTTCCAGCGACCCTCTACACACTACACTAGGCCTGGGGTCCATTCGTATTCACATTCCACTGTTGGAGTATATGGTTTGTGTTGCCCCTAGGCCTATTGTCTCCTATTGCATTCTATTGTGTTCTACAGTGTTTGCACTACTTTTCTAAGTGTTTTACTTACCTGATTTCAGTTTGTGTGTATATTTTGTGTATTTTACTTACCTCCTAAGGGAGTATATTCTCTGAGATACTTTTGGCATATTGGCACTAAAATAAAGTACCTTTATTTTTAGTAACTCTGAGTATTGCGTTTCTTATCATATAGTGCTATATGATACAAGTGGTATAGTAGGAGCTTTGCAGGTCTCCTAGTTCAGCCTAAGCTGCTCTGCTATAGCTACCTCTAGCAGCCTAAGCTGCTAGAACACTACTAATCTACTAATAAGGGATAACTGGACCTGGCACAAGGTGTAAGTACCATCAGGTACCCACTATAAGCCAGGCCAGCCTCCTACATGTGCAGACAGAGATATGCCTGGATGCACATCACATCATATATCTGTTCCATCTGCAGGCGTAAGCTGTTTTAGTGCAGGGACGCTGAGCTATCAAAATAGCATCACAGACTTCAAGAGGAAGGTCAAAGTCTGTCAACTGTTGCTGCTCAATCTCCATGCATGAAGGTGGAGGATGTGTTGGTTCAGGTGCAGAACCCTCCCCTGTTGCTGCAACAGAAGATCCTCCTGAAGAGGCACTCTGACAGGAGGACCGATGCTCATGCTCAACTACTCAGGATCCCATATTCTCTGTGTCAATATGGAATCACAAGAATTACATGGCCCTGTTGTTCCTGATCTTCTTGAGAACTCTGGGTAGGAGTGGTATTGCCAGAAAGGCATACAGGAGGCCAGAGCTCCACTCCAGACATAAATAGTATCCAAGCGAGAGCCGTCTTTGAAACTCCAGTACATAGAACTGCTGACACTGCACATTCTTACTGGTGGCAAATAGATCCAACGAAGGCTCTCCCCATTCTTGAAAGAAACCTTGTGCCACCTCCGGATGGAGACGTAATTTGTGATCCGCTAGGTATAGATGGCTGAGTTTGGCTGCCTTGGCATTCAGAGAACCTACCAAGTGTTGAACCTCTATGGAAATGCCCTGGCATTCCAGCAATGTCCAGAGGCACAGGGCCTCTTAACAAAGGGTCCATAGCCCTAACCTACCCTGTTTGTTGCAGTACGACATGGCAGTGGTGTTGTCTGTAAGCACCTGCACCAGCCTTCCCATTATCAAGGCAAGAAAGGCTTTCAATACCAATACCGGCAAGCAGAGGTACTGCTTGAAAAATTCCAGATTCTGTCCGATGCTTGGGTAATATTCTATCTGTGACTAGAAGCCCCTATCAGATATTCTCGATCTTCAGCAGAACTCGAGACAGGAGAGGTAGTGATGAGAAGACATACTAGAGTTCTTTGTTCTATTCCAGCTGTAATGGGCCTCACAACCAGTGTTCCTGCAGAAACTCCAGTGTGCAAAATTGTTTTCACTGAGCATTCTTACCACTAGCGAAAAATATCTAGTCAGGGATGGAAAACACCCTACGCTACCGCAGTAGGTAGGTGCCACACATGACCTTCTCAATGATGTTTGCTCAGTTCTTCCACTCTGGCAGTCAGGGACCCTCCAAATTTGTTGGCAAGTAGAAAAATTACTTGGTGCTCCAGCCACCTCGAGAGAGACAAAACCTCCTGCCACACAATTCAGGAGCCTACTTCGCCCTGTTTGTTGTAGTAAAATATGGTGGTGGTGTGTGTTAGAAATGGGGTCTTTGGTTGGCATTCAGGTTACCCCCTGTCCAAGCAAGGACCCTCACTATAGTCAGGGTAAAAGAGAATCACCCTCAGCTTACCTCTGCTTACCCCCTTGGTAGCTTGGCACGAGCAGTAGGCTTAACTTCAGAGTGCTAGGTGTAAAGTATTTGTACCAACACACACAGTAATTCAATGAAAACGCTACAAAATGACACAACCCAGGTTTAGAAAAATAGAAAATATTTGTCTAAACAAAGCAAGACCAAAACGACAAAAATCAATAATACACAAGTCAAGTTAAAAATTAAAAAGCAAAAAAGAGTCTTCATGTAGTTTTAAACACACACTAACACTGTTAGCATGAAAATGTACCTTGGGTGCGTCAAAAATAACCCCGCATGGGAGAGTGTGCGCCAAAAAGGGCTTGTGATGCGTCTATTTCACTCACGAGCAAGACCTTGCGTTGTTTCTCCTTTTGTCGGGTTGGGCGTGTTGTTTCTTCTCTCCGTAGGAGAGCGATGCATCGATCCGGTCAGCACTCTCGGATCCGGGCAGGCCTTGTGTTGTTTTTACACGCCCATCGGTGTTTGCGTCAGAAATCCAACCGCACAATGATCCGGAAACCACGCAGCGCGTGTTGCGATCTCCCAGCTTCCGTCAGCGATGCTGCGCTTCGTTTCTCCAGCTCAGTGCGTCGATTCTTTGGCCGCGTTGCAGGCGAACGTCGATTTTCAGCTACGAAGCCTGTGGCGCATTGTTTCTTCAGCCGAAGATCAGAGTCACGTCGATATTTTCCCCGCACGGCGTTCTGTGCGTGGATTTCTTCCTCTTAGGCTGCCAGCTTCTCCTTTCAAGGTCCCAGGAAATGGATGGGCACCACAGGGCAGAGTAGGAGTGTCTCCAGAGACTCCAGATGCTGGCAGAGAGAAGTCTTTGCTGTCCCTGAGACTTCAAACAACAGGAGGCAAGCTCTAAATCAAGCCTTTGGAGATCTTCACAAGATGGAAGGCACACAAAGTCCAGTCTGTGCCCTCTTACTCTGGCAGAAGCAGCAACTGCAGGATAGCTCCACAAAGCACAGTCACAGGCAGGGCAGCTCTTCTTCCTCAGATCTTCAGCTCTTCTCCAGGCAGAGGTTCCTCTTGGTTTCCAGAAGTGCCCTTCTTATACCCAATTTCCCCTTTGAAGTAGACCTACTTCAAAGCAAAGTCTCTTTTGAATGTGAAATCCTGCCTTGCCCAGGCCAGACCCCAGATACTCATCAGGGGGTTGGAGACTGCATTGTGTGAGGGCAGGCACAGCCCTTTCAGGTGTGAGTGACCACTTCTCCCCTCCCTCTTAGCACACAGATGGCTCATCAGGATATGCAGGCTACACCCCGGCTCCCTCTGTGTCACTGTCTTGTGTGAGGTGCAACCAGCCCAACTGTCAAACTGACCCAGACAGGGAATCCACAAACAGGCAGAGTCACAGAAATGGTTTAAGCAAGAAAATGCTCACTTTCCAAAAGTGGCATTTTCAAACACACAATCTTAAAATCAACTTTACTAAAAGATGTATTTTTAAATTGTGAGCTCAGAGACCCCCAAACCTCACATGTTCATCCGCTCCCAAAGGGAATCTACACTTTAATCAGATTTAAAGGTAGCCCCCATGTTAACCTATGAGAGGGACAGGCCTTGCAACAGTGAAAAACGAATGTAGCAATATTTCACTGTCAGGACATATAAAACACATTAGTATATGTCCTACCTTAACCATACACTGCACCCTGCCCTTGGTGCTACCTATGAGCCTACCTTAGGGGTGTCTAACATATAGGAAAACAGAAGGTTTAGGCCTGGCAAGTGGGTACACTTGCCAAGTCGAATTTACAGTTAAAACTGCAGACACAGACACTGCAATGGCAGGTCTGAGACATGATTACAGGGCTTCTTAAGTGGGTGGCACAACCAGTGATGCAGGCCCACTAGTAGCATTTAATTTGCAGGCCCTGGGCACCTCTAGCGCACTATACTAGGGACTTACTAATAAATCAAATATGCCAGTCGTGGATAAGCCAATTAGATACACATTTTGCAAAGGATCACTTGCACTTTAGCATTGGTTAGCAGCGGTAAAGTGCTGAGAGTAATAAAAACAGCAAAATCAGAGTCCAGCTCACACCAACAACCTGGGAAACAGAGGCAAAAAGTTAAGGGAGACCACGCCAAGGATGAACAGTCTAACAGTGTGTCAGTAAGAACATGAACCAGCCTCATCTTGATGGGCAGAAGAAAGGTGTTCTTGATTTTGGCGACATACAGCTTTGCCTCCCAGGTTCGAATCACTTTTAGGTGTATTTGTGCATGTATATCACTCATATTCGAGTTGTGTCCAGTGTCCAGGGCAACAAAGACGGGCATGCAGGCCTGTGACCAACTTTGGATCCCTGCAGTTGCTGCATGGCTTGAGTCCTGTTATTTTCAGCAGGGACATCGTTCCCAAGCACACAGTGCAAAAAGTTTTGAAGTCCTCGAAAAACCAACAAAGACAGGAGCAGAGCTCCGCATCTGTGTCAGAAGGCACAGGAAAAATAGCAACTGACGTCAACATGCAGGGGTGGCACTTATATGCGGCTCCGCTCCATCACCTCTGAGGTGGGTATGAGGCCCCACAATGACAACCCAGTGCCACACTCAAGCACTACTATAAAATTCTCTGGATCTAGTCTGGTGTCTGTGGGAGGTTCTAAGGTGAGGAATAAGCAATTAGAAGTATCTGTTAGAAATAATATTTTCCAACATTACTCTTGGAAAACCAACCCCATGATCTGCGACGTAGGGTTGTGAACAGAAATGTGTCAATTCTCTTGCACATCCATCTCAAACTGCTATACTTTTACGTAAATAGGAGTATAACATGAACTATTGATACATTATCAAATTATAAGAAAGCACATATTAACCTCAAGGATGTAACTCAATAGGTGTTAATTGAACCACTACATTTTTACGAATAAACCTGAAAATCTGCACTGGGTTTGTATTTTTTAACCAGAATTTATGACTCGGATGCTAACTGAAGGAACCACAAGGATTTAAAGAGCTTGAGGCATACACATTCTCAGAGAAATATGCAATAACGTTTTACACCACTAGAGAGCAGCTACAAAGCACATAAGAATCTGATTCACTAAAAACTCTGAAGTATATTTTAAAATGTTGGAAGAGCGTGATTTAGGTGTGCACCCTGCTCAGAAACTAAACGTGATCACGATGTCATAACTATTATGATCTTAGCGCCAAGATTAAAAGCACCTACGCAGTAATGATAAAATCCCCATTGATGAACCAGTGTTTCTTCCAGTAATGCATACTTGCCTACAATTTGTAACTAAGAATTAAAAAAAAAAGGTAGGCATAATGATTACATTGCTGGTAATTACATCACCTGGAGCCCAGCTACAGCAAAGCCCATCTCTCCAGCATGTGCACGTGACTGCTGACTGTGCGCCAAAGTGTGACTTCACTTTCAGTACGTGAGACTGTGCTCTAAGGTGTGAAGTGAAGCTCACACTCAGTAACTGAGATGGTGCTCCACATTGAGAGACTCATAAGCAAAGAGTGAGGCGCCAATCCTAAAAGTTGAGACTCACATGCAGGGATTGAGTTTTTGCTCCCCAGTCAGGCTCACAAACAACGTGCAAGACTGTGTTCGAAGTAAGGCTGTTCCAGCAAATGACTGTTCCACATTGTAAAACGCACAATGTGAGAACCTCTACCAAGCAAAGAGGCTGAGTTTCACTAAGTAAACTCTCGGACACTCTTTGTGAGACTGTGCATAAAGGCATGAGGTAAACATTCAAAGACCATAGGATTAACCATGAGTGAGGAATAATGCATTTCGAAGTGGGGGGTCTACTAAAACCAACGGATTAACGTGGGAGAGTCTTTGGACTCCAGGAAAGTCCGGTGGCAAGGAATTTGCTTACTAGCTTCGAGTCTATGTAGTAACAAACGGCCCCTTCCTCTGACAGAAGACACTGGGGGCTGTGCCAGGAGGTGCAAGTGAAACATTAAGGGAGAAGAGAGAAGGGTTTACAGGTAGGAACAATGCCCTGGGACAGAAGTACAGTGGTTCAGTCTCAGTGCAGGTGGGATTTGACACCTTGCTCAATTCACTATCATTAGCTGGAACCGGTGCACGTGAAGATGCTTGGGCTTCAGACGATAAACGCCCTTGTTCAATTTAATTATTAAGCGGTCCACAAGAAACCTTTATTTTCTGCATGTTAAATATGGGCAAGCAGAAGCTGGGCTAGCTGACTCCCCCTCTCCTAGCTGTCCTTTCATTTCTTAAGACATTTCTAGTTTCCCTTTCCAGAAACCTGTTCAGTATCTAACCAATGACTGCCTGCTCTGGCACTGTTTTTGTGCTTTTCAATGTACAAGGAGCAGAGAAAAGCTGAGGCTTCCTATAGCCTCACGGAAAGCCATAGTATAGTAGGTTCAAAATGGAAGCCTTTTTTTAGGGTCGAGCCTGCGTTGCATGCGCATGCGTATCGCAGCGAGACGCTTTAGTATTTAGAAAAGGGCTCAGAGCCCTGTCAACTTCATGTCAGTGTTTTTTATTGGTTCGTGGGCTTGCCTAATAAAATCTGCTTGCTTTCATTAGTCGAAGGCACGCATACGTCATGCCTTTTCCGGTGGCTAGCCCTCCTCGAGCGCAGCGACCAAGTACAGAAAACATGCGAGGCTCGCTGTTTTCCATCGGGCTCGTGGACTTCTTTTTCTCTAATTTACGAGCGCGAACTCGCTTGGCAGAAGTCGAGCGCTTTACATAGTTCATTTCACTTTTTCGGGTTTCGTACATAAATGCACTTTTGCCCGATAGGTGAAAAGTCGGGTTAGGAGTTTACAACGCGATCAGCTCTAACATGAGCAAACGCTTGTAATAAACGCCCGCTGCCTTAATGGAGGATCAAACAGAGCTGTGGAGGTGATATAATCTATTGTCTTTTGGGCTCTTTCCATGGCGGCCACTTTAAATATGCAGCGGCAGCAGAATGTATCACAAGGGTTGACATTTTATAACAGCAGTTTATAAATGTTACTGGCAAGTATTGCCTGTAAATCACCGGGCTCATTCCTCCGCTGCTTTTATTACTCTAAATCCAACCACCGATAAACTGCGTGCCGCTTTACTCGAAATGCATTTAAATTTTTTTGATTCTGCAGAGTTGGGCAGAGCAAATGCAACGTAAAGGTTCGCGCCCTTATTTGCTGCTCAGGTTTTTCATAAACAGAATTGGACGCGTTAATTTGAAACTGACTGGTGGCTGCACTTCCTGCTAAATGGTTTACCACGGACATGCCCCGTAAATTGAGCAGTTGTCTTCCTATTTCCGTAACTCAGTGCACATTCTGTTGCCTATAACAACGTAGTTTTGGCGGGTCGTTGTTTTTGCTTCTCTGTGTTGACAGGTAAAGGCAGGGCTCTCACAGCGCCATCCTACAATACATTCAAATGGATTCTCGGGGCTGCTCAGCTTTTAGCACCTACATTTATGCATTAGTCTGTGATTAAAACAGCGACTGCAGTGTAACTGCAAAACAATAAATCACATTGTGGCGGATTTACCAACCTCTCCCCCAAACCTCACAGTCGTGTTTCCTTTTCTTTACACAAAACAGTCTGTTTAAAATCGTTCAAGAGCCCAGTAGAATCTCTATAAATTGTATTAAAGAAAAAAGTGAAGCCATAAGCGAGTAGATGCATTGCCACGTCACTTATAACGAGAGAGGTGTTTTTATTTGCGATATTTGTTATCGGACCTGCAATCAAAGGCAATTCTTTATTTATTGAAGCCAGTGGCATAACGCAAAATGATGACGCACCCTTGACCCAGTAGATGTGAAAATATTCATTGGTCTCTGGCTGAATGAGGGGCCGTAGAAAAATTAGGGGGACCCTGAAGGGTTGGGGGGCTTCGGGCACCAAGGAGCTGCACGTGTCTTCGTTACGCCCCTAACTGAAACTCTGAAAGCACTACATGAGTTACCATCAGGGTTGGATTGGGGCCACAAATAGGCCCGGGTAGTCAAAAAAAAGTGGCCAACATTCGCAGATCCCAACCTTTTGCAAAACACTGTTTAGTTAGGGGCATGGACCTAATGTTCGTAAGCATTTGCAGCACTAAAAGTATTTTAAACCTTATAGGGCCTGTAACAAAATTATTCCACATTATTCTCTTGGGTGTTCTTGGAATATTTCTCACCCTGAGAGTCCTCTTCATCCTCAGGCCTTTTACACTCATGGCTTTTTAGATATGTGCAGTACTTTTATACTACTTAAGAGGGGTCCTGTAGTATAGTGTGCAGAAACAGGCAAAAGGCGCATCGTTCCTTTTTTAGGGTTGAGCCTGCGTCGCATGCGCTTGCGCATGCGTTTCAAAGGCGATGCGCTTTAGTAATTATAAAGGGCTCAGAGCCCTGTCCACATCATGTCAGTGTCTGTCATTGGCTTGTGGGCTTGCCTGTTAGAATCTGCTTGATTTCATTAGTGGAAGGCATGCACATGTCATGCCTTTTCCGGTGGATAGCCCTCCTCGAGCGCATCGACCAAGTACAGAAAACATGCGAGGCTCGCTGTTTTCTGTCTGGCTCGTGAACTACTTTTTCTCTATTTTCCCAGCACGATCTCGCTTGGCAGAAGTCGAGCGCTTTACAAAATTCGGCCCTGTTACACAGTTAATTGCACTTTTTCGGGTTAGGTACATAAATGCACTTTTGCCGATAGGTTTCATTACCAGTGAAAAGTCGGGTTAGGAGTTTACAACGCTCTCCGCTCTAACACGAGCAAACGCGAGACCCGTTGCATTGCAAATGCTTGTCTATATTGTATACGGCAGTGGTGAGAGGAGTAACTTCTGTAGAGTACTATAATGCATGGGATTTTGCAATCCACGTATAAAACAGTCGCTTATGTCGTTCTAATCAGTGACTTGTGACACACCCAGTCAACCATGTCAGAACTCAACTGTAATAATTTATTACAGTTTAGTTCTGACGTCACAATGCCTGTTGCCAGAGCCAGCAGTCATGGGGAAAGGCAGGTTAGATCACAGAGCATAATTATAGCAAGTGTCTAAGGAATAAAACAAACCATTGCTTTTCTTTTTTTCTGCTCGGTTTCTGTGGTTGTACAGTGATAACATGAAGGGAGATATTTTCAACAGCTAGTGCACCTACGTTTTTAAAAAAAACGACCATTGGAATATCTTCCTGCAACAAATGTCTCACAGTTTTTTGATGTATTTCGTTTTGCACTAGAGATTCTATTTTTATTATTCATGTTTGCAAATGTGCTCTCTCTTTTATATGAAACAGCTATATACTAAAGAGTTAAGTGGTATGTGGGAAAGGCCACGGTGTGACCATGTATGAGAAGCGATTAAGTATCCACTGCCGTACATAATAAGGGTATTCCAAGTCACTGAGGAATTCCATAACCATGAAGAGGAACAAGGCCGAAAGCCAAGTTCCTTTATCAGGTTATGGAACTCCAAGGTCAATATCAGGGTGCAATATGATTATAATCTACAGCAGGGGGTTCTTTATCCCATAAATATCAAATGGGAGACTGAAATTCCTGTGTAAAAAGCATATCTCTAATTTCGGTATTGCAGGTGACGTAACATCTCTAGCCGACTGGGTGAATGAAATGACGTAGCTGCCCAACTGCTGTAAGATATTATAGTTGAATTGTGGCGTCATAATTCCTCCTGACAGAACCAAAAGCCAAGGGGAAAGCCCGTTAACGAGGCATAATTGCACCTACAACTTAAACAATATGAAAACTGGCACTCTCGTCCTATAATCTGTTTTTCTAAAGAAAATCACGATGAGCAGAAAGGAAATATTTATGGGACTATGTTGTTAACCTGCTCACTAACGGTAATCAGAGGAAAACTAGAATCCTTCTTCCTTTGTCTACTCATGAAGGCATAGCGCTTTTTAAATCCGACTTACACGGACTCAAATATAATTTTTCTAACAAATAACAACATGCTTTTTGATGTGTTTGATTCCAAACTAAATTACACTTTTTTTCTTCATGTGTGCAACCATGTTACCCCTTTCATGTGCAACGCCCTCTGCTGTATAGTATAAGTATACTGCAAGTCACCACAGAGTTACATGACCTTATGGAAGAATGTACCAAAAGGCTAACTTCCTTTGTAAGGCCAGAGAACTCCTGTTTGACCTGTAATATACAACAGCGGAGTAATTTATCTCATATATTATTTAGTTCACCAGCACCTAGATGTTATTCATTTTGTGGGTTATGCCTAACAAATAAAATAAATAAAAAATGAATGCAAGACATGCCGAGGACCAACGACTGATAAGGAGCACACTACAAAGAAATGTAGCAAAACAAAGGGTATCATAAATTATAAATCTACCTAGAATCATATTGCACATACAACTGAAAGGGCAAAGGAGAACAATTAAAATGGCAAAAAGCTAACTATTAGGACTGAATGCTAATGAAAACATTAAGACCAAGGAATTCAGTCTGCAAAGAGGAAACCAATATATTTATTTTTAAAAACAAGCTAATAAGCAGAAATTGTCAAGGAGTAGCAAACAGGACTAAGGGGTCCGATGAAAACAAAACAAAATCCTGATGTTTGGTAGTAGTGAAGAGCTTTATGTGGTCTTTTTGCGGTGAATAATGCATTTATAAGCTCGAGCACTTTTAATTTTAGATCCCAGGTACTGTCTGCTACTAGAGGGCTGTAAAAGACTGGATCTCTGTAGACTGTATGATGGCAGAGTTAAGGCAAACACGAAAAGGCTAAAAATACTTGATCTTTTACATTTATTAAAATGTACCCTTATTAAAATTACCTTTTTCTTGGCAGAGCTTTTCCTCTTGTCGCTGGTGGTGAGGCTTGTAAGGTGCAGCACCACAATTTAGAGCTTCTGCCACAAACTCATCGAGGAAAGACAATGAAGCATCTACCTAGGTTAAGATCAGATAGTGGGGATTGTATTAAAAGCAACTACTACAGGAGGCTTCCACATTAATAAACAAGGTATGGATGTAAGGGTAAAGGGTTTTTAGGTACATTTCTGTCCTCTGAAGCTTCAGGGCTCCGAAGCTGAAAGAAGACACTTTTCAATGGATTAAAAGAAGTATTACACCTAAGCTTTCTGGAATCATTCGAATTTCAACAGGTAGTAAACGGAGGAAAAGGAAATAGTTTTGCATAATGTAAATATGTTACAATTCTAGGCTATATTGCAAATTGTGTGCAAATACTATTTAAAGGTCTCTTCCACCTAAAATCTTTCATTACCCACCTAGGTGCAGAACCAGTGCAATTTAATTATGTGAGTATGTATGTATGTATGTATGTATGTATGAATATATGTAATTTCTATAGAATACATATAGCAAAAGGCAGTGGAGCATTGATCAGAGTCAAGGATAAGCATAAAGTCAACAAGCTATAGGTGAGTTATCTGGGTTGAGGATGGTTAATGCATTGTGCTGTAGCGCTCTTTCAAGAGGCGAGTCTTCAACTGTTTCATAAATTGGAGCAATGTTGAGCCTGTCCTGAAGGATACAGGGATGTTGTTCGGATTCCTGGGTGCATAGATGGAAAAGGCTGTCAGGCTTTTCTTTTTTTTTTTTACATTTTTGGATCTTCTTAGTCTGTAGTCTGATGACGTTAGGTTATTTATAAGAAGCATGCTCAAACCAGAGGTATCGAAGTGCTGCGCAGGTGAGAAGAGGCTGAAGCCGGGCAGCCCTCTATCAGATCCCACCGCAGAGCCTGCATATGCCATCTGGCATGCTTTATCAGCAGGATGCAGAGGCCAGGAGTCCCAACAGCCTCAGAGTCATACTCCCTGAGATCGAGGACAGAGGCAGAAACATTGCAACCATAGTCCTTATGTCCTGGACTATCCTCTCTGGGTGACGGTTGGAGGGCGATCACAATAGTCCAGAGGATGGTGACCACTACCTAGGGTGAGCTTGCCTTTAGCATCCAGTCGTCCGGATAGAAAGCTGAAACGTCTAACCTCCAAAAATGAGATGCAACTATCGACATTACTTTTGTGAACACCCAAGGGGCGATAGCGAGACCCAAGGGGAGCACATTGAACAGAAAATCCTCTTGTCCCTCTGCGAACTCCAGGTAACTCCTAAAGGCCTGCAGGATGTGGAACACTACCTTCCAGTCTCCAGGGCGACGGGCAGACAAAACCTGAGCCAGAATAAGCATCTTGAATTTTTACTTTGCAGAAAAGCATTGAGAATGTGAAGGTCTAGTATGAGACGAAGGCTGCTGGCCTTGGTTGGTACCAGAAAGTACCAAGAGTAACAACCATATCCCACTTCTGATGTTGGCACCCTTTCTATGGCTCTTTTGATCACAAGGTCTATACTTCCTCCTGTAAGACAGGCAGATGGTCTTCCAACAGCCGTCCTCAGGGCAGTGGAAGGTGCATTAGGATGGTAATAAATGGGAGCACATAAACATGGCAAACAATTTAGGACCCACTTTTCCGAAGTTATTGATTGCTATCCAGGGAGAAAATGCTGGATCCTGCCTCCAACTGGGTGACTTGTATGTCTGGAAGGACTACAGACACACTAAAGTGGCTTAGCAGCTGCAGAAGCTGAAGGAGTTTGGGATAATGTTACACGTTGTTCCTGTCCACATTGTCTAGGGTCTGCTGAGCTGTACGCATGGTGGAGTGCATGTGATATTGAAAGCCCCTACCATAGCAACAGAGGGGGCAAAACAGCTGGTGAAACTGATGTGTTGGGGTAGACAGGCCCTAGAACAGCAATGGCGTTCTGCTGCCTAAAGTGCTCAAGGGTTGTGTTTGCCTTCTTGCAAAAGAGGTGATAGCCATAGAAAAGGATGTCCATTAGGAATGATTAGATATCCACAGAGAAGTCTGAAGATCTCATCCAGGTATGTCTCTTAAGTGTCACAATGGGGCAGATTACCCAACCAAGGCAATTTGTAGCAGCTAGCCCACAGCGAATTGTGAATTTTGCTTCATCGAGGCCATCTTGAATGACTTGAGTAAGGATAGGGAGCAAGTCTTCTGGTACAGCAGGAAGTACCTGGGCCATGGAGTTCCAAAGGGCAGGAGCATATCAGCCCATTAGGTAGTTTGCACGGATGGTGCTTAAGGCCAGACTGATGTAGGAGTGCTTGTGCTTTCAAAAGGTCTTAAGACACTTGAACCCTATCCTGTGGTGTAGTAGGCATTTGAACTGACCCTGCTCGTGGACACTTGCACCACTAAGACTTTTGGCTACAGGTGCTGTGTTAAGAAACACGAGTCACCCAGGGCAGGGTGGTGGGGCATTGCTATCTGCCTGTTTACCAGCAGTCTTGAAAATGGCTTTGCCCACATTCCAAGAGGGGTATTTGTGAGGGCCTTGCTAAAAGGCAACAGGGGCACAGTAGTAGTCTATCTGGGTTGGGGGACACAGTAGTTATTTGGAGGTCAAGAACCTCAGCTGCCCTTTGTATCACTTCTGCAAATGAGGCCCTTTCCTCAGTCGTTGGTTCAGGTGGGGGCACCTGCCTAGAGTCCAGAGAAGAAGCCAGCTTGCTGGCATCTTGCGGCTCATCATGGATGATCCTGGCCCTTCCTTGAGGCAAAGGCAAAGTGTCAGAGTCTGATGGATTTCCAAACATCTGTGAGCCAGTGGGATCAGAGTGAGCCTCAATCAAAGTTGAAGCAGAGTCAGCTTGAAGTTGGAAACTGCTCTTGGTTGCGTTTTGTTGTCCAGCATCAATGCTCCGGGGTTTGAATAGATTGTGGTGCCAAGACCAATGAAAGTACCAGAGCAGGTGCTAGACCGGAAATTGGTCTAGAGGTTCCAGTTGGCAAAGAGTGCAGACCAGCCAGAAGATTCCCCAGTCTGAGGCTCAGTTCCTTAGGGCATGAAGGCAGCATGCCAAAGAGGTGAAGCATAACTTCACGGAACTCGTAAGTTTGCTGCAGTGTCAACAAAGAACCTAGAAACTCTGGTTGCCCCAGGATGAGAGCTGGAAGCAGTCGCAAAGAAAATCGAGTTTGAGAGCAAGACAAAAGGGCACGTTTATGCCCTTACACCTTCGCAGGACATCTAAAATGGTGGAAAGGGGCAGAGTCCCACTTAGACTGCTTGGACTTCTTTTTGGACTTACCCGAGGACTTGAATCGCAACGACTATCTGCCACAGGAACGAATTCCGAAGCAGGAGTGTGACCTTCCCTTCAACTTTCACCAGTCACTGCGTAGAGTTTTCCAGTGTTTTTGGCAAATATACAGCTTTGCCTCACGATCCCAAATGGCCTTTGGATTCACCAAGGTGCAGTCGCTACAGGCCTTAGAGTCATGGTCTAACCCCAAGCACTGAAGACAAATCTGGTAGAGGTCTGTAAGAGACACTTGCTTGCGACAGTTCCTACAAGACTTAGACCCTGTAGTTTTAGGTGGTGACATTATCCCTTGGATACTGGCAATTTAGAATATCTATATTTTTTCGAAAGTAGCCTCATGAAGAGACTAAGGGGAAACTCCAGATCCGCGTTTGATGGCCATGAAAGAAAGGAACTGATGTCAGCATGCATGGGTGGAGCAAGATCGCCATCTACCGGCACGCAATGGTACTGCTAATAATTTTCCAGAGCCAGTTTGATACCTGGGGAACATACAAAAGGTGAAGAATCAGCAGTTAGAAGTATCCACCATAAATAGTTCATTAGGTCTAAAGGAGATCTAAGATAGTGTACTCTGAGAGAACAGATACACTTATCAAGTCAAGGAGTCTATGTTGACATACGACAATGGAACTCCATGGCATCTTCCACAAAAAGACTGGACTCCTGGCACTACAGGCAGAGATACTGCTTTAACAGATGGTAGAAGTGGCCCTCCATGGTGAAACTGTCTAAATAGAAGTGGTTGAAGGCCACCTAAAACACCATAACCCTACGCTAGTGAGGAAACACATTCCCATTCATTGTGTGTTGCTTCATTACTACAATGAATGAGAGGAAGATGCTAGCAATTGTTTGTGTTGATTTACGGAACTTCTTTCTTTGTGGATTTCCTGGGCTTATCCTCTCCTTCCTGTTGTTGCACAGGTCTAAAACAACCAATGAAACCATTCAATCTAGCTTTATGGAAATGGTAAAGCCATTTCAATCACAGTTGTGGCCTCGAACAAGGTTTGGATGTCACCACGGAAAGGTGCAAAAAAAACTTCACCCTCAAAGAGCAGGTGTAATCTCTAAGGCTACAAATGGTTAAAACTTTCAAGCCCCCAGTACATGCATGCCTGAAAAGCCACTGTTCTGACTGAAGTGCTAATATGTTGCAGGCACTCTCATCAAAACCTGCACTAATGTGGTAGCTGAGCTATTTTGTTCCTTCGCCTAAATCAGATTGAATAATTCCACTTCAAAAGAAAACAAAACCTGAAGTGGGTTCTCCAAACTACTGAAACCTTTAAACACTCTCCGATCTTCGCTGTCTTGAGGATATGTTATTTTCAAGCAACTTAATGAAGATATTCAGAAACACATTCTTCTGGGATCAAAGGAGTCAGATTTCTGAATGAGATTAATTTCTAAACTGATAAAGCACTGCATATGTTTGGTGAAGGTAGACCAAGCTTGTGATCACCTCCATGCCATCACAAGGAGCATTATCTATTTTGGAGTAAGTAATCTACTCAAGAGCATAAAAAATAAGTTCTAGGCTGGTTCCAAAACCTCCCACCGGCAGATAACAGCTTTTGAAAATTGAATCTTCCCATCCCTCCACGCAGTACTCTACAAATGTGTCACCAGTTACAGCTGTTTCTAAGACAATGTGTTACCTTGCCTTCTGCTTCCCTATACAAATCCATGGGGAAAGGCTTCAACAATGTCCATCCTTTTTCTCATATTAATAAGTTACCAATGCTATATTGATAAACCTACTTACACTATTATCACTACTGCTGCTTGAATCCTGAGTACGGAAATTTGGTGTAACCTGTATCTTATCTGATCTCTGTAAATTGAGTGGTAAAAGGCTGCATGAGCATGTAAGAATAATCTATCTCTACTATTTAAGGCCTGTGATGTTGATATTAGTCAAACCTAATTTTTCCACTATGTCCATTCAATGTATATAGAATACTGATAATCTGTATGCAAGAAGCATATAGAAATAACAAAATGGTATTTATAATTTGAAAGAGGATTGGCCATATGAAATTGCATACCCAGTTTTTATTAACTGCCCGTGATACATACACCATTTTGTACAATTTTTTAGGGAAATCCTTCAGGTAAATCCACTGTTTTAACAGCATATTTTTCTTGAGAAGGATATGGCTTGCATGACACACTAAGAAACCATACTGCAACCAGTTTGAATACAAAAACCTTTCAATGCAGATGTGTGCAATTACTATCAATAGTGTTGATTAAGTCGATATCCAATGCACAATTACAAAATTAGACAAATATAGACTTTAGATTGTGCATAGTGTGTCAGCACACGTGTGCAACTGATGAAATTCTTGTCGGCATACACCAACCCCAATGGTCAAATCAGAACTTCTCAACAGCACCATATCTCCTTGCCCCTCTTCCACCACGATACTCCCACCAAGATAGGGCTGCTGCTATTTGTTTCAGCTGCAGCTCTTGATGCTCTCTTTTGAAGCTTCAGTGTCTGGTTACACAAGATAATCTATAATGTTGTACAAAATGTTTATTACTGTATTGTCATGAGGTTTCCTTTATATACCTTTGATGTGCGGCTTTCCGATAACCATATGCCTTGACTGTGCTACACAAATACGTACAAAATAAAATAAACTACTTAATGCACACATAATAAAACAAGTTAGAAATGCTCTTACTGCCAAATCTTCACAACTTGCATCAACTGGGAGAAGGCTCCTCATCTTTGCAGTGTCCTCATGCAAATGTTTTAATTCAAAGGCATGCTGTCTCATGCACGTGTCCACTGATGTGCTGAAGTTCTGGATTAATTTATCTACAGTTTGAGAAGATGGAACAAACGCTGATAGCTTGGTGATTGCTGCCACTGCCCAGGTTTTTGTTTCAGTGGTAACAGAGATATTTTCAAGCAACCTATAAAGTTTGGACATTATTTCTTCTGGGTCCACATCCTTTTGCAGGTATGAATATTCCCCCAGTACCTGCAAGCAAGCAAACAAAGAAGTTACTGAAACAATGCTGTGTCCTCTAAGAAATAATCTTTTAATTGTCTATTTTTACAATGAATCCATTGAATGACCAAAGTAAAGAGGACATCCCTAGGCTGCAATGACACAACAACAGTTTAGTGGATGAAATCTGGCTGAAAATCCCCTCAAGTAGCTATGTTATACACATAACTTTAGTAAAAACAAAATGTCCTGGCAAACACAAACCCAAAAAGCCCATCAGTCTAGCATTAGCTGATAGTCTCTTGTTTTTCAGAAAGAAGATATTAAAGTAAAAAGGCAACAAAGAAAGAAGAAGACCGGAAAGAAGGAAGGAAGGAAGAAAGGAAGGGAGGAAGGCAAGAACAAAATAAAAAATAAATAAGGCACATTAGAGAAAGAAAGAAGGCAAGTAAGCAACGGAGAAAGAAGGCAAGAAAGAAAAAAGAAAACACGAAAGAAAGAAGACAAGAAAGAAAGATAAAATGCAAAAAGAGAATTAATGCAAGAAAGAGAAACAGAGAAAGAAAGACAAAGAAAACAAGAAAGAAAAAAGGCAAGAAAGAAAGCTAGAAATAAAAAATAAAGAAGGCCAGAAAAAGAAGGAATGCAAGAAAAAGATGGAAAAATAGAAGGAAACAATAAAGGAGGGAAGAAAAAAAAATAAAGGAAAGAAATAAAAAAAATGATAAGCAAGAAAGAAGACAAGAAACAAAGAACGGAAGGAAAGAAGGCATGAAAGAAAAATAAAGTCGACAAGAAAGAAACAATGCAAGAAAAGAAAGACAGAAAGCAAAGGAAAGAAGGCAAGAAAGAAAGAAGGTTAAAAAGAAAGCAAGAGAGAAAGATGGCAGGAAATATTTGTTTTTAAAGAAAGAAAGTAAGAAACAGACAAATGTACAGGGTTGCAAAGACAGGTCGAGCACACCCATTAGCTTATATTCAGATTTGGTGTGAGCTGCTGTTTGTATAACTGTTGCCTTTCAAAAAGCAAATGTATACATAAATACAAACTTAGGGCCTGATTTAGATTTCAGCGGACAGGTTGCTCCTTCACAAAGGTGGCGGCTATCCCATCCGCCAAAATATAAATTCCATTATAGCTAATGGGATTTATATTTCGGCAGACGGGATATCTGTCATCGCTGTGACAGAGTAACCCGCCCGCTGAGATCAAAATGAGGTCCTTAATTAGTTAAATTACCAGATTCAAAATTACCTGTGGCTTAATTTAAAATGAACTATCTTACTGCCCCATGAAGATAACTCTAAATCCATTTTCATATAATGAAGCAATCATAAGTGTCTTGTTTTTTTTCTAGGCGTCACAGTATCAAATATTGCATATTAAAACCAAAACTACACCCCACTTATGTTTAAATGAAAGTGCTACAACTGTTCTGCAAATTAAACAAGATAAGGGCCAGTATTCTTCCTGAGGAAAGATAATTAAGGAACCACCGGTGAAACTGAGATAAGGATAAACGTATCGTGCATAATTTTCCGCTTATGAATTCACATCTTATAATATTGACGCTTTTGTTTTGTGGGTCATATTGGAATTTCTATAAGTGTAATTCAATGCATACATAGTAAAAGAGGATAACAATACAGAACAGTTTTAAATGACATAATCTGGTATGCCATGAAATAGTAGGAGTCAGATAAACAAAGGCCATTCCAAAATGAATTTACAACAGCACTGACTGGAGACAGAAACTGATATAGCTGGAATGTGCCTTGTACTCATTCATATCAACAGTGTCCTGCTGTCACATCAGGCTCTAATCATAAAGGTAACAGTGAAGTAATTATAAAGTAAAAATAGAAACACAGGCACTGATGGGGACAACATTATGTGCAGATGTGCTCCTTGGGAAAGAGTAAAAGGAAATCACTCGAAGTGAAGTTAGCTAGTGGTAGAAGAAGGCTGAAGTAAAATGTGATGGGCTCAACAACAGAGGTGTCCAAAAGCCCTTTAAGAGAGCATATTATTAATACAATTTTAGCAAAATCGAAATGGCTTGACTAATGTCAGATGTAAAAAAGAAAATCTGTACTTGCTTCAAGATGCTACATCATATGTGCTGGCTGTAAAAGCAGAGCCAAGTTAAACAAAAAATCGCCTCAGACCGGTTGATATCTCCATTTAATTTATGCACTAAACATCTTTATACAAAGGTATGTGCGCAACACGTTTGGAGTCTTTCTTTTTTTGCATGTTAATGAAAATGTCACTTACCCAGTGTACATCTGTTCGTGGCATCAGTCGCTGGAGATTCACATGTTCTGCATAGCTCGCCATCTGGTGTTGGGTCGGAGTGTTACAAGTTGTTTTTCTTCGAAGAAGTCTTTCGAGTCACGGGACCGAGTGACTCCTCCTTCTGTCTCCATTGCGCATGGGCGTCGACTCCATCTTCGATTGTTTTCCCCGCAGAGGGTGAGGTAGGAGTTGTGTTGTAGTAATTGTGCCCATGCAATGGAGTGACTAAGTATGTACCTATTTAAGGTTAAAATAATATATATACAAATGTACAAAGTTGAAGCTAACTTCCAAACTGCTACAGGCTCCCGGGGAGGTGGGTGGGCACATGTGAATCTCCAGCGACTGATGCCACGAACAGATGTACACTGGGTAAGTGACATTTTCAGTTCGATGGCATCTGTCGCTGTAGATACACATGTTCTGCATAGACTAGTAAGCAGTTATCTCCCCAAAAGCGGTGGCTCAGCCTGTAGGAATGGAAGTGGTTTGAAATAATGTTCTTAACACGGCTTGACCTACTGTGGCTTGCTGTGCGGATAACACGTCTACACAGTAGTGCTTGGTGTACGTGTGTGGCGTAGACCATGTGGCTGCCTTACATATTTCTTGCATTGGGATGTTTCCTAGAAAGGCCATGGTAGCACCTTTTTTTCTGGTTGAATGTGCCCTTGGTGTAATGGGCAGTTGTCGTTTTGCTTTAAGGTAGCAGATTTGGATGCATTTAACTATCAATCTGGCTATTCCTTGTTTTGATATTGGGTTTCCTGCATGAGGTTTTTGGAATGCAATAAATAGTTGTTTAGTCTTTCTGATGTTTTTCGTTCTGTCAATGTAGTAAATTAATGCTCTTTTGACATCTAATGTATGTAGTGCCCTCTCAGCTACGGAATCTGGCTGTGGGAAGAACACTGGTAGTTCCACTGTTTGATTTAGGTGGAACGGTGAAATAACCTTTGGTAAAAATTTAGGATTAGTCCTTAGGACGACTTTATTTTTGTGTAGTTGTATAAAAGGTTCTTGTATTGTAAACGCCTGAATTTCGTTTACTCTTCTTAGAGATGTAATGGCGATGAGAAATGCAACCTTCCAGGTTAGGAACTGTATTTCGCAAGAGTGCATGGGTTCAAAGGGTGGACCCATGAGTCTTGTTAAGACAACATTTAAGTTCCATGAAGGAACAGGTGGTGTTCTTGGTGGTATAATTCTTTTAAGGCCTTCCATGAATGCTTTAATGACTGGTATCCTATATAGGGAAGTTGAATAGGTAGTCTGCAGGTATGCAGATATTGCCGCAAGGTGTATTTTAATGGAAGAGAAGGCTAGATTAGATTTTTGTAAGTGAAGCAAGTAACCCACTACGTCCTTTGGAGTTGCGTGTAAAGGTTGGATCTGATTATGATGGCAGTAGCAGACAAACCTCTTCCATTTACTTGCATAGCAGTGCCTAGTGGACGGCCGTCTGGCTTGCTTTATGACGTCCATACATTCTTGGGTAAGTTGTAAGTGTCCGAATTCTAGGATTTCAGGAGCCAGATTCCTAGATTCAGCGATGCTGGATCTGGATGTCTGATCTGTTGGTTGTGTTGTGTTAACAGATCCGGCCTGTTGGGCAATTTGATGTGGGGCACTACTGATAGGTCTAGCAGTGTTGTGTACCAGGGTTGCCTTGCCCAAGTTGGTGCTATTAAAATGAGTTTGAGTTTGTTTTGACTCAATTTGTTTACCAGATAAGGAAGGAGAGGGAGAGGAGGAAAAGCGTAGGCAAATATCCCTGACCAGTTCATCCATAGGGCATTGCCTTGGGACTGCCTGTGTGGGTATCTGGATGCGAAGTTTTGGCATTTTGCGTTCTCTTTTGTTGCAAACAAGTCTATTTGAGGTGTTCTCCAGAGTCTGAAGTAAGTGTTTAGAATTTGGGGGTGAATTTCCCATTCGTGGACCTGTTGGTGATCTCGAGAGAGATTGTCTGCAAGTTGATTCTGGATCCCTGGAATAAACTGCGCTATTAGGCGAATGTGGTTGTGAATTGCCCATCGCCATATCTTCTGTGCTAGAAGGCTCAACTGCGTTGAGGGTGTCCCCCCCTGTTTGTTTAGATAATACATTGTTGTCATGTTGTCTGTTTTGACAAGAATGTATTTGTGAGTTATAATTGGTTGGAAAGCCCTTAATGCTTGAAAAACTGCTAGCATTTCTAGGTGATTTATATGCAGTTTTGTTTGATGTACGTTCCATTGTCCTTGTATGCTGTGTTGATCGAGGTGTGCTCCCCACCCTGTCATGGAAGCATCTGTTGTTATTACGCATTGTGGCACTGGGTCTTGGAATGGCCGCCCTTTGTTTAAATTTATACTGTTCCACCATAGAAGCGAGAGGTAAGTTTGGCGGTCTATTAACACCAGATCTAGAAGGTGACCCTGTGCTTGTGACCATTGTGATGCTAGGCACTGTTGTAAGGGCCTCATGTGTAGTCTTGCGTTCGGGACAATGGCTATGCATGAAGACATCATGCCTAGGAGTTGTAATATCATCTTTGCTTGTACTGTTTGTGTTGGATACATGCGTTGTATGATCTTGTTGAAATTTTGAATTCTTTGTGGACTTGGAGTGGCTACTCCTTTTGTTGTGTCTATTATGGCTCCCAGGTATTGTTGTACTTTGCACGGCAAAATGTTGGATTTTGCAAAGTTGACGGTGAAACCTAGTTTGTAGAGGGTTTGTATGATTTGATTTGTGTGTTGTAAGCACTTTGTTAGTGAATTGGTTTTGATTAGCCAGTCGTCTAGATACAGGAATACATGTATTTGCTGCCTTCTGATGTGTGCAACCACAACTGCTAGACATTTTGTAAAGACTCTTGGTGCGGTTGTTAAACCAAAAGGCAATACTTTGAATTGGTAATGTATTCCTTTGAATACGAACCGTAGGTATTTCCTGTGCGACGGATGTATTGGTATATGGAAATACGCGTCTTTGAGGTCTAAGGTTGTCATGTAGTCCTGTAGTTTTAGCAATGGTAACACTTCTTGTAGCGTGACCATGTGAAAGTGGTCTGATTTGATGTAGGTGTTTAGTATTCTGAGGTCTAGGATTGGTCTCAGTGTTTTGTCCTTTTTTGGTATTAAGAAGTACAGTGAATAGACTCCTGTGTTTGTTTGTGTGTTTGGTACTAATTCGATTGCATTCTTTTGCAATAGTGCTTGAACTTCTATTTCCAGAAGTTCGGAATGTTGTTTTGATAAATTCTGTGCTTTTGGTGGTATGTTTGGAGGGAATTGTAGGAATTCTATGCAATAACCATGTTGGATAATTGCTAAGACCCAAGTGTCTGTAGTTATTTCTTCCCATGCTTTGTAATAATGACCTATTCTTCCCCCCACTGGTGTTGTGTGGAGGGGGTGAGTGACCTCTGAGTCACTGCTTGGTTGTAGGGGTTTTGGGGCTTTGAAATTTTCCTCTATTCCTAGGGAATTGCCCTCCTCTGTATTGGCCCCGAAAGCCTCCCCTGTACTGTCCCTGGTAGCTGGACGGTGTTGCCTGCGAGGTGCTGGCTTGTGTGGCCTGACCCCGAAACCCCCCTCTAAAGGGTGTCTTGCGGAAGGTGCTGTAGGTTCCTCTGCTCTGCGGGGAGTAGAGTGCGCCCATGGCTTTAGCAGTGTCAGTGTCTTTTTTAAGTTTTTCGATTGCCGTGTCCACTTCTGGTCCGAACAGTTGTTTTTCGTTGAATGGCATATTGAGCACTGCCTGCTGTATCTCTGGTTTGAACCCAGACGTTCTTAGCCATGCGTGCCTTCTAATGGTCACAGATGTATTAATTGTTCTTGCAGCTGTGTCTGCAGCGTCCATAGAAGATCGTTTCTGGTTATTTGATATGTTCTGTCCTTCCTCAACCACCTGCTTTGCCCTCTTTTGTAGTTCCTTGGGAAGATGCTCGATGAGGTGTTGCATCTCATCCCAATGGGCTCTGTCATAGCGCGCAAGTAGTGCTTGAGAGTTAGCGATGCGCCACTGGTTTGCAGCTTGTACTGCGACTCTTTTCCCAGCTGCATCGAACTTGCGGCTCTCTTTATCTGGGGGTGGTGCATCCCCAGATGTGTGGGAGTTGGCTCTTTTCCGAGCTGCTCCTACTACGACGGAATCTGGTGGCAGCTGTGTGGTGATGAAAACAGGGTCTGTAGGAGGTGCCTTATACTTCTTTTCCACCCTTGGCGTTATTGCCCTACTTTTGACCGGCTCCTTGAATATTTCCTTTGCGTGCCGAAGCATACCTGGCAGCATAGGCTGGCTTTGGTAGGAGCTGTGGGTGGAGAAGAGGGTGTTGAATAAAAAGTCGTCCTCGACTTGTTCTGAGTGGAGGTTTACGTTGTGGAATTGTGCTGCTCTAGCCACCACTTGAGAGTATGCTGAGCTGTCTTCTGGTGGTGAGGGCTTAGTTGGATATGCCTCCGGACTGTTGTCCGACACTGGGGCGTCATATAAGTCCCAAGCGTCTTGATCTTGGTCACCTTGGCTCATGGTGGTGTGAGCCGGGGAATGTGACGGAGTTTGCGCTGGTGAGACGTTAATTACAGGTGGAGGAGAGGGTGGCGGAGTCACCTTTTTCACCATTTTTGTTTGTGGCGCCTGGTCTGTTTGAAACTCCAGTCTCCTTTTTCTCCTAATAGGGGGAAGGGTGCTTATTCTTCCCGTTCCCTGCTGTATGAAAATACGTTTTTGCGTATGTCCACTTCGGTGGATTGCAGCTCTTCCTCAAACCTATGCTTTCGCATCTGAGAGGACAGTGATTGTTCCTCTGTATAAGAGCCTGGACCTGGGTCGGTTACGGGTTGTTTCGGCACCGAAACCCTGCCTGTATCTCCTTTCGGCTCCGAGGTGGCTTTTTTCTTTTTTGGAGTCGAAACCTCTCGGCGTCGATCTTCGTCGGTGCCGCTGTCTCGGCGTCGAGCCGCTTCTACACCGCTATCTCGGTGTCGTTGCTTTTCTCCAGCACTTTCTCGATCCCGAGAAGGCTGCGTGCCGGTGTCTCGACCGGAGTCGGACGATCTCGGCACTGTTTTGGCCTTTTTCGGTGCCGATGGCCTGGTGGCAGTGGCGTCCCCTGGGCCTTGTCACTTTTCTTCTGTGTTGTTTTCGACGTCTTACTCACGGTTCTTTGATCGTCGAATTCCTCGGAGTCCGATTCGTGGATCGAAAAGGTTTCTTCTTCCTCTTGTTCCTCGAACTCTCGGTGCGCTGTCGGCGTGGACGCCATCTGAAGTCTCCTGGCTCGACGGTCACGGAGTGTCTTTCGGGACCGGAACGCACGACAGGCCTCGCAAGTCTCTTCACTGTGCTCAGGCGACAGGCACAGGTTACAGACCAAATGTTGGTCTGTATACGGGTATTTGTTGTGGCATTTGGGACAAAAACGGAACGGGGTCCGTTCCATCGACGTTGTTCGACACGCGGTCGGGCCGACGGGGGATCGAAAACTACCCCGAAGGGCACCGGAGCGCGTCGATCTTCGATGCGGTGTTGACTCTAACTACGCCGATCCCGAACGCAACAATACCGACGAAAATCTTCCGATATTAACTAACTTTCCGTTCCGAAACTCGGAGCGACAGGAACACGTCCGAACCCGATGGCGGAAAGAAAACAATCGAAGATGGAGTCGACGCCCATGCGCAATGGAGACAGGAGGAGGAGTCACTCGGTCCCGTGACTCGAAAGACTTCTTCGAAGAAAAACAACTTGTAACACTCCGACCCAACACCAGATGGCGAGCTATGCAGAACATGTGTATCTACAGCGACAGATGCCATCGAACGCATATTTTCAGATGAAACTACTTGACGTGATGTCATCACTCAAAGGCACTTAAAGTTATGTTAATTTTTGGCACTCGAGCAAAGTAGTTTATAACAACAATAGCATCATCACCAGTAATAATAGAATCATGTTAAGGTGATGTGAATTTTTCCACAAACGCTGCAGTGAAATTGTAACAAAGAGCAACCATGCACAACTGCCGAGTGTTCAGCATATTTGTGACACTTACATCTTTCTTCTGTCAGTATGTGTGACATTTCAGTGCCTTACTTGTGACACGAGTGAAATGTTATCATGAGTGGTTGAAAGCAGATTCATACTGAAAATCTTTTTACTACAAACATCCCTTAATCAATTCATGAGACTGTCGACCTGCTACAAGGGCCCCCGCAGACTTAAAATGGGACTGTATGTACCTCAACTGCATCTTACACCACACACACTGCTTCTCTTGCAGTAGATCCCTGTTCTGCCAAATTAGCCCTGCAACTATTCAAGTAAGATGGTCCCGTCCACTGTGACCTGAAACCAGGAATTAATTTGCAATGGGAAATAGTCCCATCTATAAAAAAAAAAGTGCTGGTGAATTGTTCTCACATGAAGCTAGTAAATGTCATATGTAATGAATCCAATCATGCTTTTGTACTGATTTGCTTATGTCATAGTTAGATTCATCAGGTACCATGACTGCCCCTTTCATTAAGTCGAAGTCCCCAGAGTCTACTCTGTCATACACACCGTTTAAAAACAGTCTACCGTGTACGTACAGAACCCGTGAACGTACCCTATTGATTTTTCTTTATTGTACAGCACTTGGATGTGACTAACAAGACTTCTTGGCACTGGTTCATAAATATGTTACACACCGAGCATACATAGATAATCGACTTGAAAAAGATTTTCAGTAAGGTGAGGGTTGCCTTGTGGGATGTCATAGATGTCAGCAAGCCCTTTCACAGAGTCACGCATACACGCAGAAGGGGAGGAAGATTACAATCTATTCTAGAGATGTGTAAAATCTTTGACAGTCGACAAACCAGGGTTGGTAGCTGCAAAACCTAGGGCGCGGTAGACAGTGCTGGCGCTACGGCCAAAGCATCAACAGGGAAAGATGAGGCACAACTGAAATGCGAGACACTTTCCTTGACCCGCTTGACAGTGACAGTAGTGTTTAATTTTTGCTGTGACAGAGCAGATTCTTTAACAAGTCTAAATATCTGTTGTTTGAACGGTAGGTGGCAGCCCTCTCCATGAAAATGCTCCAGTCGGACACAGAGATCCGAGTGTAAAAGAAAGATAGCTGACGTCGAATTCTAGAACATGAACCAGCTTGTGTATGTGTGCTTGAAGTGGCTCACATGCATCTTGCTGCGATTGTGAACTGATATATATTTAAAATATTTATTTATTGAGAGCATGCAAAACAATGGAACGGTGTTACATATAGATGAACATCGGGCAGAGATACGTTCAAACACATGAAGATAGGTAATGTATTCAGTATTGGCACAGCCACACAACACCCACGATCCCAGTTGTTTCCAAAAGCAATCGCCGTACACCAGAAACACTCCCACACAATGCTAGGCATCCAGGTCCAGGGTGGCTCGGCGTTTCCTGTGCTGGGCCGGCTCTGCAGGGGCGTAGGAGACAATACATTTCGGGGGTGGGCAGGGACAGCCTTGGGGACTTTTCTATTGGTCCTATACAAATCCCCCGTTGTTTGCGAACTGCAGGCTCTTATAAACGTACACAATGCTATAGTTTGGACTTGAAAAAGGGAGACAGGAAGGCATGTTGTCACAGTCTGAAAATATATTTTATTGTTATTTACATTCACAAAGTAATTAGACCAAATGTGAAAAAAAACATGTTGATTAACCCTGCATCTTCATGCACCAAGCAAATAAAGTTAGGAGGGAAAAAAAGGAAGAACCCTTTGTGCCCCACATCATGCCCCTCACTTCATGGAAACTGAAACCGCACTGAACATATCAAAAGCGATCTGGTAAAACAATTGTAAACTGTGCTTTGAAACGTTACTTCTTATAACACTTCTACTACTCTGTGTGATCTTGGGCAGCCCAGCTCCACCAGTGCCTAATGTGCAATTTAAAACGTTCCGGTGCTCAAAGTCCTCCTCTTAAACACGCGGCTGCTGCAATCAAAGATGCGAGCACGCAATAATGAGGCAACATAATCCTGAAGCCATCTCGGGCCTCTTCAATCCATTTACAGCCACTACCTGCCCTTCAGCTCACTCTTGCAGCTTTCTGCTTTCTCCCTTTGAGACACTTTTTTGTTTTTCTCTTCCACTCTCTTTCCCATATGTGTCTTTTGCTCACAGGAAATGCTTGAGGCAGAAAAATAAGTGCTGGCCCTTAAAAAAAAGTGCTGGTGCTTAGCACATGAAACAACAGGCATAAATTAAGCACTGAGCTCCACATCAGTCAAAACTGGGAGCAGTAAAGAAGCTTTTGATGTTACAAGATATATAATACATGGGATTCTGTAATCCCTGTATAAACAGCAGTCAGTAATTTCGTTATAATCGTCTACTTGTGATGCACCAAGTCACCAATTATAATGAAAAGACGTCAGAACTTGAATATTATAATGTTATTACAGTTCAGTTCTGATGTAACAATGCCTTCGGCCAAAGCCTGCAACCAAGGTAAAAGGCAGGTCAGACCACGAAGCATAATTAATGCAGCTGTTTAAAAAACAAGAAATGTTGCTTTTCTTTCTTCTGCTCTATTTTAGTAGTTTACAATGACAGAAGCTATGCACTAAGGTTTTAAGTGATTTGTGGGAACGTTGATGGTGTGACCATGTATATATGGAATAAAGTACCCCCATGACGTTCATGATAAGGATTTTGCAAGTCACCTCAGAGTTTCATATCTGAGAAAGAAGCATTGGCAAAGCCAATAGTTCTCACCTATGCAAGCGCTATTGGATTGCCAATGTGTTTTAGCCATGTGCACACTAGTGTGGCAACTGTTTAGCATAGCTAAAGGTTAATGGCGTAAAGGAGAATGGTGTGCCCTGGAGTGTCACAGAATGAGTAGAGTGTTGTAGAGCGGAGTAGTGTCACAGTGGAGTAGAGTGGCAGAGTGTGGAGAGGCATAAAGAAGAGTGGAGTGGCATTGAGTGGAGTAAAGTAACATGGGTGGCATAGAGAGAGCTGAGTGTTGTTGAGCACAGGACATTGTCGTATAGTGGAGTTGGATAAAGTTTTGTTTAGTGGCACAGAGTGGAGTAGAGTTTAATTGTGTAGAGTGTCAGAGTGTAGTATCAAGGAGTGGAATGTTGTAGAGTGAAAGTGGCATTGAGTACAGTGTAGTTGGAATAGAGTGCAGTGGCGTACAGTGCATTTGTTTTTCGAGTAAAGTGGAATAGAGTGCATTGGTGCAGAGTGCACTTGTTTAGAATAGAATGCAGCAATTTGGAGTGGTGAAGAGTAGAAGGACACTGAGTGGAGTGGCACTGCATAGATTTCAGTGGCACAGAGTGCAGGTTCCGATTGAAGCCAGGCCAGATTCCGCTGGCTCTTATTGCAAGTTTGGCAAAGGGTAGGATTAGCAGGTCCCAGCACAAACACCTCTCTTGCCTTCCCGAACGTGATACACTGCTCCCCTGAGTACAGGTCCCCCAGCGTTTCACAACCACCCCCAATCCACGCTGTCACTGACATTACTTCCTTGATTTGCAAAAAGGGCCGCAATCACCAGGGTGTAGACGCACAGAAAATGGGGCATAGTGTAGGACTCGACAGACTAATAACTCCCATGTGCGCTCCATCTGCCGTAGTATGTATGGATACCGTTGATGCACTCGGGCTCCCACTGAGGCAGAAGGCAGTTTAGCCTCACCCACCGGGGCCTTCAGTGCACCAGTGTGCAGCATGCTGCAACATAGATGCCATATAGTACAACTCTAGATCTGGTAGTCCACGTCCCCCTTCTATATCTAAATTACAGACCCAAAGCGCTACTCTACTGCATTTGTCAGCCCAACCCACAGCCACCAGAAGGCTGGCTAAATCCTGAAATGTGCAACAATTAATAGGACACTGCGTGTTCTGCAGCACATAAGGGTAAAAGGACAGGAATACCATTTTGGCAATCACAACCGTACGACTGACAACAGTAATTTACTCCCGAAAGCTGCAGAGGTTCCTAGGTCCGCCAGGACTCTGCCCATATTGTATCTATACTGCTTCTCTGCCCTATGTGCCACCTGTATACCCAGGTACCAGAATTGTTCAGTTTCTCAGTGCTGGCCCAAATCAGGGGGGAGGGGCAGGTACCTCAGCTCATCTCCCAATAGGAAAACCAGGGGCTTACCCACATTCATGCTAAGGTCTGACAGCTTCTCAAAGGTATTCAGGGCAGCCAGAAGCACTGCTTGTGTCAGATTCTGCAGATATATCAAGGCATAGCCCACGTAGAGGGACACTACTAGTTCAGTATGTCCCATTTGCGTCCCCCACCCCACATATATTGCACCAATGTTTCCACAGGCGGTGCGAACAGCAGGGGGGACAAGGGGCATCCCTGTCTAGTTCCCGAATGTATCTCAATTTTGTCAGAAACTATTTGTCCAGATCAGACGCTCACAGAGGGCGCAATTAAAAAAAAAAAAAGCTATTCACTTGAGCATTTCCGCCCCCAACTGTGTCGAAGGCCTTCTCTAATGCTACCATCGCCATCTCAGTCTGTAAATAACCCCCTGAATGCATGACATGAGTGAGCAGGCGGATAATCATAAGGGTGCTTCTTTGGGGGATAAACCCACATTGATCGTCATATACGAGCTGACAGATGACCCCGCACAATCTATGGGCTAAAATCTTAGAGAGCACCTTTGTGTCCGCATTAATCACGGACAGAGGGCAGAAGGAGCCTAAGTCCTCAAGGCTGGGGCCCTATTTAGGGAACATAATAATGAGTGCTTCCCGCATGGTCTGGGGGAGAATACCTTTCTTTTAGGGACAGTGTCACTCAAAAATAACTTGCCCCCTAAAACGTTTGTGTAGGCTAAATGCCATATATTTTGTTTCTGGGCATTAATTGCCGCACCCTGTGTTATTCAAAATGAGGCAAATCTCTCCAATAAAATATGGAGCCCCCTCAGGGTTTCTGAGATTAACAAGGTGCTGTCTTGAAACAATAAAGGAGGCAACTTCTGCCTTGCAAGAGATTGCGAGTCATTCTCACAATATGAGGAAAAATACAATCGCAAATAAAGAGGAGAAAGAGATTCTGTGCCAGGATGCAGCCCTGGTGGACTCCTCTATTAACACTGATTGTTTAGGAGAGCTCACCGTTAATACCCCACTGCACCTGGACAAAATTGTCTAAGTAAGGTTGCATGATAATCTGGAGTAAACCAGAAGGGACACTTATGTTGGAAAGCACTTCCCATAACCGTATTCTAGAGACCAAATCAAAAGCAGACTGAAACTGACAAAGACAACATGCTAGTTGCCCCTGCCGATATCCACCACCCTTCATTTGGTCAAAAGAAACCATAATACTTGGACAACTGTACTTGTCCCAGACTAAATCCAACTTGAAAATAACTCCGGACTTTGTTATCCGAGATCTAAGTTGTCAATTTGTCTAGAACCTGCCTAGAAAATATTTTTTAAATGTTGTCTAAAAGACTGTAGGGGCGGTAGTTCTCTGCCTGGTATTGACAGTCATTTTTGAAGATGCAAACTGTCTCAGCACCCTTCTAAGAATTCAGGATTCGTCAACCTTCAGCTATGGCGTTAGACAGCGTGTCTATATAAGTGGCCCAGACCAAAGTTAAAATAGGAAGAGGTTCACAAGGATCTAGTCCGTAGCTGGTGCCTTCCCCAGTCTTTGAACATTCAAAACAATAAGGGTGTCAATCAAAATACAATTTATAAGGCACTTATTGCTCAAACTAGGTAAATAATATTTTACATCTGGAAGGGTATCAACTGGCCTTAATGATACTTGAACTGTTGCTTCGCTTGCTTTTTGCACATTATTTACTCATGCGATCTTTCCATTGCCTTATGCGAGGATAATGTCTGTGCACAGTACTTAGAGAAACCACATTTTTTACTAAAGATGTGTTTTTCTGGCGAATGAGGCAGCTGCACCTTGATGTTGTCAGTGGCTGAAAGCAGAAAGCATGTGCTTGTGCACGCTCCTGTTTGTGATTTCCATGTGCGGAAAGAGGTACGGACGTTCCACTTTCTAACTTGCCCTGAGGCATGCATGGCAAATAATTTACCAGTGAAGAGTAAGCATTTATGAAATGCTGCTTAGCCTTATTAATTTGATTATTATTATTTTTATTATCATTATGTCTCGCCCTCCCACTACAGTGATAGCTCAATCAGTGCATTCCTATAACAAGCAATGGCAAAGCAAATAGGCGTGGGCTATTGTAAGTGAATGTAATGGCTATGCATCGTGCAGAATGTGGGTTTGTTTCATGGTCATGTGTGTGTTGGTGTGAGTATAGGAGTGTGTGTGCGTTTGTTGCACTTGTGGTAAGGAAATAGTGGTATGCAGGGGAACACTGACATATCAATGTCGTCATGGATCCTAATACAATGAGTGAAAATGCCTGGTAGTAAAAACAGCTAGATTTGAGATGCAGTGAGCCCCGCTCACCTCTGGACACCAGTAAGATGTGTGTAGCAATGGTGAGTTCATGTGTGTGTGTTTGGGGATAGGTAGGAATGAGAAGTAGTAATTTTAGGATTGATCAGTGCAGAATTGATGAATGTTAAATTTTCAATTTGCTAAAGCAAAGGGCAGAGAGAGGGAGGATTGAGGAAAGCTATGAAACACATAGCCTCCTAAAAATTAGTTTCCTTAATGTTGTGGTAAAAGAGGTGATATTTATTGCTGAATTAACGAAATAATACATCCTACCTATCTTGTGTTTCCTATGCCTCTTCTGTATTACATCATGAATTGCCTAAATAACCAAAAAGACAGCATTTGGATGAGGTTCTCTGTAAATGTTCATCTTCTATGGCTTCACCTGTGTTCATGTACCCCTGAGTTTTATGCCTGGTTTTGTCCATAGCAATTCTGCATTCTGTGATTTACAAATACCTGAAAAAGAATACATACTCCAGCAGAATACCCAATCTATTATTCAAGAGAGCTATATGGTGCAAGGCACACCTTTCAGAAAGGATCCACCACAGTAAATATCATCAAGTAATAACGAACAGTCACACCGACAGTAGAGTACTGTTGGAGTGCAAACATTGTTAATAAAATTGAGTCACTTAAATATAGTGTGAAACAATATGTATTAGAAAGATTTAATTGAAATTGTGTATTAATAAATAAAAACGTATAGCTGATATGGTGGACACCATAAACAAAATGTATAAACATGAGAAAATAAGGTCTAATGAAAATGTATTGAGTTTAATCATAACTAAATATACTGAAAAAATAATATTAATATGTACTAAAAGAATTAATAGTTTAAATATAAAATGTTTTATTCTTCATGTTTTAGCATTGGTTTTAAGGCCTCACGTTTTAGAAAATGTTCAGAGGCAATGTTTTAAAAGTGTTTACTCTGCAAAATGATGTTTCTCTAAGCAAGCATCCTGTAGGACTTGCTCACTGTGGAATAAGTTATGTTTTTCTGTTGTAACACTTATCTTTCTTCCTGGGATGAGATCATGTGTGCCAAGGAACAACAGTCTCTAGTGCTCATATACAACCTTAAACAATTGTATTCTACTGTGGAAACTGGTGACTAGGAGCAGAGAGGAAAGGTACTTCTGAAACGTGGATCAGAAGTTATTGGCTGAACGGTAAAACACCCCATAGTTTCATCAATAGAAACTTAGATAGTTGCTTTCTAGGGTTTTATTATAGCAATGTTTGAGATGATGTAAGTCAGATTTCCATTAACCTCGGTGCTGTTCAGATGTATTCTTGTTTTTGCCTATGATTCTGTCAGTTCAGATGCATTAAGGCCAAACATTACTGAACTGTTCCCTATTGTGCTACTGCCCAAAGAAGAAGACCAGAAGATGCTCCACTGATCAAGACATTGCTGCTTACTGATCCATTTAGGAGAGTTATAACAAATGACATTTGTCTGTCTTGCAGATTTTTATTTTTTCTCTCTTTAGATCATCCAACCCCTATTTTTTTGTTAGTACCATAGTCAGATGTTTTCCAAATTAATTTTTTTTGTCTTTTTTTCTTTTTGCATGAAACCCAAACATGCTTATCGAATGTGAGTAATAGTTAAGGATGCCAAAATTGAAATTAGACAGTTTCATATAATTTGATTGTAAATAATTCATATGTGATAACTAAATGTATTCTGTGACTAATATTTATCTGTTATTGTTGTTATTCTGCATGGTGGTTCTTGAATGTTTAAAGATAAATATTCTTTCTAGGTTAAGATTCTTTCAAAGATTTGATCAGACTGTATTTTGTTTTACTTGTATCATTTGGTCTTGTGCATTATTTACATGATTTTAGCATATTAATCTAAAGGGCAATAAATGTTTGAACTTTATTAAACTGGTGTGGCGATTCATGGTCACATAGGTCATGGTGCGTATAAATTACTGATTCAAAAAATTGAAATTGATGTTTATTGATTTGAATTTGTTAATGTTGATTGTTAGGACGTTATCACACTCCTATCTGAGTCCAAAGATTTGTGTCGTTCTCTAAGGGTAATCCATGGTTACCCTATACGTGTCACCTTATAAATAAAATATCAAAAGAAATACAAGGTTGGACATACCCACAGTACCACTGGAAACAGTGACACACTAACCCATGCAGAGAACCCAACGTAATATTGGCTAGCCCCAACAAGGCCACAACATGAAATATTAAGGACACACCTCTCGCACCTTCCCTTTAATTCTGCATAGTTGTGATTTATTTTCCGTCTCAAGAAATAAACAAGCAGCCTATGCACTTATAACTGATATCTTGCCAATACATTGTGCTATAAACAAGAAATCCCCTTGCAGTGTACGGGAACATAGTGGGCATGTTACACTTTTAGTGGTGGTGTTGCATGTGTAATAAAATTGTAACTCCTATCCTAAAATGAAAAGCCAAGGAAACAGGTTTCAGATTATTTTGATGTCTTCTGGCCTCTTAAATGAATTGTGACTTTTGGATCAATGTGAGCGATGTAAAGGTTCATTTTGTTGAGAATACTGAAACAATGACATGTCCCGATATAAAAAGAAGGAATGGTTTCTTACCTGTAACTCCAGTTCTCTCGTAGGGGTATTTCCATGATAGTCATAAGCACTGAATAGTTCCGCGCGCCTGCGGGGACCCCGGAGCACTGTTGTGTAGTATATTCTTAAGTGCAATCATCAGCTCCTTGACAAAAAAGGTCTGTGAAAAACACTTAAGAATAACAATGTGCAGCCTATGTGAACAACTACACAGACCAAATTGTTAGAAGAAAAAACAGTTGTAGTGTAAATTCACGTTTAAACCTCTATTTATTCTATAAATACATAAATAAATACATTTTCATATTTTATTTACACCTCTCATGAGAATAAAACAATGTAGGGCAGTGTAGCCCATAGGCTGCCATTATACAGAATGAAAATAGAGCTGTGCCTTTAAGAAAGTAAAGTCTTCCTGTTTCCCATCATGCACAGCAAAAGGCAGTTGCCTCAGTTCTTTTTTGGAGGCTATTAACCTGACATGAAGAAAAACAAAACATTTGTTGGAGTACCAACCTCCATAATATTCATGTTCTATGTCAACTCCACCGGGGAGGAGGGAGGGTTGCTTATGACTATCATGGAAATACCCCTACGGGAGAACTGGAGTTACAGGTAAGAAACCATTCCTTCTCTCGTAGGGGATTTCCATGTATAGTCATAAGCACTGAATAGAGTAGCAAGCCCATCCCCATAACCGCGGTGGAGTAGATATAAGAATACTGAGAAAAACATGAATCATGCAAACAAATTCTTGAGCAAAGCCTGCCCAACCTGAGCATCTGCCCTAGCGTCTGTATCAAGGCAGTAATGCTTAGTAAAGGTATGGACCGACCTCCAAGTGGCAGCCTTGCATATTTCTGCCAAAGGGACATTTCTCATCAAGGCTACAGTAGCTGCTTTCCCTCTGGTAGAGTGGGCTTTTGGCCTACCACCAAGGGATTTGTTTGCTAACTGATAACATAACATTATACATGAAACAATCCACCTGGATAACGATTGTTTAGATGTGCCCAAACCTGTTCTGATTGGGCCATAGTTAATAAAAAGCTGTTGTGATTTTCGAAAGCTTTTTGTCCTGTCCAGGTAAAATTTCAAGACTCTCTTTACATCCAGAGAGTGCAGAGTTCTCTCAGCAGGGGTAGCTGGATTCTGAAAGAAAGTCGGTAATGAAATTGTTTGGTTCACATGGAAGTCGGAGACTACCTTAGGTAAAAATTTTGGATGAGTTCTCATTACCACTTTCGCAGAATGAAAAACTGTGTAGGGTTCCTGAGCGCAAAGGGCCTGGATTTCGCTGACCCTACGCGCTGAAGTGATTGCCACCAGAAAAGCAGCTTTCCATGTGAGATGCTGCAGCGATGCCTTATGTATCGGCTCGAATGGCGGCAGCATCAGACGTGATAAGACAACGTTCAGTTCCCATGGAGGAGAAGGCTTTCTAATGGGAGGAAAAACCTTCTTTAAACCTTCTAGGAAATCCATAATAATCGGAATCCGAAAAAAGGAAGTTTGTGAAGGACTCTTTCTGTATGCCGTTATCGCCGCCAAGTGAACTTTTATTGACGACAGTTGTAAGCCCGATTTTGCCAAACTTAACAAGTATGGCAGGATAGATTGTTCCCCACAGGAAACTGGGTCAATGTTGTTGTGTAAACACCAAATGCAGAATCTCTTCCACTTGCTTGCATAGGCTGATCGTGTGGAAGGGCGCTTTGCTTCCTTCAGAATTTCCATACAGTCCTGAGGTAGGTTCAAGTGTCCATATTGCACTAGCTCAGGAGCCATGCTGCCAAACTCAACGATGAGGGGTTGGGATGAGATATCTGCCCTCTGAACTTCGTGAGAAGGTCCGGACGATATGGTAGCCTGATGTGTGGTTTGAGTGACCGGTGAAGAAGGTCTGGGAACCACCACTGGCGTGGCCACTCCGGAGCAATTAGGATCATTTTGGTCTGAACATTGGACAGCTTCTGGAGGACCGCCGGAATCAGGGGAAGCGGTGGAAAGGCGTAAAGAAATGCTCCTGACCAGCTTATCCACAGGGCATTCCCCAGTGTCCCTGGATGGTAATATCTGGAGGCGAAGTTTTGGCATTTTTTGTTTTCTGGGGTTGCGAATAGGTCTGTAGAGGGGGTACCCCAGAGTGCGAAAATGGAATGAACGACGTCGTCGTGTAGTACCCATTCGTGGTTCTCGTCCATTACCCGACTGAGGGCATCCGCTTGAACATTCTGGATGCCGGGCAGGTGAGTTGCCACTAGTGACAGGTTCCTGGCTAGAAGCCAATGCCAGATTGTCTGAGCCTCTCTGGATAAAATTCTGGACCTGGTGCCTCCTTGTTTGTTCACGTAGTACATAGTGGCCACGTTGTCTGTCTGGAGAAGGAGAGTTTCCGTTCTCAGAGAGGGAAGGAAGGCTTTGAGCGCAAGGTGGACTGCGCGAAGTTCCAGCAGGTTGATGTGATAGAGACTCTCTCTCTGTGACCACTCGCCTTGGACTCGAAGATGTTCCATGGGTGCCCCCCATCCGATCAGTGACGCATCTGTTACGATGGTTTGAGATGGAGGCCGTTGTTGGAACGGAATCCCCACCAAGAGATTGCTGGGTAAACACCACCACTTGAGGGATTGTAGGGTGTGAGGAGAAAGAAGGACTTTGTTCTCCCAATCGTCCCTCAGTTGACACCACTGATCCTCCAGATTTTCCTGCAATGGTCTCATATGGAGGCGAGCATTGGGAACCAGATGGATACAAGACGCCATCGAGCCCAGTAGAGAAACTATTATTCTTGCAGTGGCTTGAGGTCTTTCCTGCAGTTGTTTGCACTTCTGGAGAATCGATAACCGTCGTTCCTCCGAAGGAAACACCTTTCCTAGCCTGGTATCTACAATGGCCCCTAAGTAATGCAACCTCTGAACAGGTGTTGCTGTAGATTTCAGGAGATTGACTTGAAGACCAAGTTTTTGCAGCAGTTGTAGAGTCCATTCGAAATGTTGCTGTGTCTCGAGACAACTGGAGGCCTTTATGAGCCAATCGTCTAGATAGGGGTAGACGAATATTCGCTGTTTCCTCAAGTGGGCGGCTACTACCGCCATGCATTTGGAAAAAGTTCTTGGCGCTGATTTTAGGCCGAAAGGTAGAACTGCAAATTGGTAATGGCGTTTTCCGACGGTGAACCTTGGGAATTTTCGATGTTTCTTGGTTACTGGGATATGAAAGTAAGCGTCGCAAAGATCTATCGCACATAGCCAGTCGCCCTGACGTAGATGTGGATAAATTTGGTGTAAGGCTAACATCCTGAATTTTTCTTTGCGAATCCATTTGTTTGCTGTCCTCAGATCTAAGATGGGACGAAACTCTTGTTTGTCTTTTTTCGGAACAAGGAAATATCTCGAATAAATCCCCTTCCCTTGTTGGCTGATGGGAACGGGTTCTATGGCTCTTTTTTGCAATAGGATATTGACCTCTAACTGTAGAGCTTCGAGATGGCGGTTGGCTGTTTTGGGTGGAACAGATGGTGGAGAACTGGTGAATCTGAGAGCGTAACCATGTCTCACAATATTCAATACCCAGGCGTCTGTTGATGCGTAGCCACTCGTCCAGATGATTTGAGATACTTCCCCCTACCGGAGTGGATAACGGAGGAGGGGGAAGCAAAGATTCAGGGCTTAGACGTGGGAGCCTGTCGAGTTGCCTGAGTTTGAGGTGTTGAACGACCCCTTGTCGACCTTCGCTGAGTAGAGAAACCCCTTTGATACTGCTGTTGTTGCTGCTGCTGGGGGCGCGAAGACATCCAGTGTGGCGACTGATACCAGTGGGTGAAAAGTCGTCGTTGATATGGCCGGAAAACCTTTCTTTGTTCTTTCGGTCTTTCCATGCCTACCGCTTTCAAGGTATCTAGTTCAGCTTTCATTCTAGCCATCTCGTCATCGGCATGAGAACCGAACAAGGTGGAGCCCGAGAAAGGCAGGTTTTGTATTCTCTGCTGCGCTTCAGGTTTGAGTGATGTAAGTCTCAACCATGCATGCCTTCTGAGCGCTATCCCGTGTGCATAATTGTGTGCGGATAGCACCGAAGAGTCAGCTGCAGCACTTATAATTTGGTTAGACACCATGGCTCCCTCGCCCACGACCTCCAGGAAATCTTCCCTTTTATCCTTAGGAAGATGTTCCGCAAACTGCATTAAAGAGTCCCAGAGGGCACGGTCGTACCGCCCTAATAACGCAGTAGCGCTGGCTGCCTTCATCGTGACGGCTGCAGTAGAGCATACTTTTCGTCCTGCAGCATCTATCTTTCTGCTCTCTTTATCTGGAGGCGAAGAAGAAGATGGTGAGGTTGAATGCAGTTTCTTTGCCGCTACTATGACCACCGAATCAGGAACTGGGTCCGACCTCAAGAATAGAGGATCTTGTTCTGGTGGACGATATTTTTTAATAAGTCTGGAAGGAGCAGACTTTGTTGCGGCCGGTGCAAGGAAAATATCCATTGCTGGTTCAAGGAGACCTGGAACCAGTGGAAGCAAAGGTCTGGAAGATGTCCTGTGATGCAAGGTCTCGAAGATCACTGACGTCGATGGGGCAGGTACCGCCAGCGGGATGTTCAGCTCGGTTGCCCCTCGTACTAAGACCTCCTGGAACGTATTCACATCATCTATGGGGGACACTCTCGGGGACGGTGAGTCCGATAGGGTTGGAGAGTAGTCCCGTGTAGACGAAGAAGAACGCCTGTGATGTGAATGCTGAGATCTCTGTGAGTCATGACGGTGCCGAGAGGAAGAAGAGCGTCTAGAGGAATGTCCCGAACGTCTTACAGACCGCGTTGGAGTCCTCAAAACAGACTCTGAAGGCGGAGCCAGAAGAGGCGCCGTAGGTGTTACCGGCGTCTGTGGCAATGGTGATTGTCGAGGAGAGAGTTGTGGAGACGCTGGAAGGAGGATGAGTGAAGCCGAGGATTCTGAGGTTGTATAAACCCTCCTAGGTCTTTTTGATTGTCTCGACGTCGACACACTCCTCGACGTCGAAGTACGGTGACGGCGAGTGCCCTTCGCCGTCGATTCTTCTCGCCGTTGAGAATCTCTCGACGACGACCCTCGACGTCGCCGTGATGACGGTGAACGTCTACGACGTCGATCACCCCTCGACGTTGATCGATCTCGCCGTTTCGACGGCGAACCGGATTCAGATCTCCTCGACGTGGAACGTCCTCGCCGTGTCGACGGTGACCCAGATCTCGACGGCGAAAGTCCACGCCGTCCCGACGGCGAAATCGTCGTCGACGGCGAGCGATGTCTCTTTCTCGCCGGCGAACCACTCCTCGACGTCGAGCATGTTGGCGCCGTTCCTTGCCTCGACGTCGACGCCCTCGACGTCGTCGGAGACCTGTGCCGTTTTTGAGCCGGTCTGGTCGGAGTTATAGAGGAACCAGTGTGAGCCCTGGTAGAAGACTGACCTTCTCCTCGCTCTGTGGTAGAATGACCACTTTTCCTCCTGTCCTCTTTCGCCTGGAGTCGGATCTTCTCCCTGTCACGAAGGGTCCTTCTGGAGAAGGTTTTGCAGATGTCACACGACTCCGGTTTGTGGCTGGATGGAAGACAAATTATGCAGACCCGATGTGGATCTGTTTTGGCCTTTTTTCTGCCACAAGAAGGACATTTGTCAAACAGTGAAGGCATTTCTGAAGTAGAAAAACCTCAAAATTCTGTCAGAATCTAACAGAAAAAAGCAGAAAATTATCACTCAATGTTAAAAACGTCGAGTGAAAATGAAATTCAAAAGATTTTAAATGAATTTCTGTCACAAAAGGATTTTGTGAGGTAGAGCTCAATGCTTCAGGGTCCTGTCAGAAAGGAGCCGGAAAAAAGAACTGAGGCAACTGCCTTTTGCTGTGCATGATGGGAAACAGGAAGACTTTACTTTCTTAAAGGCACAGCTCTATTTTCATTCTGTATAATGGCAGCCTATGGGCTACACTGCCCTACATAGTTTTATTCTCATGAGAGGTGTAAATAAAATATGAGAATGTATTTATTTATGTATTTATAGAATAAATAGAGGTTTAAACGTGAATTTACACTACAACTGTTTTTTCTTCTAACAATTTGGTCTGTGTAGTTGTTCACATAGGCTGCACATTGTTATTCTTAAGTGTTTTTCACAGACCTTTTTTGTCAAGGAGCTGATGATTGCACTTAAGAATATACTACACAACAGTGCTCCGGGGTCCCCGCAGGCGCGCGGAACTATTCAGTGCTTATGACTATACATGGAAATCCCCTACGAGAGAATCATCCTTTCCACTCTGTCAGAATTATATTTAAGGTTTTGTTCCTGGCTGCAGATAAAAGCCTTTTCCCCACTCTGTCACATAAGATAGTTATACTTTCTAAGCAAAATGATCCCCTCTTGGAATGTCTAAATGATCGCGTTCAACAACTCAAATATCTTCAGTTAACATTTGCAGAGGGACCGCATGATCAGAGATTAAATGGATTTTGATATCTTTAGCCAGGAATTTTTTTTAATTAAAATCTAGAAACTATATTTTAGGTAGCATTGGGGCATATTTACAAGAAACAAGCCACAGTCTGAGAATTGTGTTTTTTTACAGTGGTTCAGTGTAGAATACTGGTTGCACATCAGCTTGTGGTGTTTACATATTTTTCAGAAGCCATGTGGCATAGAGGCCAAACAAGCATTGGCAAAGCCTATAATTCTAGCCCATGCAAAAGCTATAGGCTTTGCCAAAGTGTTTTATCCATCTTATACACTAACGTGGCTGTTGTTCAGCATGGCTAACAGGTAATGGCGTAGAAGAGAGTGTTGTAGAGTGGAGTGGCATAGAGTAGAGTGTCGTAGCGTGGAGTTGCATAGTGTCGTGGAGTGGCGAAGAGTGGACTGGAGGGTTGTGGGAGGGGGAGAGGAGTGTTGTGCAGTGCTGTACAGTGGAATGTTGGTTGACAATCAGGTTACCCCCTGGTGAAGCAAGGACCCTCACTCTAGTCAGGGTAAAAGAGAATCACCCTCAGCTAACCCCTGCTCACCCCCTTGGTAGCTTGGCACGAGCAGTAGGCTTAACTTCAGAGTGCTAGGTGTAAAGTATTTGTACCAACACACACAGTAACGTAATGAAAACACTATAAAATGACAACACAGGTTTAGAAAAATAGAGAATATTTATCTAAACAAAAAGAAGACCAAAATGACAAAAATCTACAATACACAAGTCAAGTTATCAATTAAAAAGCAAAAATAGTCTTTAGGTAGTTTAAAGCACACACTAAACACTGTTAGCGTGAAAATGTACGTTGTATGCGTCAAAAATAACCCCGCACTGGTGAGTGTGCGTCAAAAAGGGCTTGTGATGCATCGATTTCACTCACGAGCGAGACCTTGCGTCATTTAGTTGGGTCGGGGTGCGTAGTTTCTTCTCTCTGCAGGGGAGCGTTGCATCGATCCGGTCAGCACTCTCAGGTCCGGGCAGGCCTTGCGATGCTTTTACACACCCAGTGGGGCTTGCGTCGTAAATCCAGTCGCACGATGAACTGAAAAGCACGCAACGCGGGTTGCGATGTCCCAGCCTCCATCAGCAATGCTGCGCGTCATTTCTCCAGTTTTGTGCGTCGATTCCTCGGTCACGTTGCAGTCGAGCGTCGATTTTCAGCCACGAAGCCAGTGGCGCATCGTTTCTTCAGCCGCATATCGGAGTTGCGTTGATCTTTTCCCCGCACGGCATTCTGTGCGTGGATTTCTTCCTCTTAAGCTGTCAGCTTCTCCTTTCAGGGTCCCAGGAACTGGATGGGCACTACAGAGCAGTGTAGGAGTCTCTCCAGAGACTCCAGGTGCTGTCAGAGAGAAGTCTTTGCTCTCCCTGAAACGTCTAACAACAGGAGGCAAGCTCTAAATCAAGCCCTTGGAGATCTTCACAAGATTGAAGGCACACAAAGTCCAGTCTTTGCCCTCTTACTCTGGCAGAAGCAGCAACTGCAGGATAGCTCCACAAAGCACAGTCACAGGCAGGGCAGCTCTTCTTCCTCAGCTCTTCTCCAGGCAGAGGTTCCTCTTGGTTTCCAGAAGTGTTCTAAAGTCTGAGGTTTTGGGTGCCCTTCTTATACCCAATTTCTCCTTTGAAGTAGTCTTACTTCAAAGGAAAGTCTCTTTTGAATGGGAAATCCTGCCTTGCCCAGGCCAGGCCCCAGACACTCACCAGGGGGTTGGAGACTGCATTGTGTGAGGGCAGGCACAGCCCTTTCAGGTGTGACTGACCACTACTCCCCTCCCTCCTAGCACCGATGGCTCATCAGGAAATGCAGACTACACCTCAGCTCCCTCTGTGTCACTGTCTAGTGTGAGGTGCAACCAGCCCAACTGTCAAACTGACCCAGTCAGGGAATCCACAAACAGGCAGAGTCACAGAGATGGTAGCAAGAAAATGCTCACTTTCTAAAAGTGGCATTTTCAAACACACAATCTTAAAATCAACTTTACTAAAAGATGTATTTTTTAATTGTGAGCTCACAGACCCCAAACTCCACATGTCCATCCGCTCCCAAAGGGAATCTACACTTTAATCAGATTTAAAGGTAGCCCCCATATTAACCTATGAGAGGGACAGGCCTTGTAACAGTGAAAAACGAATTTAGCAATATTTCACTGTCAGGACATATAAAACACATTACTATATGCCCTACCTTAACCATACACTGCACCCTGCCCTTGGGGCTACCTAGGGCCTACCTTGGGGGTGCCTAAAATGTAAGAAAAGGGAACGTTTAGGCCTGGCAAGTGGGTACACTTGCCAAGTCGAATTTACAGTTAAAACGGCACACACAGACACTGCAGTGGCAGGTCTGAGACATGATTACAGAGCTACTTATGTGGTTGGCACACCCAGTGCTGCAGGCCCACTAGTAGCATTTGATTTACAGGCCCTGGGCACCTCTACTGCACTGTACTAGGGACTTATTAATAAATCAAATATGCCAATCATGGATAAGCCAATTACATACACATTTTGTAAAGAAGCACTTGCACTTTAGCACTGGTTAGCAGTGGTAAAGTGCCCAGAGTAACACACACAGCAAAATCAGAGTGCGCAAGGGTACTGCTCGAAGAAAAGTCTCTGGATCCAGTCTGACACCTGGGGGAAATTCCAAGGTAAGGAATCCGCAACTAGAAGTCTCTATCAGATATACACTGTATAGACCCACATGGAGGGTGGCAGAGTGAGTAGGTTGCTGGCGTGGCTCACACAAAAGGAGAATTAATCTCCTCATATTACTAGCATTAGAACCTGAATAGGTAATTATAGACTGCACCCAACATGAGGTGCACAAGAACTTTGTCCATTGCTACGTGATCTGAGCCCCGCATGCACGAACCACAGACCCTGACATTATCTCTATCTTAGACAGATCGGAACTGCCTACCAGAGAATGCTAGAGAGGCATTAGGCGGCCCCATAACTAAGAATTAAATAAAAGCTGTCCTGGAGGCCCTGGCAAGCAACACGTCGCCTGGTACTGAATTCTACCAGCTGTATACCCTTATTTTGGTGCCACATTTGGGGAACTCTGCCAGCCACAACAAGAGAGGCACTGATGTGTCTGCCCCAAGCCAGGGAGTGAGATGTTAAATGTCTTCTCCTACAGACCCTGGCCAAACACCTTGCCCCCACTTACATGCCCTAGTCCATTCGGATCAAAATGGATTCATTCCCTCAAGAAACACATCATTAAACATTAGAAGTTTGTTTTGAGTACTAGGGGATGTGGTCCCAGAAAAAACACCCAGAATCTGTGGTCTTCTTGATATATGTGCAAAAACAATTTAATATGATCTAGTGGGATTATCTGAAGACAGTAATGCAGGAAATGGCCCTGGGTGCAGGATAAGATACTGGGTGTTGCTCCTTTATGCACAGGCACAAGACAGGGTATAGATGAATAGATGCATATACGCATTATTCAGAGTCCACAGGGGAACGAGGCGGGGATGACTGTTGTCCCTCATGTTATTCGCACTAGCACTGGAGCATTTTGCCAGAATAGTGCACATGGAAGGACGAGGCAAGGAAATCCGAAGAAATGGTGAACATAGTATATCACTCAGTGGCAATGATATGTTACTGTACTTACAGGAAGCGGCCACAGGCATACTGTAGTGCGTGGGACTCCTGAATGACCCGAGCCAGGCCTCTACACGAACTGAGTCAAGTCATGGGTCTTTCCGTTAACCCACCAGCATATCCCACTAGAGATAACTCCAGAATGACTCATATGAGAACTCGGCACTTTCAAATACATCAGCGTATGGGTCTACCATGGCAGATGCTTTAAAGCAAAAATGGCCAATATCCAGGGGGCCTTCCGAGGCAACATGTATTTGGCGTCTCCTACAATTGCCAATAATAGTGAGGATCCCCTTATCGAAAATGGTGATGCTCCCACGCATGCTTTTTCACTTTGCAAACCTTCCTGATTGGATCCCGTAGACATGGTTCAAAACAGTGAACACACTACTAAGAGATTTGATTGGGAAAGGAGGCAGGTACAGAGTGTTGCTGACCACCTTGCAGTGTCCTCCTTAAATGGGCAGCCTTGGGGCCCTTAGTTTTGAATTTCATTATCTTGCTACCCAGCTACAATGGGGAAAGGAGCTACACCTGACGTATGCCCCAACAATCCCCCTGGTGGACCTTCAGAATGAGAGCGTGGGCGGCTACTAGAATTGCTACTGTGGGAGACTGTTATACAGAGGGGCGATTGTGAGAGCTCTGCTCCCTGATTGATGAGGAAGGACTCCTGGAATTCAAATATCTGGTCTACAGGACACTAACACGTTCCCTAGTGACATTGGAGAAGCAGCCACACTGTACCAAAGTGAACTGCGACTGTTAAAGGTATAGGAAGGGATATCTTCTGGGATGTCACGCCACATGTATAAACACTGTGAAATATGTAACATGTGAAACTAATGTGCAATGTATTATCAAAAATTCAACAAATGAATTAAACTAAGTAAGTTGGAGTAAAAAACAATGTCACAGAAGAAAACTTCTTGTATATTGACATGGAAATATCTTTCACAAAATATGCAGAGGCTGCATCATTTGGTTTCAAACTATGGTAAAATCATATTTGCACATACAAACTTGCATGTTTTGTTCAGATGGACAATCTGTTTAGTTTACTGAACTGAAAAAAATCTATTGTTGATTCTATTAAATGTTTTGACATTCACGTCATAAAGAAAGCAATTATTTGTTAATAATCATTTAAATATACATATAGGTATGACATTCTGAAAATATACATTTTAATATGCATGTTAACATTCCATTTAAACGTTATGAATTTTCAAGTCTAGTTTTCTAATGCAACTTTGTGATTTAAAGATTTTGGCTGAAGCACAAAATACAACACCTTTTTAGCAGAAAACACATCGAAAAAGAAGTTAATTACTCTGGAGAGTTGGACTTTTATTCAGAGTAAATTGATATCCTTGCTAAAGTCAGAGTGAATTCTGATGATAAAAGAAAAATACACAAAGGAGTTTGCATACGATACAAACTAAACCCAACTGCACATACTTAAAGATCACTTTACCTAGTATGCCAATATCAATCCAGATAATATTTACTTTGCAAGCTCAACGAGCTATAAAAGCATTGTACTTTGTGATGTACTTACCCAACAGATAACATGAAGGAATCTCTGAGGATAATATATATTTTCCTGATCTAGCAATTCAATATAGGATCGGACTGCATTTAGTCTTAGTTGCAGATTTTCTTCTTCATCCTCAAATCCTACGGAGAAAGAAAACAAAATACAGTAGTAGAGCCTTGGACTTACACAGGTTTAAACAAAATTAACATTTGCAGAATCACAATACAAATCTAAAGTATTTCAAATACAACCAGAGAAACAAGTACAATGCCACAATAACAATAAAATGTATGTAAATGTTTTGTATATATGTGTACAGATATAGAACTTTCTCAAGACGAAGGTTTAATGACTTTTTGTCATGTTTTAGAACTGATGCGTGGCTCCTTCTCTTACTGACATGCAGCACCATTTCTTTCCAGCTACTAGACAAAGCCTCACCAAAGTCTATCCAATAATTTCTGACATTTTCCTTCCACCACAGTTATAATGTGCATCACAAGATCCATCTGTTTTACCCCACTAAGGGCCATATGTACGAACACATTTTCCCATAGACACAGAATGGGTAAAACCCTTTGCTACATCTGGCCATAAGTTCCTGCTATTATAACAGTGTCAAATTACACATTTATTGGTGAGTACTCTTCTCAAATATTTGTTCTTATGAATTAATTCTACTTTTTATTCACTAAAATACATGCTTAAGATTCTCAGAATGTTATTCTATTGACATCCATACCTCTGTTTAGGTCTGGCTTGACAGTGCTGCTATAATAAAACATATTTTAAAGGTAGTCTTTAAGGAGGGGCTTTGGTTCTGTTACTGTTCATCCTCACTGCATCCTGATTGGACAGCCCTTGAGAGAACATGCTTAAGAAGCCATGCCAATGCTGAAAACTGACAAGGAATGATTAATGCAGAACCTGTGTCAAATACACTAGGGAAAGGGTTTTGCATGGGGTAATCTTCTGACAAATACCGTAGGAAGGGATTCCACTGTGAACTTGTACAAATGTAATAGAAAGGAGTTTTACATTACAAACACTGTCATACACCACGGGAAAAGGTCTTTATAATGTTTAACACAGATGGACTTTCTTACACATATTTCTAGCTTAGGGTAGGATAGAGAGATTTGGTTTTCATTGCGTACACTTGTAATTCCAAGTTTAGTAATTAGTTGTGTGTGAATTAAATGATTTGTTTTGTTTTGGAAGTAAAAGCACTGGTTGGACATTGAGGCTTTAAGTGATATCATGTGCTTGGCAGAGGACAAGACAATACCACATAGCTGAACTCTGCCTTGCTATACTGAGTGTGAAGTGCTAAAAAGGTTTACATGGTCCTCGGGAAGGGGTCAATAGAAGGGTGGCTGCAGCATTGTGGCGCCACACCTTTGTTGCTCATAACTGATAGAAACTTTGTTAAAGGAGACCTCGTGTAAAATACAACAGGAAGGTCATTTGCAAGGTTTTGACAAAGTAGTGGGAGACTTTTCATTATGAATTCTCTGATGAATACAAAAGGAAGGGGTTTTACATTGTACACTGACAAAAGGTACTGGATGTAGCTTTACATTGTTCATCACTGAAAAGCAATCCTATATAGGTTTCCAGGTTAGGAGGGGCTATGGAGATATGGCTTTCATTTGTCATGTATAATGTTTGGTTTTGTGTGTGTCACTACACTTTTTAAACCACTGGATGGATACTGATTCTTAAGTGTTTCAGTGTGTTTTGTGGAGTTCTGAAGCTGTAGCCCACACCACCACCCTGGATTACTGTGTCTCACTACTCTGAAGGTTAAATACTAAAAGGGTGTGCCTGTTACTCTATTTCAGGTCAGTACAAAGGAGACCACAGGATATTGGATCCCATCCCCTTATTGATTTCCATTATGGGCATTTTGTTAGGCAGCAGTTGTTTTAGCCCATCTATGAAGCAATTATATTGCCAGATACAGTAAGAAAGGGCCTTACATTGTGATACCTCTGAAAACAAAGAGAAATAGAAGAGGTAGGAGTTTTAATTGTGATCTCTCTAATAAATACGAGAGGAACAGGATTAGCACATTAAACAGAGTTGTTCTTACACAGATCTCAAGTTCAGCAGTGGCTGAAGAAGTCTGCCATTTACTATGAACATTTGTAAATTTATGTTTATTATTCAAGTGTATGTGAATTAAAATGTTGCTTCTTTTTAAAATTACTGGACATTTTTATGTTAGCTGTTATTCTGTGCTTTGTAGTAGAATAGGATTCTACCACAATACACCATCCTGAGTATATCTTGGGTTGCTCTGCCTCACTATCATGGCATTGCTAAATTGGTGTTCTTGGCGACCAGTTCAAGTCCAATAGTAGGCGGTCACAGGCTTTGGCTATGTCCCTTTGATGAACATCTTCCTCACTTGCACTAAATGAGGCAGTACTGTAGTTATTCCTCCAATTAGATAGTTACATTACTCACAATTGCGACAAATAAGTTTGATACATATAAAAAAGGAAGGGGGTTTTCATGATGTAACCCAATTACAAATACAGTAGGAAGGGAGTTTACATTGTGACCTCTATGACAAATACACTCTAAAGACATTTTACATTGGAAACTATGACAAATACAATAGGTAGGGTTTTTATATTGTGAACTCCGTGTAAAACACCATCGAAAGAGACAATACAATGGTTATTACTATGAAAACGTCTTACACCAATTAATAGTTGTGGAAGGGCAAAAAGGTTTAGTTTCATTGTGTATTTGAGTTTAATAGTTAGTAGTCTGTCCTAAAAAGAAGTGGTGCTGTCATGTCAATTCCACTCCACAGTTTGACAATTGGGTGGGATGGATGTTGGGGTTGAGGGTAATGGCAAGTATGGTGCAGACAGTGGCATTTGCCACATTTGCCAGCAGCATTAGGGGGCTCTAAAATGGCACGGTCCTCCAGAGGAGACTTGAAACAATTGGCCCTGGACAGAAACAAGCACATCCTACAAAAAAAAGTGGCAATCATCATCAAAGTGACTCTTTCCCACCAGAACACAGGCATAATAAGAGATAAGACTGATGACATTGCAAAGAAGAATATCTGATGTACGGGATAGGACAATGGAGCAAGCAAAAATGCTGACAACACAAAGCCCAACACCGAGGAAACATGAGAAAAATCATGCATTCTCACTCTACCAACAATGGCCTGACTTAGGAAACAGACTTTACCATTGATCTTTCATCACATATGTGTTTACCACACAGGAAAGTGCCACACAGGAAAGTATTTGTACCTTTACAACACAGTACTTTACAATACCAGGAAGTACCTTAACCACTCAGTCCTTTACCACACAGGTATGTTTTTTTAAATAACATAATTTTACATGTTATTTAAAAAAGGGTTAAAGGTGAGGGGAAGGGTATTTTTGGATGTATGAGTGAATAATGGGAGCTACAGTAATTTTAGGTTTTAGAGGTGGGTAAAGGGAGGTAAGAGTAAGTTCAGAGTTTGGGGTAGGGTAGAGGTACAAGGAGGTAATGGTAATGTTTGGTGTTTATGGCAGGGAAGAGGCCGAAAGTGGTAATGGGGTTTTAAACATTATGGGCTGGGTAGAGGAAAGGGAGGCAAGGGTAACTTTAGGGTTTCCAGGAGGGTAGAAGTAAAGAGATGCAAAGGTAATGTTAGAGTTTAGGGGAGGGAACAAGTAGAGGGAGGTTAGGGGAAAAAATGGAGGGGTTGCAGTGGATCAACACAAAATGTTTTATTTTGTATTGGGTAAGTATAATCAAGTTTACTCAGATCATGTATGCTTTACTTCGCCCTTCCACTGCCACTGGAGAGCAAAAGTAACATGTAAGAGAGCTCACATACTGCCCTCCTTGGTCTCTATCCGAACCTCCTTGGCAAAGGAGGGTGTTACTTTTAGCTCCAGAGTACCTTTCAGTGACAAGGTATCTGCAGGTGAGTGAGTGAGCTTTATAAATGCCTAGAAAATAATTAAATACATCTCTTCTGCATTCTAGGTTACTAAAACAAACTATATAATATTATAAAACAATTCACAAATAAAAACTGCATTCTGTCATAGCAATTATAGTGTATTAATCTTACCTTCAGCCAGAAGCCTCAAGAAATTGTTTGGAATGTCGGGGTGCATCACGTCTCCACCTACAGAGAAGACTGCATTCATCGTCTGTATAAACCACTCATTGTTAGGAGAGTATGTACCAGTTTCATTAAGGAAAATTCTACAGCTGCTTCAAAAGAGGAAACACTAAGAAATCACAGTCTTAAAAGACTTAAAATACGATCAAGAAGGGTGAACACCTAACCATATTTCCTCAAAATTAATTTCAGACGAACCTTTACAAGCCTATGCGGTCGTGTAACACCTTCATAATTTGAGTTATGTATGTATAGATGACATTCAGCAGAACAGTATAGTGTAAAGTATCACTCTTACTATAACTCTTACATTGGAATGGGACAACATATTTAGACTGACTGCCTATTCGCAATACCAAATGGATTACACTTTTTGCTACCAATCATTCACCAAGTGATAACAGTTTTAAGATGCAGTTTTGAGCCAGTGTAAACACTGTGAGACATTTTAATGACTGAAAATAGAAGAGAGTTAGATGCCACGAAGTACTGGCCTCTCTGTTGTTCTGCTTCAATTGTTCTGTTGTTCTCAATGTGCGTTCTGTTTGGTCATCTTTAATACCACATTTGTTTTCCCACCATCCCCTCTAACTTACATTTATACTTTCCGGCTCAGTGTTTAAGAATATGACCATCTGCTGTGACTAGGGAAGTGCAATACCGTAACATACATTTTGGCTGTGGCACATTAGCCAAAGGGTTACAGTATAATGAATAATGTCATTATTCAGAACATCACTTATAACACAGATCGTTGCACCCTGAAACAGAATAAGAGCAACCATGAAATACAAGTGACAGAGTGGCACTTCTTTAACAAGGCCAAACATACAAACTTTAGTCTTTACTGCTTTTAAATGTATCAAATGCAAAGATGGAACTGTCCTAAGTTAAGTTTTAATTATTTGCAATATCAGTCCTCCTCTTCACAGGAAAATAATAATGTGCTGATAATTGTGTCTGATTGTGTTACCTTATATGTGTTGTTTGAGTTACCCTTATGCTTTATGTGTTGTACACACGTTTTAAAGCTATATTTTTGTTTTTTAAAATACATTTTGTTTTTGTTTTAGAGACATTTGAATATTTTTTAGAGAAGTTAAGTATTTCTGAAATATACATGCAGTTTGGAAAGAATCTTTTGAGTAGACATTTCTTTAACATGATATCTGTGTTCTGAACTAATCTTGGCAATTTCTCCTAACATCACATTACTGGTTATACCAATACAATAAGCATTGCCATTACATTAAAAAAAAAAAATTGATAAGAAATAAGTAAGAACTCAAACGTTTCTGAGTCAACTCACTGCAACGTCTAAAATACAATAATTTAAAAAATGTATGTGCACAAATAAAGAAAAAACAGCTTCATAAAGGATATTTCTCTGCTAGTTCAGCAATTTTACCAACCAAGTTGATAACAGTATATTCTTCTTTGCTTTGCTTTAAATAGTCCAACATTCTCTCTACTATTACCGTTACATTTTGACCGTTAGTAATTCTGTATAAAAGTTCCAATGTCTGTAAAAGGAATAATGCTGTTAATCGTTAGTCCAAAATAAAGAATGATTAAACAATTCACAAATACATATAAAAATTATTTCACACTGGCCACTGTGCTGGGCCTGATTCAAAAAGCTTGTTGTGGTTGCAAATGCATTGGTACACATAAAAATCTGACATCTGTGCAAGAGCGAAATGAGCATACCTCACAAGCAAAGTGAGTATCGGTATTCGAGGGATGGCCAATAACAGGCAACATAAATCAATCAATTTATCAATTTAATCAATCAATCAATGACTGAAACTATTATATTGATTGTAAACCTATATTCCTCCTTTGTAGAAGTGGGTGGAAAGTTGGGGTACTCTCCAAAACATGTCACAGTTAAACTACTGTGCCACTTGTCTCATCTGAATATCCACAAATTAATGCCTGATAAATGTGTGCTCAGGTGATCATGCCATAGGTTTACATAGATCTGACAGTGGCATGTTACCACTGAATACTTAGGATGCAGCTTTCTTGTAGAATATGAGCTTGGTCTCACACAAAATGTTGTGCAAGCTAATAAATTACATAGATGACTACCACTCAAAACCAAATTCTCTATTGTAATGTAATTCACAGGCTAGTTTAAACACCCCGGCATTTAGAGATGTGCAAATAACCACTGCTTCTCAAAACCTTATCTTGTGGCCATTTTGGAAATACAAAGGTTTTCTTGATACTTATTTTTCACTTTTTATATTTCAGAAAATGAATTGCTGTATACCCGGCTTAGAATGAAAACCCATTGCAAGGTGCAGCTCAATTATTGGCGCTGAGTACCTAGGGTTCTTGATGAACCTACAAGCCCTATATATCCCCGCAACCAGAAGAGTCCAGCAGATGTAACAGTATACTGCTTTCAAAATACTGACAACGCAGGAAAAAGTTACAGAGTAAAACATGGAGAAAAATTGCTGGTTTTTTTCACCTCAATTCCAATATTCTTTTATTTCAGTTGTTATTTTCTGTAGGAAACACTTGTAGGATCTACACAAATGACCCCTTGCTGAATTCAGAATTTTGTCTACTTTTCAGAAATGTTTAGCTGTCCGGGATCCAGCATTGGTTTCTCACCCATTTCTGTCACAACTGGAAGGAGGCTGAAAGCACAAAAAAATAGTAAAAATAGGGTATCTCCCAGTAAAATATTCAAATTGTGTTGAAAAACAGGGTTTTCTAATTCAAGTCGGCAGAGACGGCAGTACCCTGACGATCTGACTGCCAGGGTATAATGTGGCGGTTGGACAGCCACTGTAGCAGCGATGCTGACCTCCACAGCGAGTCTGACAGTCTAATGACCGCCAGACTCGCAGTGAGGCCCTTAATAGCCTGCTAGATAAATTGCATTACTTGATGTTCAACTAGTTTAAAATTGCTCAACAATGTTTTGCAGCCATAAATCAATGTGGGTAAATTTGGCCCTAAGTATGACAAAGAGAGGCTTTAATGAGGAGGCCTAAACAAGGGGGGGAGGGGCAGATCATGCATTTTTTATACACTACCTTCTTTTTGCACTTGCATTTATAATGGCTGCCTGAACTGAATGCTCAAAATTATGAGGATAAAAAAAATTGTCACATTTTTGTATCTGGAGAAGAATTTGCTTCCCTAACGCCCAGTGAACTACCACCATTACTCCCCTGTTTTACCTTCAGGTTTGAGCCACTACTGGAACTATGTGTTCTAAAATTTCTAAATATGTAGTGTGACTAAGTTTTAATTTCTGCGTTCCTTCACTACTTGATTGACCAGTGGCTAGACTAGCTCCAAGCATTCCTCCACTATTTGGGATCAAAGTGCATGTTGAGGTGGGGAGAAGTTTTATGGTAACGATTCTACTAATCCTACCCCACAGCCTCTACAACAGAATTTGACATTTCTCTACCTCCTATTTGTTGTTCTACATGGCCTGCTTAGTTTTGTGTTTGAAAGAGACTTGCACAATACTCAATACCACTAGCTGAGAGTATGAAAGTAAGCCATAAACACTGAACACTCTCTGCTTGACTGCATACTTTGTGCAATGACTGAATTGAGCTGGGTTCCTTGTGGAGCTTCTAAATCCAAAAGGTAGTAAGATATCAGAGTTTTAGAACGACAAGTAAACAGTCAGTGCAGTAGTATAACTGAGGGAAAATCTTCAATCATGCCTACTCACTAATAAAAAATAAACGAAGAAAGGATAAAGGTGACCCATTTGTGTTTTCTTGAACGCTTCACTGTTGTCCATAAATGAAATACGGGGATGCAAGGATAATTACAGGTCTTAACAAACCTGTGCAACTAAAAGTATATTTACATCAAAGCACTCACTAGCATAACACATAGAAAAGCAAATGTAATTGAATTTTTAATTATAGCACAATTTAACCAATAATGATACCTCTCTTTTAAGGATAGGATCCGGATGATCTAAACATTCAATGATTGTCATTTGATGCTGAAGGGCCAGATTAGGATCTTGCTGGATTACGTAGGTGAGAGCCTTTAGACCTGTGATAGGTGACATGGGTTAGAATCTGACCGCAGAGCAACAACACCCATTTGCATTTGAAACAAAGCAAGCATTCACAACTAGATTAGTAAAGAGAACCAATATTCTTACCTAAATATTTGAGATTTATTTTAGAAGACACAACAAATTTTCCAATGCAGTTGGCAGCCTTCTCAAACAGATCTGATTTGGGGTAAATAGTGTATATTGTTTGCACACATTCAAATAAGATAGCTGCAACAAAAGGAGAAACATTAAGCAAATATTGGAGGAAAATAATAATTTAGTTCATACAAATGAAAACAGAAAATTATTCAATGTGTAAAGTAAAACACATTGCCTGTCTCAGTTAAGTGAATAAGGAATTGTTAGGAGCTGCTTAAAAATAGACATGCCCTTAAGTTGAAGGGACATCCCAGCATCAAAGAAAATGCTAATATGTTAAAACAGCCTCACTGTGGGTGAAAAAAGGTCTATACAACAAGTCTGAAGATGTGGCGGAGTGTGGATTCATTATCAAGCAACACATTTTTTTACCTTTCAGGTGCTTTTCACAATATTTCGAATGAACTCAGCATGAGATACACGGACATGAATTCTACTGATTACTAGGATACTACAAAACTGAAGCACCAAAGCACAATGAAACGTTGCTGACACAATATACTGCTTTCAACAACTTTCAATGGTGACTGGAGAGCAATTGTGACTGCTTTGCTCTGGCACCAACTAATTATCTAGCCTCTTGCCTCAGACGCCTAGGAAGCATGGGGTGATTCAAGCTGACGATGGTTGAAAGGGTCCATTCACCCTGCTGCAGGCTGTTTCCAAACTGGGAAGTGAGTAGGAAGTGTGTAAAGAGGAAACATACCACAGCACAAAAACTTAAGATAGGGAGATGATTGGACCCCTCTCTTTCCATCTGACTAGTAGACAAGACCACCACATGACTCGCCTCAGCACCTCCTCATTGCTAGATGCCTGTTCATTTGCAAGGCAAACCGCAGGCTGTAGTCCTACATGTAATAGATCGGAATGGGCTGCAAAGCCTTTCGAACAACCGCCTGCCCAAAATCCCTGCCTTGGGAACCCTGACCTCTTTCCAGCACTATCTCTCCCATCTTATTGGTGCTTGAGTGCAAAAGTATGACCTGAGCACCGTCCAAAGTTAAATCAGCCTGTGCTTATTGGCACCAGATGGTTTACTTTTTGTGATGTCAAGCGTGCTACGCTTCACAGTCCATAGTGACAAAAAAATAACTTCAGGACTCAGAGAAAGCTCTTCCCTCACGTTCTGTAATCACTTTTGAAAGGAAAATTTCTTCTGACATAAGGACCAAAAGGACTTTCTGTGTGAATGTAGAAGATGATTTAATAATGTACTTAGCATTCAATAGGCAATAGAAAGGTTAACGTTAGTGCTATAAGCCACAGTCCTGGCATAATACGAAGCTCCCTAACACAATGTTCAGCTTCCAACACACTAAATAACATTCATGTAAAGAAATATTAAGTACAGGGATAAAGAGATATCATCTGTAGGCTACGGGGAAAAGTGGAATGTGGGTAAATCAAGACATCTTTGCAGGATTTCAGATTAATGATTTAATCCTAGTAGAACAAGGTGGGTTAAAAAAGGGCACTCAAAGCTGGCCTAGTGCTTCTGAATTTGGACTATTGCTTGGAAGTATATTGATTGCAAGGACAATTCATGTTGAAGTTGTTTGACTTTTGACCTGGTAACTCAAGAAATACTTTGAAATATATGTTAGAAGATTCTGGAATTCAGGGAGGACTTTTGGGAATCGTTAGAGAAATGCAAAGAGGAAACTGGGCCAGAGTAGAATTAAATCATGAATGCCAGTTGTCAATAATACTTTCTATTAAGAATAGCTTACACCAGCGGTGTATTGGTAGGTATAATTGTTGATTTTAGGGGCATTTAGTAAAAATGGTATTCACTTTTTCGTCATGGATGTCATAATTCAATGGACTATGGTCCTAATAAACTCAATTAAAAATGGAACTAAACACATATGTGGCCTACTGTCTGTTATTTAAAAAAAATCTAAAACGTTGTTCTGTAAGGCTTCCCGCAATTCTACAACAAATTCCACATTTGAAGGTTACATATGGATTGTACAGCGTACACACACACACACATATTTGTTGCAAAAAAGAGTGGTGGTTAAAACATTCTCAAGTTAATCACTGTACCTGGCCTCCTGTTCTACTAGACATGAGAAAATGTAAACATGCCCTTTGCATCATACAAGGCTTGTACTGATGGCACACAATAAAGCTGGATGGAGAAAAGAGACCATCGCCTTTGCTTCTCACTATTTTAGATGTCAATCCAACGTCTGGGGACTTTTGTTTTGACCTGCTTGGTAAAAAGATCCCCAGTACCTATGTAGTGCTGATAGCCAATTACTGAGTGTCAGGTGTTCAAGAACTGTGTACCAAAGGAGGAGCCAGTGCCACTGTTACAACCTACAAACTGCAATGTAGTTGTGGGTTTAATACAGTGTTTAATCCTGGGTGTTAGTCTGCTTCTAAATGCTATAAATGTTGACAATTTAACAGATTTACAAGCATCGCAAAATTTGGCTTGTGTATCCTTGTTCTACAGTTCAAGAATAGGCCACATCTCCAGTACAAGAGTAAAGCATGATATATTTTAAAGAACTCTGTTGTAACTTGGGATTTCCTAAAGGTGTAAATAAATAATGATGATTATGGTTGATTTGGATACCCACCAGGCCTTGTGGTATACTGCTTAGAAAAAGCCACTAAGACCCCAATTGAAAGGAAGGACTATGATGTACGACTGATCAAGAGTATGAGGGAATATTTCTATGGTACAAAACTAAGACCATGGTTCCATGGATACTACTAGCAAACAGATTATGGTGTATAAAACTAACATTCAGAACCATAACTCCCCGAAAGATTTCACTCAGCCACCTCCCCTGTTATGTTTTAACAAGGGATATTAAAGATGAAACAAGTATTACTTTCTCCATAGAACTGAAAGTGAAAGGGGCCTGCCAATTCCTTCTTCTTGCAACCTATTTCACTCTACTCTTTATCCAGAGGGGCCAAAAACCTATTTTCCCTTGAAAGCTCCTGGTAATCTCCCCTCTTCTACTCTGAATGGATTTACTGGGACAGGACTATCAACTAAATCTTCCATGAAAGAGTTTTTAACTGGATCCTTCTCTTCCTGTAGTGGTAATTAGATTGTACTAGAGACTTATAGATCTTAAGGCATAAAAGGCATTCATAATTGGAATGCAGCCTTCTTCAAGATGAGTATAATTAAATGTCTGTTCTGAAGGTATGTGTGAGAGAGGTATAGAAATTTACTGACAGGAAAAGGTGGTGTACTAATGTTCCTGGCATCAAAGGGAGGTCAGGCATGCAAACAGGCTACTAACATGGATTCTCCGACAGCAGAGGAAAGCCCTTATTTTAACACTGTGTCCAAATTGCCCCATGTCTCTCTACTTTGGGCCTTACACTACTTTCTATGCTGTACCCTGTGTAAGATGACATATGGTGCAGAAACAAACTCCAGACCTCTGCCCTGAAAAGGGAAGACATACAGTCAGTGTATAAATGGAACGCTTCAGAGAACAGAGTACTGTTTTACTACAATATGGGTTAGGAAATGTAAAACTGACAGGTTCACTAGTAAAAATGACAGGGTCAAACCTGCTTATAACTACTTACCACCCTTTGTGTTGTGGATTGCAACAAAATTATGTGTTTTTATGTCTGGCTAGTTCTCAGAACAGCGAGATCTGTGGGACCCAATGGATAACATACAGTTGTTGTAAAGGAAGTGTTTTTACATTATGACCTTACTGCCTCAACTTAATTCCTAAATAAAATGTTATAAATAATAAGAAAAGCGTGTCTCTGGATCAGGTTTATTATATAAATAGCTCTTGCCAAAAGATATAACTTTAAGTTTTAATCCTTGAATGTTGATTTTACAAAGCTAAACAGACTCTTAAAGCAAATGTCATTTGTAACATTACAAATACACAGAGATTCGGCAATCTGATTTTAGCATAAAATGTTTACTTTTATTTGGCAGGTGCATGTAGACATAAAATTATTCTGCTCACTTACCGTATGTGATATTGTGATTAAGTTCTGCTCTTCTTAAGGATTCATCCAGCACATCATACATCAAATCACTTGCGCTGTTTCAATGCAGAAAAACAGCATTCAAAATATAGGCAAAGTTCAACTCATGTCAGAGAACCAAATATATGACTGAATTACAAATCATATTTCATAAAAAGGAAAGGTGTATTACTTGTAATCATATCGTATCCATCACTGGTATCTTCTTTGAATTCAGTAACATAAGAACATAGCTGCCAAAGCGCGAGATCTAGCACCCATTTATATTGTCTTTTTTAATTTATTAAATTGGAACATTCTATGAACATCTATAGAAATCACAAGGAGTATGTCTGTATGTTGATTTTAAAACTAATAACAAATGATGTTGCATCAGAGCAATTTCATATCATCTCAGAGAAGGAACAACAAAGAGTGAAACTGTGCAAATATGAGCTAATCTCATGAAAGGGAATAGTCAGATTGCCACGTTAAGATTTTAAGAAGCTGCTCTGTCCAACAATGGTAAGCAGTGGAGTTAGGGCAGTTCACTGTTAGAGCAAGAAAAGTATAAGGCTCCCATTTGCTGATGTCAAGCTATGCTTCTACTTTAAAAGCGGTTGAGTGGGTTTGTTTTTATGAATTAAAAGAATCAACAAATACTAGAGAACTAGTACAAATAAATGTCCTACCATCTTAGACATTTGCTGCTCATAAACAGTGAGTTTGGGAGAGAAAAGGGTCACAAAATAGTCTCACATATATGAAAATCTATTAGGATTGCTTTGAGCTTAAGGCTTGAATTTCAGTGACCTTCCAGGCTGATATAATGGGCACCAAGAAAGTCCCCTTTCATTAGAAATGTTGAAGGTTACATTTATTCTTAGGTTCAAAATGCAGGTCCATTTGTTTTGAAGGAATTTCCAGGAAGGAAAGAGGCTCCTCATCACAGCATTTTTTTTATTTTTTTTTTACATGTATTCAATCACCAGAAAGCGAAAAAGAATATCTGAAAGGGCATTTTTGCCAAGCAGCAGTCACCCAAAAGCATAATAAAAGAGATGAATAATTATAGCCTAAATCGAGCCACAACATTTTGATATGATGCTACTACCTCTGCTTGTCCATGATAGCTTCCCAGACCACATGTAGTCTCTGACATTTAAAGGCATAACTCCTACAAAACATTTATACTTTCTCACAGTAACCTCCAATGTCTGACATGGCATTAAATGCAAGTGAAGGAGGACAGTGGGATAGGATTGTGCCTAGTTTCTATGGCTGCACAGAAGTCTCCTGTGTAGTTTCTGTGACAAGAGAGGAAAATTTACATATCAAAATTCTAGTGGCCTATGGAGAGTAATGATAATCATTTTCATCATACGTTTGTTGTTGAACTATTAGCAGAAGTCAAACTGATAAAAAATAAAGAAACACATATGTTTTTAACTTTAAAGAAACTAGAGTAAGTATTGTTTGATAGTAAATACCCTGATAATGAATGTTTGGACATGCAAAAAGGTACCAAGCTTGGCCCTTTAAACAGCTCTGGAGATACTTGTGATAGGGAATGTGAAAATGTTCAGGGGATGAACATGGTGGGAGACCATTAAAACTCAACTTTAGACAAATAACATTGTACTGATGAAGTCAGATCAAAATAACTCAATTGAAACTATTTTAAAGGTGATTTAATACTGTGGGCAATATCCGGCTACAAAGTAAATTGGATAATATGGTAGGGTTGGTCATCCTACAGAATGAGACTTTATTAATAAAGATAAAATTGCCTTTCAGCCAGCATACATGGGTTTCTCCTACTTGAAAAGTATGAGTACTACATATAGGAACCAAACAGCAGTACTTAAGTGTGATTCCTTACATAAAACAATAAGCAATGAAATATTTAAAAAAATAATTGGAAACTCATGAATCAAGGGTGCAATTAAACTTAATAAAAATGGTATTACTGTTACAGATTTCTCATTTTATAACAACTTTTGGTCCAAACTCGAAGCAAGAGATTATTTGATTTCTGTTAAGATTTGTGCAGAGATAATACGGAGAGGTAAAAAAACATTGATATCCCTATCCCGCCTACTGACCCCAGAAAAGAAGGGGAGTTTGGGATGACCAAACAATAAACATTATCAGGAATCTTGCAGTTCTGGCAACTAAAACATTCAAGAGAAGTGATAATGCCACAGAAGAGCCAAAACAATTTGATCAATAATTTTCCAATAGTCCTTTTTTGGGTAAATTGCCCCTATGTTTCAAGAGTGCCAAGTTTGCCGGCAATGAACAGATGTCCTATAGTCTAAATTGTGAAGTTGTTTATGTACTGTGGAGAGAAGAATCCTTGCACTGGGTTCCAAAACCAATTTTTTTTCTGAAAGGACGTGAACCTGTAATCTTCTCAGAAATATGAAATAAATATTATTGAGGTGAATCCGAAATGGACAAGTTTCCTAAACTAAAGTCAGTTTTTCTGTGTTAATCCTCAATGTCTTTGCATCTCTGTAATAATCCTCAAGGCAATATTCAGAGGGAATACCCAAGTATGTTCTCTGAAAGAGGGTGGAGATATGCTCCTGCAGAGGGCTGAGGGAGAAATGGTTTCCCCAAGGGGAAAGAAAGTGCAACAGTACTTGGAAACTGGTTTTCCCCAATTTGGACTCGTACTCTGCTTACTGACTACTGGAATACCAACTTCCAAAAAGGCACAATTTTTTTGGTCGCAAGCCTGGTAAACCGAACACTGGCATATATTTTTTGCCATATTAATGGGGATGTCTGAATTCAAAAAACAGTGCAAAGGCAGTTTCCAACATGATAGGAACTCTCTGAATATACTTTTATACTTTTTATTTACGAGTCAGGCACTTGGTATGTTAAAGGTTAGCTTATTCACAAGGTAATTAGCAACAGGACATATGATCATGGCATTTTCCATGTAATTTCGTAAGAGGTTTAGTATACAAATTCTGAGAACCACTCTAATTAAGCACTTTTCAATACAAATGTAATTTACCTTTTGAGAGAAACAAATTGATAGAAGGGCTTTTTTTTATTTCATTTTTACATTGTTCTTGTTTTCTAAATATATTCTATTGTCTTTTCTATGATATTTGCATAGATAGGTTCCTCTTCTCTTCCCATGTCCTTATACTTCAATGTATTCTTTTTTAATGCTGTTCAAGGGGTCACCCCCCAACTTCCTTTCCATCTTTCATTGTTTCCCCCCTCTCAAACATTCTTTCCCTGCACTGCTTCCTATATTCTCCATGCTGTTTTTGGAGGGGGCTCTCAATAACAAGCCCCTTCACCTATTTCTAAATCCAGTCTATCCCCCCAAGATGCTCCTCCTTGTTTGTCCAGGTGTGTTTCAGGGTAAAAGGGTCACTGTGTCAAAGGCAGCTAAACGGGCCAGCAATGTCAGAAGTTATCTTCTGTGGGCAAGAGGGCATTGTCTACAACATGCAAGGTACCAGTTGTCATGCTGCAGCATGATTTGAAGTTAGATTGGTTGTTGTGCAGGCTATGGTTAGCATTGATGTGATGTTCCAGATGAATGGTAGGTCAGTGGTAGGCCGGTAGTGAGGTCATCCAGGTCTAGTGTTGGAGTGGGAGTATGTGGCCTGTTTTGAGAGCTTCAAGGAAGTTGTCTTGAGTGAGGGAGGCATTGGCAATGGTGAATCTCTTCCCTAACCTGCCTCCATCTAGCTTTGGTCCCTTAACTCTTTTCTTCTATTGTAATGTATAAATGAGTTCCCTATCCAGATTTTCTTCTTTAAAAGACAGTTTCTCTATAAAATATTTTGTCGTCATAATCCAATCATACACTGTTCCTTGATTTTTTTTAAATTATTTTCTATCAAATCACATTTCTGTTGTTTTCTTTTTCCAAGAAATAGCATTTCTAATATTTAGATGACATAATTTGGTTTTTATGTGAATTAAAAAACTAGAGCTTACTTATCAATGCTATGACTAACCATTCCAACAAAAGTTGAGTTTTCGTTACTCCAAGGGTTCAGCCTTGTCAGGGACATGCTTCCTGTCCACAATTTTGAATGATAAGGGCAGAAATGTTATGTTCTGGATGGGTGACATCTCTGAGTCAGGCTCTCCCCGTTGCCATTAAGCTTAATTGTCAACCTGGATCGTTTTACTACAAAAGTGGGGATAGTGCAGAAAAGTTAAGCACTGACACATGGCAAAAAGAAACAGTTCTTTTTAAGTGTCATATGGCACCTGTCTGTTTGCTGGCAGCAACATCTCAATCTCTCTGCAGGTTTCTCGGTGAGCTGTTGCTCGAATACTTGCCCTTTCCAGAACTCTGTGTCCTTTAATCGGATTTACTGGTGCCACTGCATTTGCGCTAGTCAGGAAGTAGTGATTTGAGGAAAAAAACACTTTGAAGAAAACCGAAGGGATATTGATGTTTGCCCACAGACAAAGTGGAAAAGCCAGTCACACTAATTAAGCATCAGAGCAGGGATAATCCAGTTCAAGACACACCAACCTGCTATGGGTACAATAATAACCTAATTGAGAGAAAAAACTCTTTTGCTGCTCTGTCATAGTGTCCAATATTCTACAGTTTTCTCCCGTCTAGTCAATTTTCCAAAACGCTTAAACGTTTAAATTATTAGAAGCGAAAAACAGATTTAATTGTTGAATATCGTGGCAAATCATAAAATACATGCATATCAGGTCGATATGTTTACATGGAGAGTCAACTATAATGAAGGAAATGTCTACCTCTCAGCATACTCTTCAAGATTTAATTTAACAGAACATGCTCTTTAACAGTACAGATTAGGTTAAAACCAAAATTACCTAGGATCATCCTTTCCAAGCAGTCCCAGAATTCTTAGAAGTTGAATCTGTAGCCACGGTGCTGGCACACTGTGATAATTGAAATCTACTGGGAGTTTCCCTCCAACTACTTGCTTAAGGATTGTCACGAAGCTCCCAGTCAAGTCTTTGTACTCCAAAGGTTTGTCCTAGTTTTGAAAACATGAAATAATGTGTTTTAATTCAAACGAACTGCATGAACAAACTAAATGCAGAAATATAAATTCTAAATCGCCATAAACTGCATGTAATTACAACACTGCAATAAGACCATTGAACACTGTTATGGAAATCACTCTTGCCAAAAAATGGCATACATTTTTATAACACCATGGCACTATAAATGCACAAATTTAGGTTTTTGGATTAGGGCAAAATGATTCTTGTGAAAATTTTAAAAATTTCCTCTCAGCTTACATTAGAGCTGTACCTGTTTATAAATAATATATTACAAATAAGGATAGAGCAGTGATTGCCTTGCCATTCAATATAAGTTCAACAACTGACCTGGCAATGAAACATTATCCGCTCTCCCCTGTCCCCACATCAAAGTACATGAAAGTGAAATATAGGGATGTAGGGAGTAACTTGAAATTACAATAATAATAAACATTTTCTGAACACCCATTAGCCTGCAGATGTATAAGCTATTCGCCTATGAACATTCAACATAAATACAAAGTAGCACCTCCTTACATGAACAATGCAATTACAGAAATGTGAATAGCAAATTACTTCCATATTTGGATAACAGAGTACACTGTACAAGTTATTTTTTCACAGTAACTTACTTCGGAGGAACAATCTTTTAAAAAAAAGCCTCACAAAAAAACAACGAGCAATTTGCACCTGAGACACAAGACAACGTTAAACCCTTTAAATCATTACACAATCTCCTAAAATGCAAAGTGTTGCTGCAAACGAAAATGTCGGACACAAAATTCTGACTTTTCAAACATTTGCAAATAATACCGCAAATACTCATGGAAACTTTTGACAGTCATACATTTCCTGGAGTACTCGGTGCATTTGCATATGTACAAAAATCCTTCCCTCACCCACTTTAAATAGGTTTACTCTGATGTTTGGGAAAGTGCTGCATGAGACCATTCTATCACTTCAGAGTACTTCATGAGACAGACATCAGTATGCTGTGAAGAAGAGGAGACCACAATACATTTAGTGAAAAAAGGACCCAAATGCATAATATTCAACGGTTATTATGTTTGTGTGGCGATCAGCTGCAGGTAACGTGGAACAATCATGTATTTTCCTGAAATGTAATCCTGATGAAAACAGAGTTCTTGCTTATCCCAGAACTCCAACATCTGTCTATCAACTTCTGTCGCCTAGGGTCTACTCCTTCAATGGTTTCCTCTGTGGAGATTATTGATGTTTGTATTGATCAACATCTAACCCTACACAAACAGGTTAATCAGTAACTTTCCACATGTTCACATGTATGCTTGCTGTGTAAACCTCTTCCCTATCACGCTCATATCAGGGTGTTGTGGTGTAGGCAACAATTATCAGCCATCTAGACTACTGCAATTAGCTCTCTCTTGGTGCTCCAGATTATAACAAGAATTCAGAATCTTCAGAACACAGCTACCTGGCTAGTTTTACACCTCCCAACCTGTTTGTTGCCACAAAAAAGGTAGACAACTTACATTGGCTTTTTATTTCTAAGAGGACAGCATACATGGCCTTCTTTTGGTTCTAAAGTCCATTAATGTGGCTGTCTCAGTGTGCCTGCAAAGTACATTTCAGTGTTATATCCCTTTTAGGTCACTTAGGTCTTCCTTCTGTAAGTTACTGGTTGTTTTTTGCTTCTGTTGGTCTCGAGCTGGAGGTCGGTGTAGGAAAGCACCATCTTGCCTGGCAGGTTACCCCCATTTTTACTTGTATGTATGTTTGTTTTTGCCTGTGTCACTGGGATCCTGCTAGCCAGGACACCAGTGCTCATAAAGTGTGCCCTGTATGTGTTCCCTGTGTGGTGCCTAACTGTATCACTGAGGCTCTGCTAACCAGAACATCAGTGTTTATGCTCTCTCTGCTTTTAAAATTGTCACTGCAGGCTAGTGACTAATTTTACCAATTCTGATTGGCACAATGGAACACCCTTATAATTCCCTAGTATATAGCACCTAGGTACCCAGGGTATTGGGGTTCCAGGAGATCCCTATGGGCTGCAGCATTTCTTTTGCCACCCATAGGGAGCTCAGATAATTCTTACACAGGACTGCCACTGCAGCCTGAGTGAAATAACGTCCACGTTATTTCACAGCCATTTTACACTGCACTTAAGTAACTTATAAGTCACCTATATGTCTAACCCTCACTTGGTGAAGGTTAGGTGCAAAATTACTAAGTGTGAGGGCACCCTGGCACTAGCCAAGGTGCCCCCACATTGTTCAGGGCAATTTCCCCAGACTTTGTGAGTGCGGGGACACCATTACACTTGTGCACTACATATAGGCCAATACCTATATGTAGCGTCACAATGGTAACTCCAAACATGGCTATGTAACATGTCTAGTATCATGGACTTGTCACCCCAATACCATTCTGGTATTGGGGGGACAATTCCATGCATCCCCGGGGCTCCAGCATAAAGCCCTGGTACTGCCAAACTCACTCTCTGGGGCTTTCTCTGCAGCTACCGCTGCTGCCAACCCTCAGACAGGTTTCTGCCCCCCTGGGGCCTGGGCAGCCCAGTCCCAGGAAGGCAGAACAAAGGATTTCCTCTGAGAGAGGGTGTTACACCCTCTCCCTTTGGAAATAGGTGTTAAGGGCCTGAGAGGAGTAGCCTCTCCTGGCCTCTGGAAATGCTTTGAAGGGCACAGATGGTGCCCTCCTTGCATAAGCCGGTCTACACCAGTTCAGAGATCCACCCAGCCCTGCTCTGGCGTGAAACTGGACAAAGGAAAGGGGACTGACCACTCCCCTGATCAGCTTCTCCCAGGGGAGGTGCCCAGAGCTCCTCCAGTGTGTCCCAGATCTCTGCCATCTTGAATACAGAGGTGTGAGGGCACAATGGAGACCTCTGAGTGGCCAGTGCCAGCAGGTGACGTCAGAGACCCCTCCTGATAGGTGCTTACCTCTTTCTGTAGCCAATCCTCCTCTGAGGGCTATTTAGGGTTTCTCCTGTGGGTTTCTCATCAGATAACTAATCCAAGAGCTCACCAGAATTCCTCTGCACTTCTTTCCGACTTCTGCCAAGGATCGACTGCTGACTGCTCCAGGACGCCTGCAAAACCGCAACAAAGTAGCAAGAAGACTGTTTCTTGGTGGTGCATGCTCTGAGGGCTGTCTGCCTTCACCCTGCACTGGAAGCCAAGAAGAAATCTCCAGTGGGTCGACGGAATCTTCCCCCTGCTAACTCAGGCACCAAACTTCTGCATCACCAGTCCTCTGGGTTCCCTCTCATCCACTCATCTTGACGAGCGTGGTCCCTGGAACACAGGAGCTGGATCCAAGTGTCCCCGACAGTCCAGTGGCCCTTCTGTTCAAATTTGGTGGAGGTAAGTCCTTTCCTCCCCACGCCAGACAGTAATCCTGTGTACTGCGTGAACTGCACCTGCTAGGGCTTCTGTGCAATTTTACAAGACTTTATTTGTGCACTGCCTAGCCCAGGTCCCCAGCACTCCGTCCTGTATTGCTTAACTCGCTGAGTTGGACTCCGACTTCGTGGGACCCTCTTTTGTTGTGCTGAGATGACCGTTGTGTTCAGATCTTCTGAACGCCTGTTCAGGTGCTTCTGCAGGTGCTGCCTGCTTCTGCGTGGGCTCTCTCTGTTGCTGAGCACCCCCTCCGTCTCCTCCTCCAAGGGGCGACCTCCTGGTCCTTCCTGGGCCCTGGCAGCACCCAAAATCTTTAACCGCGAATCTTGCAGCTAGCAAGGCTTGTTTGCGGTCTTTCTGCGTGGAAACAACTCTACTTCCTCCAGCACGCCGTGGGACATCTTCTGAGCAAAGAAGTTCCTGGCACTTTCCGTTGTTGCAGAATCTTCGGCTTCTTCCACCCGGACGCAGTCCTTTTGTACCTTCGTCCGGGGTTTAGTGGGCTCCTGCCCCCCTGGACACTTGCATGACTCTTGGACTTGGTCCCCTTCCTTTGCAGGTCCTCAGGTCCAAGAATCAGTCTTCAGTGCTTTGCAGTCAGTTGTCTTTGCAGAATCCCCTATCTCGACTTTACGGTCTTTCTGGGGTTGTAGGGTAACTTTACTCCTACTTTTCAGGGGCTTGGGGTGGGGTATCTTGGACACACTTAGTGTTTTCTTACACTCCCACCGACCCTCTACACATTACACTAGGCCTGGGGTCCATTCGTGGTTCGCATTCCACTTTTGGAGCATATGGTTTGTGTTGCCCCTAGGCCTATTGTCTCCTATTGCATTCTATTGTGTTCTACAGTATTTGCACTACTTTGCTAACTGTTTACTTACCTGATTTTGGCTTGTGTGTATATTTTGTGTATTTTACTTACCTCATAAGGGAGTATATCCTCTGAGATACTTTTGGCATATTATCACCAAAATAAAGTACCTTTATTTTTAGTAACTCTGAGTATTGTGTTTCTTATGATATAGTGCTAAGTGATATAAGTGGTATGGTAGGAGCTTTGCATGTCTCCTAGTTCAGCCTAAGCTGCTCTGCTATAGCTAACTTTATCAGCCTAAGCTGCTAGAACACTACTGACCTACTAATAAGGGATACCTGGACCTGCACAAGGTGTAAGTACCACAAGCCAGGCCAGCCTCCTACAGTCGGGCCTTCTCAATCTCTGCAGGCAAACTATGGAACTACCTCCATCTATCTCTTTGGGTAGGAGCTAAACACCAGTTTTTTTTTTTTTTTTTAAACTGAAGGCCTGGCATTTTCCATAACATTGGTCATTTAAGTGACTTTTGAAACAGTTCCAGTGTCATAAAGTATTATAGGAAACATTGCAGTTGTAACAGAACATACCAATTGGGTTTACAAAGTCTGCTGCATGTTGGAAACATTTGTAGATGCATTTTAATATGTGGTCTGTCATGGTTACGATTACGATTATGATGTGGTCTGTCATGGTTAAGGATGAGGTTCTGATGGGCATTTAGTGGGAGCTACCTTTTTTTTGTATTCAGTATTCTTAATTGTTTTTTCCTTAAAATAGCATATAAAATAGTAAACAGTTTAGCTTACATTGTTATCATTTGCCCTTGCCCCACTATCAATTGCAAACAGTACAAATTACTTTATATTTTATTTTCACAATGAAAGGGAGCCAATTCAAAGAAAGTTCATAAGCATTCAAGCTGCTTTGTATCCTGTCCTTACATTTATTGTAGGGGCTGGTTTGGACAATGTTAAAAGTAGCTTAGACAATCACCACACCATACCATACTGTCTGGTCAGGGATGAAGGATCATTTTTCAGAGAAGCAGGATCTTTAAGACTGATACTTGGCAACTGCATTGTCTTTGGGACTAAAGGAGCGCTCAAGAGACAAAAAGGATCTGCAGGTTGATCAGCTTCAGAGCAGCAGCAGGTGATGCCCCTCAGTTTGAAGTCAAATCAAAAGGGTGGTGAGGTGAAGTCACTTTCTTTAAGAACTAGGAACACAAGCTTGACTCCAGGTGACCTGGATTGCTGGTCCATTTCCCAAATTAAAGCCAATCTGGGTATTGTAGATGTACATTTAAACTTTTTAATGCAGCTGTGTTAGAAGCTGCACGTAGAACTTGAGAAACTGTCAGGATAGGTGTGAAACCTGGAGCAATGCACAGGACAACTTGCTTATAAAGGATTCCATTAACCCAATATAAATGTTATGGTTGCATTTTGATATTAACCCCTTCTGTGCCGCGGACGTAGTGGTTACGTCCCGCGGCACAGTGCTGCTGTGCCGAGGACGTAACCACTACGTCCTCGGCACACAGCCCAGAGGGAGCGCTCTCGCTCCCTCTGTGTGCTTCCCGCCACCCCCCCAAAGTCAGGGATGGAAGGGGAAGCCCTTCCCCTTCCACCCCCGACCCCCCCACCCCCCCATAATGACGTCAGCGCGCGATCGCGCGCTGACTTCATTATGGGGATTTCGCCGCACAGGAAGCCATTTGCTTCCTGTGCGGCGAACGGAGAAGAGGTGAGTTCCTCTTCCCGGTGGGTGGGGGGTTTGGGCTAAAGAGGCACCGGGGGAAAGGAAAGGCTTTTCCTTTCCCCCGGTGTCTCTTTGAGCATTCCTGCTGCCCGATCGCATTGCGATCGGGCAGCAGGAATGCCCACTAGACACCAGGGATTTTTTTTTTTTATTGTTGTTACCTGTTTTTGGCATGCGGGGAGCGGCCCCTTGGGCAAGGGTCGCTCCCCTTGTGGGGGCAATTTGTTACGGCCATTTCTGCCCCCCTTGGGGGCAGATTGGCCTACTTTTTAGGCGGATCTGCCCCCAAGGGGGGCAGAAACCACTGGATCACCAGGGATTTTTATTTTCTGTGCATTTATGTTGGGGGGGGGTGCCCCCTTGGGCAAGGGGCGCCCCCCCCCAAGGGGGCAGAGAACTGTTGGCCTTTTCTGCCCCCCTTGGGGGCAGATCGGCCTATTTTTTTTAGGTCCATCTGCCCCCAAGGGGGGCAGAAGCCACTTAGGCACCAGGGATTGTGTGTGTAGTGAATGGGGGGGCGCCCCCTTGGGCAAGGGTCGCTCCCCTGTGGGGGGCATGTCCTTTAGGGCCATTTCTGCCCCCCTTGAGGGCAGATTGGCTACTTTTTAGCCAGCTCTGCCCCCAAGGGGGGCAGAAAACACTAGATCACCAGGGTTTTTTATTTTTATGTGTATTTATGTGGGGGGGGGTGCCCCCTTGGGCAAGGGGCGCCCCCCCCAAGGGGGCAGAGAACTGTTGGCCTTTTCTACCCCCCTTGGGGGCAAATCGGCCTATTTTTTTTAGGTCCATCTGCCCCCAAGGGGGGCAGAAGCCACTTAGGCACCAGGGATTGTGTGTGTAGTGGATGGGGGGGCGCCCCCTTGGGCAAGGGTCGCTCCCCTTTGGGGGGCATGTCTTTTAGGGCCATTTCTGCCCCCCTTGAGGGCAGATCAGCCTATTATTTTTAGGCTGATCTGCCCCCAAGGGGGGCAGAAACCACTAGAACGCCAGGGATGTTTTTTTATGTGTTTATTTTTGTGGGGGGGCGTCCCCTTGGGCACGGGGCGCCCCCCCAAGGGGGGCATTGACCTGTTGGCCATTTCTGCCCCCCCTGGGGGCAGATGGGCCTATTTTTCTAGACCCACCTGCCCCCAAGGGGGGCAGAAGCCACGTAGACACCAGGGATAGTGTGTGTGTGTGTGTGTGTGTGTGTTAGTGGATGGGGGGGGGGGCTTGGGCAAGGGTCGCCCCCCACTTTGGGGGCACATGTACCCAGGCCATTTCTGCACCCCTTGGAGACAGATCAGCCTATTATTTTTAGGCTGATCTGCCCCCAAGGGGGGCAGAAACCACTAGAACGCCAGGGATGTTTTTTTATGTGTTTATTTTTGTGGGGGGGCGTCCCCTTGGGCACGGGGCGCCCCCCCCAAGGGGGGCATTGACCTGTTGGCCATTTCTGCCCCCCCTGGGGGCAGATGGGCCTATTTTTCTAGACCCACCTGCCCCCAAGGGGGGCAGAAGCCACGTAGACACCAGGGATAGTGTGTGTGTGTGTGTGTGTGTGTTAGTGGATGGGGGGGGGGCTTGGGCAAGGGTCGCCCCCCACTTTGGGGGCACATGTACCCAGGCCATTTCTGCACCCCTTGGAGACAGATCAGCCTATTATTTTTAGGCTGATCTGCCCCCAAGGGGGGCAGAAACCACTAGAACGCCAGGGATTTTTTTTTATGTGTTTATTTTTGTGTGGGGGCGTCCCCTTGTGCACGGGCGCCCCCCCAAGGGGGGCATTGACCTGTTGGCCATTTCTGCCCCCCCTGGGGGCAGATGGGCCTATTTTTCTAGACCCACCTGCCCCCAAGGGGGGCAGAAGCCACGTAGACACCAGGGATAGTGTGTGTGTGTGTGTGTGTGTTAGTGGATGGGGGGGGGCTTGGGCAAGGGTCGCCCCCCACTTTGGGGGCACATGTACCCAGGCCATTTCTGCACCCCTTGGAGACAGATCAGCCTATTATTTTTAGGCTGATCTGCCCCCAAGGGGGGCAGAAACCACTAGAACGCCAGGGATTTTTTTTTATGTGTTTATTTTTGTGTGGGGGCGCCCCCCCAAGGGGGGCATTGACCTGTTGGCCATTTCTGCCCCCCCTGGGGGCAGATGGGCCTATTTTTCTAGAACCACCTGCCCCCAAGGGGGGCAGAAGCCACGTAGACACCAGGGATAGTGTGTGTGTGTGTGTGTGTGTTAGTGGATGGGGGGGGGGCTTGGGCAAGGGTCGCCCCCCACTTTGGGGGCACATGTACCCAGGCCATTTCTGCACCCCTTGGAAACAGATCAGCCTATTATTTTTAGGCTGATCTGCCGCCAAGGGGGGCAGAAACCACTAGAACGCCAGGGAATTTTTTTTTATTTGTTTATTTTTGTGGGGGGGGCGTCCCCTTGGTCACGGGGCGCCCCCCCAAGGGGGGCATTGACCTGTTGGCCATTTCTACACCCCCTGGGGGCAGATGGGCCTATTTTCTTAGGCCCACCTGCCCCCAAGGGGGCAGAAGCCACTTAGGCACCAGGGATAGTGTTGTGTGTGTTTTTTTTGTTTGAGGGCTGTCCCCTTTGGCAAGGGTCGCTCTCCATGGGGACACAGTACTAAAGGTATTTTTTGGCTTCCTTGGGGCAGACAGGCCTATTTTTTTAGTAGGCCCATCTGCCCCTATGGCAGAATCCACTTAGGCACCAATTTCTAAAATGTTTGATGGTGGGGTGTTTGTCAACTGAAGAAGTCTTTGCATTTGTGATAAAAAATGTTTTCCTCCTTTTTGTTCTAGTTCAAAGCTTTTGCTTTATTTGCTGTGGCTCCTTGCGGTTTTGGCGGTGGTTGACCTGCAGTTTGCACAGTTGCATGTTTTAGGTAAGTAAAAACAATTTACTCCAAAGGAGTATTGTTGCCATGCATGAATGACATGTTTGTAGGGGGTGTACTAAATGCAGGATTGTGTGTGAAATTGTCCTTAGGTTTGTGCACAATGATATTTGTTTTGTCTTATTTCTAATTTGCCTTTCTTTCTTTCTTTTTAGTGGGATATCATTGGTGATTGCTGTGTAGTTGCTGGTGAATCAAGCTTTTTCAGGCAAGTGAGCGGTATAGTTTTTGAGTTTGTAACTCTTACTAACAAAGCTACACTTTGTTACTTGTCTTACACAGTGCTGGTTGTTGGTGGTGAATTTGTCCAGTTAATTTTAGCAGGAGAGATCATGGCTAGCCGCAGGATGACCGCTCAGCAGGTGGTTGGTATGCTTTTTGAGTCACAGTCTGATCATGACTATGAGACGGACTCTGCATCTGAGGCAGAGGAGGAAGTCAGAGATTCTGGCAGTGATGTTTCTGTTGGAGGGGAATCTTCTGATGATGAAGCCACACTCAGTGCAGATGAAGGTTCTGTTTTAGAGGAGGACATTGATGTGCCAATAGTGCAGCAACCTGGGGCTGAAAGGTTTCCCGTTAGAAGACCTGATGTCTGGGTTGCCCCAAACATGGAGCAGCCAGAGTTGCCTGCCTTTACTGGTCTCCCGGGGTGTAACGCCAATACAGAGAACTTTATGCCTATCAATTTCTTTGAGTTATTCATGGATGATGTGTTTTTGGAAGAGATTGTTGAGCAGACTAATTTGTATGCGGAGCAGCATTTGAGGGACAACGCTGCTAGACTTAGGCCACACTCTAGAGCTGCCCAGTGGATTCCCACAAATTTGGAGGAGCTAAAAAAGTTTTTGGGTTTGACTTTTTTGATGGGGTTGATAAGGAAGCCGTCACTGGCTTCTTATTGGTCTACTAGTCCCTTGATGGCAACAGCTATATTTCCAGCTACCATGAGTCGTAATCGGTATTTGCTTCTTCTTAGGATGCTGCATTTTGTTGACAATGCATTAGCCTTGCCACGAGATCACCCAGATTCTGACCGTCTTTTTAAGATTAGGCCTGTCCTTGATCATTTTGTAGATCGGTTTTCGGAGGTCTATGTTCCAGGCAAAGAGATAAGTGTGGACGAGTCTTTGGTCCTCTTCAAGGGTCGTTTGGTTTTTAGGCAGTACATTCCTAGCAAAAGGGCACGATATGGAATTAAATTGTATATGCTGTCTGAAAGTAGGACAGGATATGTGTATAGTTTCCGTGTGTACACTGGTAGGGATTCCAATATTGACCCCCCTGGTTGTCCTCCCACTTTTGGAGTTACTGAGAAAATAGTGTGGGATCTTGGTAGACGACTGTTCAACAAAGGTCACCATTTGTATGTAGATAACTTCTACACTGGTGTGCAGTTGTTCAAGGAATTGTTTAGAGTGGACACAGTTGCTTGTGGCACAATCCGTTCTAACCGGAAAGGCTATCCAAGGGAGCTTGTCTGTAAAAAACTTGAGAGGGGACAGTGCTGTGCCTTGCGGAACGAGGAGCTGCTAGCTTTGAAATTTTCAGACAAGAGGGATGTCTACATGCTAAGTACCATCCATGATGAGAGTACTTCCCCTGTGACTGTTTGGGGCCAGGTTGCTGAAGTGCGCAAACCTGTGTGCATTTTAGATTATAATAAGCACATGGGAGGTGTAGATAGAGTTGACCAGAGGTTGGAACCTTATACTGCTATTCGTAAGTCTTATGTTTGGTATAAGAAGTTAGCACTTCACCTCTTCCACTTAGCAACCTTCAATGCTTTTATTGTGTTTAGGGATAGGTCTCCAGACTCAAAGATGACATTTGTGAAATTTCAGGAGTCAGTGATAGAGAGCCTTATTGTGGTGGAACAGGCCAGAGTTCCTAGAGAAGCAGTGGTGGAGGATGTGGCTAGATTGAAAGATCGCCACTTTGCTGAGCACATTCCTCCCACACCCAAAAAAGACTTTCCAGCTAAGAAATGTAGAGTGTGTTTTCGAAGAGGTATCCGGAGGGAGTCTCGAATGTACTGCCCAGATTGTCCTTCAAAGCCTGGGCTGTGTGTCGGTGCTTGTTTTAAGAATTACCACACCCAGAAGAATTTCTGGGAACAACCATGAGTGTAAACTCATGTCTGTTTTGTATTTTCATGTGTTTAGTTTCATGGTTAGCATTTCTGTCGTGTTGTTAGTTAGAGCTTTTGTGTTTGTTGTTTTGTAATTGTTTCTACTTAGTTAGGGGTTCCTCTGTTTAAAAAAAAAAAAAAAAAATATGATGCCATTGTGTGTGGAGTGGGGCTTGGCTGAGACTGTACATATTGACTTGATGTTGGCTACTGCAACACACTGCCAGCCAAACACCAGTCCACACACTCCCATCAGCTGGTGTGATTGTTGTATCAGGCATGTGGGCGTATGTAAGTGATGGGCCCTTGAGTGGCGCTGTCTGTCGATGTGAGTGTTGTAATGTGCTGGGCCCGTGGCTGGCGGTGTGAATGGCCTTGTGTGTGTCATGTATGAAAGTTGTGTGAATGGACTGTAAAGCGGTTGGTGCCTTGTCGCGGCTTTACAGCTCACGAGCTGTGAGTCATTGGTTCAGTTTTTTGCCTTTCAGTTACTAACAGTGCTTTTCATTTTTGTGAAAGCTCTTGTTAGTAAAATTTGATCCACTGAACCATCACTCACCCTCGTGCCAAATCCAACCAGTATGTGTGGTAAAAATGACCAAACCTGCTCCGCTGTAATCAGGCGTCGCAGCACACCTATGACACGCTAGGTGCCTCAGGTGGGACCCCGATGATGAAGCATGCCACCAACTTGGTTGGTGGGTGAGGGGTCTTTTTCACATAACCTAAGTGTGTTTCTTTTCAAAATTTTAGTGTTTGGCACATCACGGACGTATGTGGGCACATCAAAACGATATATTACAAAACTACCTGTGTTTGGGGGGGGAGAGGGCACCTATGTTTTTGGTCCTGTGTGCGGCCTTCATCTAGGGAAACCTACCAAACCCAGACATTTTTTAAAACTAGACACCCCAAGGAGTCTAGGGAGGAGTGGCTTGCGTGGATCCCCCAACATTTTCTTACCCAGACTCCTCTGTAAACCTCAAAATGTGCTTAAAAAAAGCATATTTTCCTGACTTTTCTTCGTACGATCACCACTCCAGCACAAAATTCCTACTCCCCAGTGTTCCCCTCAGTCTCCCAAATAAAATGACACCTCACGTATGTGGGTCCCCAAAGCAGAGTCAGTCTAAAGATGTATAAAAGAATATGTCCTTATAAACTCGCAGTACTATCCCCTGTATCTCTACAAGTTTTGGGCCTTATTCTGTTGGAGGCACCTGGCCCACCCACACAACTGAGGTATCATTTTTATCAGGAGACTTGGGGGAACGCTGGGTGGAAGGAAATTTGTGGCTCCACTCAGATTCCAGAACTTTCTGTCACCGAAATGTGTGAAAAATACGTTTTTTTAGCCAAAATTTGAGGTTTGGAAAGGATTCTGGGTAACAGAACCTGGTCAGAGCCCCTCAAGTCACCCCATCTTGGATTCCCCTAGGTCTCTAGTTTTCAGAAATGCACAGGTTTGGTAGGTTTCCCTAGGTGGCGGCTGAGCTAGAGGCCAAAATCTACAGGTAGGCACTTTGCTAAAAACAGGTCTGTTTTCTGTGATGTGTCCACGTTGCGCTTTGGGGCGTTTCCTGTCGCGGGCGCTAGGCCTACCCACACAAGTGAGGTATCATTTTTATCGGGAGACGTGGGGGAACGCTGGGTGGAAGGAAATTTGTGGCTCCTCTCAGATTCCAGAACTTTCTGCCACAGAAATGTGTGGAACATGTGTTTTTTTAGCCAATTTTTGAGCTTTGCAAAGGATTCTGGGTAACAGAACCTGGTCCGAGCCCCGCCAGTCACCCCTCCTTGGATTCCCCTAGGTCTCTAGTTTTCAGAAATGTACAGGTTTGGTAGGTTTCCCTAGGTGCCGGCTGAGCTAGAGGCCAAAATCTACAGGTAGTCACTTCGCAAAAAACACCTCTGTTTTCTTCCAAAATTTTGGTGGTGTCCACGTTGCGCTTTGGGGCGTTTCCTGTCGCGGGCGCTAGGCCTACCCACGCAAGTGAGGTATCATTTTTATGTGGAGACTTGGGGGAACGCTGGGTGGAAGGAAATTTGTGGCTCCTCCCAGATTCCAGAACTTTCTGCCACAGAAATGTGAGGAACATGTGTTTTTTTAGCCAATTTTTGAGCTTTGCAAAGGATTCTGGGTAACAGAACCTGGTCCGAGCCCCACCAGTCACCCCTCCTTGGATTCCCCTAGGTCTCTAGTTTTCAGAAATGCACAGGTTTGGTAGGTTTCCCTAGGTGGCGGCTGAGCTAGAGGCCAAAATCTACAGGTAGGCACTTTGCTAAAAACAGGTCTGTTTTCTGTGATGTGTCCACGTTGCGCTTTGGGGCGTTTCCTGTCGCGGGCGCTAGGCCTACCCACGCAAGTGAGGTATCATTTTTATCGGGAGACTTGGGGGAACGCTGGGTGGAAGGAAATTTGTGGCTCCTCCCAGATTCCAGAACTTTCTGCCACAGAAATGTGAGGAACATGGGTTTTTTTAGCCAATTTTTGAGCTTTGCAAAGGATTCTGGGTAACAGAACCTGGTCCGAGCCCCGCCAGTCACCCCTCCTTGGATTCCCCTAGGTCTCTAGTTTTCAGAAATGCACAGGTTTGGTAGGTTTCCCTAGGTGCCGGCTGAGCTAGAGGCCAAAATCTACAGGTAGGCACTTTGCTAAAAACAGGTCTGTTTTCTGTGATGTGTCCACGTTGCGCTTTGGGGCGTTTCCTGTCGCGGGCGCTAGGCCTACCCACACAAGTGAGGTATCATTTTTATCGGGAGACGTGGGGGAACGCTGGGTGGAAGGAAATTTGTGGCTCCTCTCGGATTCCAGAACTTTCTGCCACAGAAATGTGAGGAACATGTGTTTTTTTAGCCAATTTTTGAGCTTTGCAAAGGATTCTGGGTAACAGAACCTGGTCCGAGCCCCGCCAGTCACCCCTCCTTGGATTCCCCTAGGTCTCTAGTTTTCAGAAATGTACAGGTTTGGTAGGTTTCCCTAGGTGCCGGCTGAGCTAGAGGCCAAAATCTACAGGTAGTCACTTCGCAAAAAACACCTCTGTTTTCTTCCAAAATTTTGGTGGTGTCCACGTTGCGCTTTGGGGCGTTTCCTGTCGCGGGCGCTAGGCCTACCCACGCAAGTGAGGTATCATTTTTATCGGGAGACTTGGGGGAACGCTGGGTGGAAGGAAATTTGTGGCTCCTCCCAGATTCCAGAACTTTCTGCCACAGAAATGTGAGGAACATGTGTTTTTTTAGCCAATTTTTGAGCTTTGCAAAGGATTCTGGGTAACAGAACCTGGTCCGAGCCCCGCCAGTCACCCCTCCTTGGATTCCCCTAGGTCTCTAGTTTTCAGAAATGCACAGGTTTGGTAGGTTTCCCTAGGTGGCGGCTGAGCTAGAGGCCAAAATCTACAGGTAGGCACTTTGCTAAAAACAGGTCTGTTTTCTGTGATGTGTCCACGTTGCGCTTTGGGGCGTTTCCTGTCGCGGGCGCTAGGCCTACCCACACAAGTGAGGTATCATTTTTATCGGGAGACGTGGGGGAACGCTGGGTGGAAGGACATTTGTGGCTCCTCTCAGATTCCAGCACTTTCTGCCACAGAAATGTGAGGAACATGTGTTTTTTTAGCCAATTTTTGAGCTTTGCAAAGGATTCTGGGTAACAGAACCTGGTCCGAGCCACACAAATCACCCCATCTTGGATTCCCCTAGGTCTCTAGTTTTCAGAAATGCACAGGTTTGGTAGGTTTCCCTAGGTGGCGGCTGAGCTAGAGGCCAAAATCTACAGGTAGGCACTTTGCTAAAAACAGGTCTGTTTTCTGTGATGTGTCCACATTGCGCTTTGGGGTGTTTCCTGTCGCGGGCGCTAGGCCTACCCACACAAGTGAGGTATCATTTTTATCGGGAGACGTGGGGGAACGCTGGGTGGAAGGAAATTTGTGGCTCCTCTCAGATTCCAGAACTTTCTGCCACAGAAATGTGAGGAACATGTGTTTTTTTAGCCAAATTTTGAGGTTTGCAAAGGATTCTGGGTAACAGAACCTGGTCCGAGCCACACAAATCACCCCATCTTGGATTCCCCTAGGTCTCTAGTTTTCAGAAATGCACAGGTTTGGTAGGTTTCCCCAGGTGGCGGCTGAGCTAGAGGCCAAAATCTACAGGTAGGCACTTTGCTAAAAACAGGTCTGTTTTCTGTGATGTGTCCACGTTGCGCTTTGGGGCGTTTCCTGTCGCGGGCGCTAGGCCTACCCACACAAGTGAGGTATCATTTTTATCGGGAGACTTGGGGGAACATAGAATAGCAAAACAAGTGTTATTGCCCCTTGTCTTTCTCTACATTTTTTCCTTCCAAATGTAAGACAGTGTGTAAAAAAGACGTCTATTTGAGAAATGCCCTGTAATTCACATGCTAGTATGGGCACCCCGGAATTCAGAGATGTGCAAATAACCACTGCTTCTCAACACCTTATCTTGTGCCCATTTTGGAAATACAAAGGTTTTCTTGATAGCTATTTTTTACTCTTTATATTTCAGCAAATGAATTGCTGTATACCCGGCATAGAATGAAAACCCACTGCAGGGTGCAGGTCATTTATTGGCTCTGGGTACCTAGAGTTCTTGATGAACCTACAAGCCCTATATATCCCCGCAACCAGAAGAGTCCAGCAGACGTAACGGTATATTGCTTTCGAAAATCTGACATTGCAGGAAAAAGTTACAGAGTAAAACTTAGAGAAAAATTGATGTTTTTTTCACCTCAATTTCAATATTTTTCTTTTTCAGTTGCTATTTTCTGTAGGAAACCCTTGTAGGATCTACACAAATTACCCCTTGCTGAATTCAGAATGTTGTCTACTTTTCAGAAATGTTGCGGTTTATGGGATCCAGCGTTGGTTTCATGCCCATTTCTGTCACTGACTGGAAGGAGGCTGAAAGCACAAAAAATCGTAAAAATGGGGTATGTCCCAGTAAAATGCCAAAATTGGGTTGAAAAATTGGGTTTTCTGATTCAAGTCTGCCTGTTCCTGAAAGCTGGGAAGCTGGTGATTTTATCACCGCAAACCCTTTGTTGATGCCCTTTTCAGGGAAAAAACCACAAGCCTTCTTCTGCAGCCCATTTTTCCAATTTTTTTTAAAAAAATGAAATTTTCACTGTTTTTTGGCTAATTTCTTGGCCTCCTTCTGGGGAACCCACAAAGTCTGGGTACCTCTAGAATCCCTAGGATGTTGGAAAAAAAGGACGCAAATTTGGCATGGGTAGCTTATGTGAACAAAAAGTTATGAGGGCCTAAGCGCGAACTGCTCCAAATAGCCAAAAAAAGGCTCGGCACAGGAGGGGGAAAAGGCCTGGCAGCGAAGGGGTTAATGGTTGGATCCAGTCTTCTTGGAAAATAGAGTGGGCAATGGGGCATTGGTTGCTGAGACATTGAGTAGTATGAGGGCTAATTTCCTGTTTTAAGCCAAGGACAGCAACATTAATCTCAGACAGTAAATAGCATGGATTTCAGCTGTCTTGTGACATTTCCTTGCATGATCTTTCTGGAAAAAGGCAAATTGAAAATCAACCAGTAGTTTGCAAGAACCTTCCTGCCAGATGACGGTTTACTAAGGATCGGCAAAATAATGCCACGTTCCAAGATAATGGAATGACGCCTTTGAAAAACGCAGTAAAGGTCATGAGTGTGACATCCGTTACAACTAATGGGAGGGATTACCTCACATATGTGGCAGTACCAGGTAGTACAGGTTAGATGATTCTATTTCTTTGGGCCAGACGTGACACCTTTTCGTTGGTCAGTAGAAGGAATGTTGTGAGGGTTAAATGAAGTGGACGTTGTCCATAAGGCAAAGGTGATGTTTCAGTTTTTCTGGAAATGGAGCCTCAGACTTTGAACTTTGGGAGCTTTGTGATAGAAGAACATAAAAAGGTCATCACAATACATATATTAGTTGCACATGCAATGTTTTGCAGGGCATTCAGGTTGCCTAGCTCCTGAGCAGTTTGGATCTTCACTGATATTTTCAGTAAAGTAGACTTTTTTGGTTTGCCTGATGTTCACTTACTCCTACAGGGTTGGCCAGCCAGTAATACCCACAACCCATCATTTTACCCTATGGCCAAATGTGTGGTGCACAGGGCAAGTGATCTTTCCTGGTAAGAAAAAGTTTAAAACATGTTTTTTCCATTACCACAAAAAGTATCTCTTCTTGATTATAGCTTAACCTACAAATAACAAAAAAACACAGGGCCTCATTGCGAGTGTAGCGGCCCTTTGGGAAGACCGCCGCAGTTGCAGCCGACAAAAGACCGCCATGTTGGCGGTAATCAGACACTGGAGGACGGGAAAGAGGCAGTCCCACCACCAGCACCGCCAGCCCGACAAAAATACACCCATCAGATTATACAAGCCACAAATCACCATAGCGGTCCTTCCATGGTGTGGTGCAAAACCATTGGCGGTGTGAACCTCCATGGTCAGAACACCACACTACATAGGATAGTTTGAATACCCCACACCTGACACCCATCCACACACCTACTCACTGCACTATGTAAACACTCCCCTACACAACCCACAATCCTTTGCAAAAAAACCTGCCATTAAGATACCCAGAGAGTAGGCAATATTACAGATATATCACCTTTACTCAATAGGCACATGTACACATCACACTAGGCACACACGCCACATCAGCACAACTAACACAATACACACATCATTAGCACACACAATCCTCGACAACCGTCTCACCCTCACAACGCACCACCCACACCTCACCAATTACCCAACACTGCACCCTAACACTCACAACACCCTTACACACCTTCTACACAACCACTACCATGTCCACACAAAAACACCCAAGTTTCACTGATGAGTTGAGGCTCATGGATGATGAAATTGTCAGGGTACAGCCACAAATGTTTGGAGAATAGGTCCAACAAACATTGATTGCCAGGAAAATGGATTTGTGGCAAAGGATACTCAACATGGTCAACTCAGTAGGCAGCCATCCACGCACAAGGGAGGACATCAGGAAGAGGTGGAACAACGTACAGGGGAAGATGTGTGTCATGGCACCACGCCACCAGACAGCCGTGTAGAACACTAACAGTGGGCCTTCACCTTCTCCCCCACAGTTCACATCATGGGAGAAGTTGTTCATGGGCATAATGCATCCTGAGGGCCTGACTGGAATACCTGGGGGACTGGAGTCTGGTAAGTATCCACAACAGTCATGTCACACATTTGTTTTATCCTGAATGCTTCCTAACCATCCAAATACTCCCTAATTAACTAAATGTCGCACTATACCTCCCACCTAATCATCTAATGGCCCTCTCCTGCATGCCCCCTCTCCATTCAGACCCAACTGCCCTCACAGCCCTCGGCAATGACACGTTAACTACTGGGTATTCATATCACTATGACTCCAAGAATGCACTAACCCATCATTGTGAAAACCTGGAATGTGCACAACACATCACATGTATTGCATGTACAACTAAAGCACTAGCTACACCATCTAGATTGTTCTAGTGAGGACCAGTACATGACAATGACAGCAATGCAATGGCACACGCACAATAGCAAACAAAGCAAAACACAGCTACAGGTGAGTGACCATTCCTGATTGCCACTGTTCAAATATCCCAAGTCAGAAATAGGCTGATCTGGGTTGGAAACTAAGTTGGCGGAGTCGATGCACATGTACAACATCTAGATACAGGACTATTACCCTTGCATACTCACATACTGCGTTCCTACTGGGACATCATTGTACATTGTGCAGCTTCATTGTGTGACATCTAGCAAGCCTGACTATTCACTAGGTAACAGGAGGTGAACAGTCATGTCAATTATCAGACAAAACCAGAACCTATTTTCAGCGCAATCTGTACCAAACTTGTATGACAGCTCCCAACATGAAGTATGGAAATCAAGTCACAGAGTTGTATGTACAACAAAGGTATTGCAGGGAATCATGTAAAGCCGCTGTCAGCATCTCACGAAGAAGCAGCCAAACACACATTCTAACCTGCACTCTGTGTCTCACTCCCTCCACAGGTAACCCTGCCATTGCAACCATGGAAAAGATTCCTGAGACTGAAGGTCCCACTCAGGAAGAAGGCCCCAGTGAGGACAAAACATCTGGATGTCTGGACAATGACGAACAACCTGGCCCATCTGGTCAGTCAACGACTCCCTGCCTCACCCTGCCCACATCAACGCCCCCACCTCTGGTGCATCCACATTACAGGCAACCATTTTCCCCCAAACCTGTGTCCCAAGGACTGTTCAATCAATTATGTGCACCACAGGACAAGTTCTTGATTCGAACCTTAACATCCCTGTCAAGGAAGGACCTGCTACCACGGGGAGTGGGCACACTGTGCCTGGGCCACAGGCACCTGGGGGTAGGGTATGTAAAAGGGATGCTGTGGGCCAGAGGATGGGGCCTCAAACATACACCACTGAACAGGAAACCATCTCCCAGTTCCTGTGAGCATACCAAAGTACCCAGGACAGGATGGGACAAATAATCACCATGTTGGGGGAAAATCAAAGGCTGCAGAGGGAATACCATCAGGAAGTCATGCAGCAGTGGCAGACAAAAAATGCCCACATGGCTTCTATTGCAAGGGTGCTGAGGGACAACAATACCACCCTCCTTCGTTTCTCAACAAACCATCAGGCCTCTTCTACTAGCCACCAACATGTGCATCATCTACATCTGTGACAGCTAGTGGAATGGAGGCCCTGCCAGGCTCAGACACCCTTCATTCTGTAGCTGAAGAACTCCCCCGCAAAAGCAGACGTCCACCTGGAGCAGATGCCAATACCAAACCCACTGTCAGGAAGTGAACCTCTCCCGACTCGTCACCCTTGTGTGCCACTTAGACACCCTGTAGACTGTTCTGAGACATAACTGAATTTTCCCATGGTACAAGGACACTGGACATGTGTAACCAACTGGTGTTGTAGCTACTTTGATGAATCCGTCCACCATGACCTCACTCATCACCTTATTTTTCATTTATGCACTTTTATTTTGACTTTTAGTATTCTGGTATGTACAATAAATCACACTTGAACACACCTACTGTATATGTGTCTTTTAAAATACATCAACAATTCTCATGTTTGCCAACTGTGGCCTGGTCATGTCCCCTGAATCGAACAGCCAGAGTAATGGTCATCTGAGGGAGTCTCCCTCAGCAGGAGACACTTGACAACTGAAATGTCACAGGACAGATGTCAGAGAGGTTGAAGTCCAGGGAAACACAATAGTACAGTCGGTATACCAATCTGCAAATAGAGTAGGAGAGAGAGTACCAGCAGGATGGAAGGCATGAAGGCATATAATGCACATACACAGGTAATAGAAGTTGTGCGCATGGTAAACAACCTACAAAGCAGGGGCACCCAGAATAGACCTATATATCACGAGGTACAGGCTCATCACATACCCATACCACAGCTACATGATCACTTACCCCAAGGAACTCACAAAGAATATCACTGAGGAACCCAGTACTTTAACCATACACTAACATAGGCCCCATACCTGTAGAATTTGTCAGTATAGAGTTAACTGCACCTTGGACAGCAATGTCAGAATACAAACACAGCTAGGTCCCATGGTCATCACAAATGACCCCACCCATTGAGAAGCCAAGGCCGTGATCCAATCATCACACATGGGCCGCAAACTTCAACTGACACGTAATACACAATTTCACATCTCCCCAACCCCACTAGTAATAGGAAAGGACTAAGCAGTCACAACCCCACTTGTATGAAGAAAGTACTTATAAGGTACTATCTCACTATAACTATATCCATTTTACCAGCTATCTGTCAGGTACACCTCTCGTGTCTGTCAGCCATTACCAGAGGCTACTGACAATGAATACCTCAAGACTAGGTTGCAGAGCCAAAGGTGAAATTGCAATTTCAGTGAGTGGTAGGAAAAGAGGATAGGAGAATGTAAGAAACATACCTTCTTTAGTGAGTAGTCCATTACAGAAGTGCAATCAGATATAACAATACATAATATAGCAGACCATATTGTACAGTACACTTTACAGTCCATCAGTCTGCATCCACAACTCACACATAGGTTTGGCGCTTATGACACCCTCACTGATGAATCAAGTCAGGAGGTGTAATGGCAGCCATCTACTTCATGTTGTGCACATTCAACACCTCAAAAGGTCCTCTTCACATACCTGTATGCAAGTGGACGAACTGACTGATGAGATCTGCCCTATAGTCACCTACTCCTTCTTACTCTGGCTCTTCATCACTTGCCATATCAGCATTTCAGCCACTGGTCCAGCTGCCTCCCCCTCATCTGCTATCAATGGTATCTTAAGTCTCATGGCTATATTGTGGCACATGCAGCAGGAAACGATTTGGCATACCTTGGGAGGCGAGTGGAGGAGGGCTCCTCCAGATCGGTCCAGGCAACTGAATCTTGCCTTCAGGAGCCCAAATGTTTGCTCGATTACACGCCTTGTCCTCCCGTGGGCCTCACTGTAACAGAGTTCCCCTGGCGTGGATGGGTACCTCACTGGTGTCAACAGCCAAGGATGGTTTGGATAGCCTGAGTCACCTGTGAACACAATGGCTGATCAACTCCTAAATAGTTCCTGAGACTGGCTATATTGTGATGACGGGAGACATAACACAAACATACACTAAAACGCAAACTTACCAAGCAACCAGGCCCTCTCTGTTTGTAGTCGTGCCATCAGATGTGGGGCACTGCTGTTCTGCATGATGAAGGAATCAAGCACAGATCCTGGAAACTTGACTGTGACTTGTGAGATGTACTGGTCTGCCAGACACACCACCTGTACATTGACTGAGTGGCAGTTCCTCCTGTTCCTATACACCTGTTCATTGGCACTGGGAGGGACCAGGGCTACATGGGTGCCATCAATGGCTCCAACTACATGAGGAATGTGCCCCATCTCATAGAAGTCTGCCTTCACAAAGGCCAAATCCGCTCGTTGAGGAAACCTGATGTAGCTGTCCAGATGTTTCAACGATGCACACAGTACATCCTTCAACACCAGACTGAACATGGGCTGAGACATCCCTGCTGTTAAGGCAACAGTATTTTAAAAGAACCCAGTGGCCAAGAAGTGTAGCACTGCCAAGACTTGAACGATGGGAGGTATGCCATAGGGATTGTGAATGGCAGGCATCAGATCTGGCTCCACCTGAGTACAAAGATCCATGATGGTATGACGATTCAGACGATATGTCTGGATGAGATATGGGTGACATGCCTTTCCTCCATGGTAAACAGATTTACTAGTGGACAGTACACTGGCCGTTGTCTCACTCTCCTCATGGCTGGATAAATATGAGTTATGCAGTATGCACACATCATTAACACACTGAATATTACCTGACACCTAACATCTGTAGATGATGTGTAGCACTTCTGACATATACAGTACAGGCCACAGATATGCACCTAATTCACCCTCATTGCTGAACACTGGCTAACATGTAAATGTGATTATTCATATGAAACTAATGTTAGGGTACATGTGTGTAAGACCTAGCTGTCCAGCACTAATTACACATATGTTTATGATTCTACCAATATCTGCTCATGGCCTATGTACCTCAGAGTATTTCTTCATAGTTCTCACCATATACACTCCCTCAACACGCAATTTTGTTACATTTGGCACAATATGTTGCACATCCATGATGACACTACATACGGATATACAGCATTTTGAGGGAGTAAATGACTGACGGAGATAAGTAAGCACATCCATCAATGACACGTGCCCAAAATGGCAGGCGCCTGACCAACTGTAGTGGACAGCTGGAAGTGGCCTAAGTCCGCTAGGGGAAGTCGTCATGGCGGAAGGTGGCCGCAACCGCTGTGCAACTTGCCGTTGGTTAACAATGCTGCCTTTGGCGGACTTGGGCCAATGGCCATGACCGCCGGTGGTGACGGTCCTGTACGTGGCCCCCGTGACCATCATTTTCTGCACTATTGCTCACTTGACTCCTGACACTGTTGCCAGCAAGACCTCCACAACATGAGCTGCTGTGTATTACCTCTAGAAGCCATCATGCCACGCCCGGCAGGTGATAGGGACCCTTCCTTCACCCCGGAAGAGCTTGAGAAGCTAGTGGAGGAGGTCCTACCCCTGTATGGAAAGCTATTTGAGGCACCAGAGGAGCAGGTGAGTCCAATACCCTAGCCATGTGTGATAGCTGTTGTGTGTGACGTTGCATCGGACATGTGAACTTGTGAGGGTGTAGATGCATGCAGATGGCATAATGTGAAGGCTTGTGAGCAGAGAGGATGGGTATGTGTGCCTACTTGCTGTGACTTATGTGAACTCACCACTCCTATTGGTATGGTGCATGTGTACATGACTTTCTCCTTTTGTCTGTGTCATCCATGCAGGTCAACGCTCATCAGAATAAGGGGATTTGGCGTGCCATCGCAAACAAGTGTGGACCCCGGGAGTCCATAGCCGGCGGGGCACCCATTGTAGAAAGTGGTAGGAGAACCTAAGACATTGGGCCAAGGTGACCGCTGAGGGCCAGCTGGGTATGTCCGCCCAATGAGGGAGGGGTGCCCTTGGGACCCTGACCCCCCTAATGGCCCGCATCTTTGCGGTGGCCTACCCTGAGGTGGATGGGCATTTGAAGGCATCACAGCAGCCACAAGGGGGTAATAACTGACCGTATACTTGTACTTGGCTCAGGTAGTATGGGGTTTGCTGTCACACTTTAGCAGCTGTGACAATGTAGTAGGTGCTACATGTATGTAGACTAGTGGGAATACATAGTACTCACATTGCCTAACAGATGGAGATCTGGCATTGGGGTTGGCCAGGTGTACCTTTAGATCACCTGTGTCAAGGTATATCTATGATTGTATGTGGAGATGCACAATTGACATTGCCACATGTGAGTCCACCCAACCATTAATATGTATGTAAGCTGCTGAATCATCCTACCCATCTAGTATTTTCAGATCCATACATCTGAATATGTGAATATGTAGCTTTAAGGTGTCAGACCACTCCCATCTGTGTAGATCAACTGTATTTGCTACTGTGTGCCTGACATATTTGGTACAGAGTCTAGTTACCATTTGTCCTGGCAAAGGTATTGACTATATGTGAGTCTGGCATCTCAGCCAACAGATACGGCCAGTTTAGAACTATACATATGAGTTTGTGGTAGTGTCCCCACTGTCGCTTCATATTCATACTATGAGGTGTGTGAAGGTTGTAAAGAAAAGACATCCAACTATGGCTGTCTGATTGTTAATATTTGGCTTTATCAGGCATTTCCATGCCACTGAACTGCAGGCGATTTACTATTATCCCAACGCTCTTGTTTTAGAGGAGATAAGTGATTAGGCTGTCCTACCTACTGACAATGTGTAATGTCCATGCTTTAAGTGCCAATAGCCTACCAATACTTGGGGAACATATGGGATTAGCCACATACATTATGTCACAATGGTTACTTGGAGGCAGATGTTGAGTGGGACAATCATTGCTACCCTGAGTCTACCTGACTGGACAGTGATTTTATCCATTATGGCATATATGTACAGAGGGTTCAGCGAGGCATGTGAATGGAATGGCAGGTGCTGTGTAGTCTGTGAATAGCGTTGTCTTTACTTGCATGGGACATGACCTATGGACATGGACTGGTCAAGTGTTGCATTGGAACATGCATGATATGGTGTGATCAGTCAACTGCTTTTCCTAAAGGTGATAAGAGTATGGAGAGTTAACACCAGGATTAGGACAGAATTTCAGCTTTAGCCAGGGCATGATGAGCATAGCTTTACAGGTGATTTGATGGAATGCTTCAGTTGTGCTACCTTACTTTGATTATGATGTCGGTGAGAGAGATGACGTAAAGGGGTGGATAGAAGTAACATGTTGTGACATGATGTAAGGGGGGGGGGGAGAGAAGAGAGAAGAGAGAAGAGAGAAGAGAGAAAGAGAGAAAGAGAGAAAGAGAGAGAGAGAGAGAGAGAGAGAGAGAGAGAGAGAGAGAGAGAGAGAGAAATTTGATGACCCTCTCTATCTCGCCTTCCCTCTGTCTCTGTGTGTATCAGCATCGGCAGGTGAATCAGCATCGGCAGGTGAAGGAGATGGAGCACAGGTGAGTGGGGATGCTGCTGGTCACCTGACCTGGAGTGCTGATAACACCAACAGTGAGGGACCCAGTGGCCGGAAGTCGAGGGGAGAGCCACAGGGGAAACAGGGTCGTCGTCATCATCCTCAGAATCCTCCTCCACTGGACAATCTCTGCTGTGGTGGACCCATCTGGGACCACACCAGCACCATCTCTGCTGCCAAACCCCCTTACTACCACTGCCCTCCCTGCAGCTCTCCTCCCAGTTGTCCGTGCCCGCTCACCCAGGAGGGTGGGCGTCTCCTTCGCAGCAGGCACCTCTGGTCCTGCCCCTGTCAGCCCTGCTGCCCTCAGTGAGGAGGCTATTGACCTCCTGATGTCAGTCTTTGTGGGTCAGTCAACCATTGTGAATGCCATCCAGGGACTGGCAACTCAAGTCCAGGAGAGTAAAGTGTTCTTGGAGGCCATTCACGGTGCACTGGCTGGCCTACAGAGATCCTTTCAGGCTCTGGCCTCCACACTGATGGCAGCCAGTCACCCTTTGTCCATCGTCCCCCCTCCACTTTCCTCTTCCCCAACCCAGCCAAAGCACACAAACAGACAAACATGCATCCACCTCAACATCCAAGGGTACTGCTGACAAACACAAGCTCCACAAGACCCACCACCGACATGCACACAAACAACACCCACCTGCAGACCCCTCCCCCAAGCATCACAGACACAACACCGGACACACCTGCAGACACCACACCAGAATTCACAAATCCAGCCACAACTCCTATCCTACCCACAGTCAGCTCAATTGCAGACACTCGGACATCCATCCCAGTCACCACAACCGCAGAAACCAAAGACATGCCTACATGCAGCACATGCACCATGCTTGCAGCCATCATTCCAACAGACCCATACATCATGGCATCTCCCAGCACCTTGACCCCCCCTCCTCCCAAGACACATAAACATCCACACTCACCCACCCAACAGACACCCAGCACCCACATGCATACCTCGAACACACATGCAACCAGGACATCCACCTCTTACAACCACTCCCTCCACTCCCAAATTCTTTTGCCATGACTGTCCTCGTGTGTCAAAGAAGGCTTTCCTCTCGGAGTGTAACCTTTTCTCTACTCCTCTCCCACCCCGTGATACCTCATAATGCTCTGCCCTGCCCCAAGTCCAGCCCTTCAACCTCCCCTGCCCACGCAAGTACCCATGCTGCTCCCCCGCCAAGACAGCAACTCCTCCCAAGAGTTCTCAAGCCCTCCCCCAAGCCTCGACCTAGGCCCCCCCAAACCCAAGCCCAAAGATCCCCCTCCCAAACCTAAGCCCAAATCCTCGAGGTGCCTGCCTGTCCCCTTGATGCCCTTTCCTGTGGAGGTTACATGACGGTCAGGAGTCAAGCTGAAGCACTTGGAAGTGCCATTTGTGCATGTTGCACATATGTGTTTGGACTGGCCTATGGCTTTAATCTGTGTAAATCATCGTGTATAAGTATTTATTTATTTATATATATCTGTGACAACCCATTGTTGGTTCGAAGGTTACATGTTTGTCCTGCCTTTCTTTTCTTAGGGCTGTTTTGGTCTTGGCTGCTTTTGTTTGTGTGTGAGTAAGATTTGTGGGTGTGGTGGTTGTGCTAACTGTTGTGTCTGGGCAGCATGTGTGGATGTGTAACACAGTAGAGCACTATAAATATTAGCTGACATTCTCCAATGTTTTTTGCAGTGCAACATAAGTAACAAAAGCTTTGTTAAGTAGTAGATTAAAAGAGATGTTCCTGTTTCAGTTCTTGGCCCTAACCTTGTCTGGTCTGTTGTTGTTCCTGTATCCAATCAGTTTGCAGTTCAGGGGGTGTAGTGTTGTCTTTCAGGAAACTGTTTGCACAAATCATTTAAGCCACATTAAGTTTCAACACCATTGCATAGATAAATAACACACAAATTACACATCTTGTTAGATGATAGTTAGGTAGAGAATTAAAAACTAATGCAGAGCGGCCAAGAATTAAGTAAAATAAAATCACATGATATGAACAAAACAATATTTCTGGTATAATGGGATTATAGTAATCCGCAAATTACCTTGACCATCTGAAGATAAATATGTAAAGAGGCAGCCATAACTCCAGCATCCCTATCACAGAGCGCGTTACGAAACCGATCGTGAATGTGCTGGACCTGGTTAGGAGCAATAAGGTAGAACTTGTGCAACGCCAGAACTGCTTTCCTTCGTATTATTTCCCTGAAGCAAAAAAATAAAATAATAACTTGTCAGATCCACCAGTTTGATACATGTCATTAATCCCAGCAATTATTTATGTATTTGAAAGTGGATCATCTTACTGCGTAGCAGGATAGTTTGTGTTTTATAGTTTCTAAAGCTTGAACTAGGAACCTACCATGCAAAAATAAAGGGACTGCTGATTATATATCCACTGTAAGTGAAAAAACTAATTACAGGCCTGCTTGGATTTGTGAAAAAATATTTGGGGTACGTAATCATGAAATTATTAGTCCTCTGTAGCTTGGTTACTATATTTCTACAAATTTTAGACAATAAGATGGAGACTTCTATCAAAGGGAGACATGACTTATGGTGCACCATTTGGTAAAATACTATTCAGAGCAGTTTTGTAAACCTGTACCTTAATGAAAAAATTAAAAGGCACTAAGGCCCTCATTACGATGGTGGCGGTCTTACCGCCCCAGACCCAGCGGTAAAGACCACTGCATTACAAGTAGGCTGGTTTGGCAAAGCCAAACCGCCACAACACCGCCCAGCCTGCCAGTGCGGTGGCACTGACGCAGCCGGCAGTGAGCTCCTTCGGGCCAGCAGCAGGCTTCAGAACGCCGTATTAGGAGGCAGCATCCCCACTCACACGCTCATAAACATGCAGACGGTCAACGGTCACGATTAAGGCCCAGGCTAAGCACCAGTACATAGTAAAGAGGCTATGAGAATACAATTGCCTTGTTTGGCAAACACACATCCACTACTTGCCATTGTTTCAAATCGTTAACTAAACACCTTCTCTGCCTGTACCTTGATTTAATCATTCTAATAAATACAAGTAGAAGAGCAGAATTAAGAGGGTTTTTACTAGATTTCTAAAGTCTTTCACGGGTGTTGTCTTGACAAAATAGGAATCATGAAATCAAGATGCAGGTCTGGAGAACCTTAATATGAGTTTCAGATAACAGCTGAAATCGAGTTCGGTAGCTAGCATATATATATCTAGGTGTTCCTTTGGCAGCAGTCTAGGACAGGGAATCATATGCTCAAGCACTTACATTTATATGACTGGAGATGGCCGTTTATTTTAAATGTCCTAGAAGAGTGGAGTACATGAAACAACGTGTTTTTTGGTATCTTTTCTAATCAAATTGACACAAGCTAGTTGATCCAAGATTAAGGCACGAGATATCTTTGTCTCTTCCCTTAAATGCGTACACATCTTGCTTCAACAGATCAAAAACTGCATGCAAGGTAATCATATACTGATGACCCTCCTTGGAAAATGACCAACACATTTCATGCTTTAGACCTTGACCACTTATTATGGGTTTAAGGAATCCTTGGATCAAAAGTGGCACAAGTCAGCCTCTTCGTTTCCAAGCCAAAAGTGGGAAATAGACACTTTTCTTTACCTCACCATGCAGGATCTCTTGATGTACAGGTAAACTGCAAAATAAGGAACAGAGGATCTCTGCCCACAACAGAAAATGGCATCAGACAGCCAGTTTGATCTGATCGATCACTAACGCCGAGATTTAGTACTGAATCACATTACATAAATTCCCATCTTCACAAATGACTAGTGGAGCTTCATATGCAATTACGTCCAACTCCAACTAATGCAAATCCCCCTTGGCCATCCACAGATGGTCTTAATTTGTATCACAGAGAGCAACAAGTTAATTTCTGTTGTTGAAATAATAACTCAATCATCCTGTCTATTCATGAGGATTTTTGTAACTCTTCCTAGAGGGCTACACATGCTAAATGCAATGCTTCGTTAGGGTTTGGGTGCATCACTGAGTAGGTTTGGGAAACCTAGGTAGTTTTCCAAAACAGATCCAAAGTTTCTTTAAAAAAATCCAAGACTATCAGGATTTCAGAAATCAGTATAAGAACATTCACACTGTTCTGAGAAGGCCTGAACTCCCCTACAACAGTGAAACAACTCGATACAGTTCCATATTAGGATTCTGTCCCCAGGCATGTTTAACCACACAACCATTGCAAAACTGAATGCAAGTACAGGGGAATTTTCCCCACAACCTGGAACTCCTTGGGAACACTTTAGAGACACTCTGGACTTTAAAATGCTTGAAACTGGACACAGAATGCTGCTGGAGGGACTCACCAGGAACCGCCATGTAATGCTGCTGCTGTGCCGACCTGTGACCTGCTTGGTCACCTGGAAGGAACTGCCACTGACTGCATCCCTTTGTGCTGGACAGTTGCTGGGCCCTACCGCCGTGTGCTCCATCCTTTTGCCTCCCCCAGGGGCTGGGTGCTGTGGCCCCTGACCCCTGCCATCACCTGCTGCAATGCGGGAGGAGCACTACCCTTTCTATTGCTTATTGTGCCTGAGGAGAGCTTTGGATCCCTTGCTGAGACCACTTTATGGTGTTTTTCTCCTTCGCATCTTGTGAGCGAGGTGTGTGCTAAAACCACTAAAACCACTGCTGCGACCCAGGAGTTTCGGAATTCGCCGAGCACGTTGGAAACACACTCTTTAAAGTGCCCCTGGGGCATCACTGAGTGAAAGACTGGAGCGAGTGCGCTCCTAGCGGTGCCCCGGGGGCGACATCACTTCAGGGAGGGCCCCCAGGGCACCAACTGGACCAGATTGATGCCAGGTCGCAACCCAAAGCAAGAGGCACACTCACGCACCAGGATCGGGTGTGGGTGTGCTGTGGAGGGAGTGAGCAGGGTTTTCTTGGACATTCAGTTCCCTTGCTCTGACTAGAGTGGGAGGGTTCTGCCTGGCTTAGGTGCATACCCTAGCCAACCAGAAACCCCATTTCTAACAAGGGGGGAATCAAGAGATCTCAAGTTAGTTCATCTATAGTGACACAGCAACACAGTAGAATGTGCTCTAAGTGATAACAGGATTTCTGCAATTTTAGAATTAAAAATACATTTTGTTCAGACACATACTGTGAAAAGTTGTTAAAAGAAGTTTTCTTGCTATTTCGAGATTCTCCTCACCTCCGGAGCCAGCAGACATTAAATGGTTACCATCCCATGAATGGCCTTGAACCACTGCAACATATTTCCACAACAGAAAAGGAATAATATTTTAGTGGCTGAAATAAATGAAAGCCTAGACATGTAGAGAAATATCAGTGGGTACACAGCCAAAGGGAGAAAGTGATCTGACTACGAGAGATATCTGCATATACACTTAACAAAGTTATCAGCCGAATTTTGAGTCACAGCATTTGAGAATTTATAGACTGCTACTACAATCCATGAACAATGAATGTTAGGAGGCTAAAATAAGTAACAGTCAAGTAAGACAATGTAAACACAATGTTTACAAGTAACACAGTGTAAGTTGAAAACCAAATTGACGATAATATGAAGTGTTCATGAATTATTATGAAGCAATCAACTAATAAAATAATAGGTGTTCAGTAACTTACTCACTTAGAATGTTTTAATTTCTCTTCGATTAAAGGAAGAACAGCTGGAATCATTTCCCGTGGAAATATCTGGCTCACAACAGTAAGGGCCATACACACCTCCACCAGATTGGTGCTCTGCAAGTCCTGATTCAAGAAGAAATAACAATTACAGAGAATGAATGTCTAGGTTCATTACAACATTTAAGAGCAACCTGAACTTGCATTCTACTTGAATGAGGGTTAGTACAAAACAAATTATATCACTGACTGGCGTGGGGAAACTACAGCAGAAGGACAAACAGAAATCCAAATAACGGGTATCCTTCATTGATTCCATTCTTAAATCAATAGTTTTGATAATGAACTTCTCTGCAGGGTCACCCACAAACTTTTAGCCTCTTTCTATCCACTTTTTGCTGAATTTGTTTTTGTTGGCCGTAAGACTGTGTGCACTTTACCACTGCTGACCACTGCTAAAGTGCTTGTGCTCTCTCCCTAAGCCATGGTCCGTTTGGCTTATACCCAATTGGCATATTAAATTTACTTACAAGTCCCTAGTACAGTGCACTATATGTGCACAGGGCCTGTACATTAAATGGTACTTGTGGGTCTGCAGCACTGATTATGCCACACACTTAAGTAGCCCTCTAACCACGACTCAGGCCTGCCATTGCAGAGCCTGTATGTACAGTTTACACTGCCATGTCGACCATGCAAAATAACCCTGTAGCCAGGACCAAACCTTCCCTTTTTATACACATAAGTCACCCCTAAGGAAGGCCCTTGACAACCCAGAGGACAGGGTACAATGTATTTAAAAGGCAGGACATGTACTTTTCAGTTTTACGTGTCCTGGTAGTGAAAAACTCCCAAAGTCATTTCTCACAAAAGCAATTCCTCCCACAGGATACCATTGGGATTACCTTATTACATATAAGTGTAATTCACAGTCTGGAAAAGATACGTTTTTCATGTTTGGTGCATCTGGAATAACAATTTAAAATCACAGCTTAAGGTGAAGTTGGATTTTAAGTTGTAATTCTGAAAATACCAATTTTAGAAAGTTGGTATTTTCTTACTTTAGCCATTTGTCTCTGTTCACTTGTCTGGGGTGGGTGACAGCTGGGCTTTGTGTATTCCACTGAGACAGCTACGTACATGGGTAGCTTAGGTGTGCCTTGAGGGGCCAATGTGGCAGCATGGGAGGGAGGGTCTGGCCACAGCCTCACTTACATCTGAATAGGCTGTGTCCTGACCCCACACAGAGGGCCTTGTAGTGAGTTTGGAGCCAGGGCAGGAAGGGCATGGCCTCTGTGCACTTCAGAGGCCTGTCTTTGAAGTCTCTCCCACTTCAAAGGCCAAACTCGTTATAAGTACTGGATGTCTGAAACCACCAAGACAGTACACTTCTGGATCTGTGGATACTCTGCCTGGAAGAAGGACTGCTGTGCTGCTACAAGGACTGCCACTCTGCTGGACTGCTACTATGCTGGACTCCTGCTTTCCTGTGCTGACCTGCTGCTTGCTGCCCTCATTCCTTGGAGTGAGAAGGACTGGAGCTGCATCTCTCCAACCTAGAACAAGGATTAAGGTACTTCGGTTCAATGGGCCCAGTGGGGTACCTGTAGCAGGGCAGCGCTCCATCACAGTCAGCCTGATCTTTTTACTTTGTCCCAGTCTAGACTAGAGATTTCCAGTTGGCACTTCCTGTTTCTAAGCCCTACTTTATAGTTTATTCTTGAAAAAAAATCATACCCGAGGTACTCGTATTGGATTTTTTTCATTTTTGTCTTGCTTTATTTATTAAATTAATTTATATTTTTCTAACCAAATGTAGTATATTTTTGTGCGGTCCCAGTCCGGTGCGACTAGAGATTTCCAGTTGGCACTTCTTGTTTCTAAGCTCTACTTTATAGTTTATGCTTTAAAAAAAGCATACCTGAGGTTCTCGTATTGGATTTTTGTCATTTTTGTCTTGTTTTATTTATTACATTAATTTCTATTTTTCTAACCAAATGTAGTATAGTTTTGTGCTGTGTTTTCTCTGTTCTACTGCTTGAGGTGTTGCACAAACATTTTACACATTGTCTCTACGTTAAGCTTGGCTGCTATGTGCCAAGATACCAGAGGATGAGCACAGGTTATCCTAGGGTGTGTTTGTGATTTGCCCTGACTAGGATTGTGGTTGCAGCTTGACCTAGGCTCCCATTCCAGTCAACCAGTAGCACAATTTCTAACAAATAGTATCTTCAAAACCTTACAAAATAAGGTTTGACACTGATAGAGGTTTTCACTTTAGTGTGGAATATTCAGTGTGAAGTGTGATTGTGAGGGTTGACCAGGCAAAGCACTAGACACCAGAAATGTACTCACTTTGGTAATCACAATGAAGACACTGGAGTGCAGTACTTGCAGTAGTACAGCTCTAGATGTACTGTTCTCATTAAATGTGTGGTGTTATAGGTATAGCGGTAATGCTATAGATATAGATATATATATATATATATATATATATATAAATATAAATATAAAGCAAAAGTTATTAGTGAAGCGGAGTATGGCAGCAGAAATAGTGTTGTAGTGCTTTAGCTGTAATTTAGTGACAGTTGAGGTGTTGGTATAATGGTATAATGTTTGCAGTGATTGTGGTGTTTTGCTGCAAATCAATATTTCCTCTGTAGATGAAGCTTTCAAATGCTGATTGCTTACATCATATACATCTATATTCGCTGAAAGCAACAGTAAAGTGAAGTTATGATTAAAATGCAAAACCTTAAAACCCCTGAATTTCAACAGTCCTGGTGTGCAATGAAAACCACAACTTGTCCCCTAGGTGATGTAACTGTGTTATCATTGATGTTATCAATAAGGTGATTTGAAATGTCATCAGTGATGTGACTTGTGAGGTCATGAGCAGTGCAAACTAACATGCGAGTTATGATTCTCGTAGTACTCCCGACTGATACATTTCGGGGACTTTAAGGTTCTACAACTTAACTAAAAAACTGACTTTAACAGTATTTTTTCAGTGAAATTCTTGGGTTTTCTCCCACTGTAAGGGAAAAGTGAATGCACTACATGACCTATTACTTACTTTAAACTGAGTTTTTTAAAGTGAATTACTAAGTTATTTTTCAAAAGAACATTTTCAGGAGTTAGTTGATGTTTGTTATTTGGATGTATGATGGTGGATATGTTGTCCTACAGTGGTGGGTGTGTGGACATATGAGGGAGAGTAAGTGGGATTGTTATTGTATGGAGATGTATGGTGGCTGTGTTGACACAGGTTGGTTGGAATGTGCATATTTGAAGCTAGTTGTGTGGTTATATAGGACAGTGTGTGTGACCCCTTATTTGATCTGGATGAAACATCCTCACAGTAGGCTTAACCTACTAACTGCCTCCTGAATTCCATTAACCAAATAGTATCACAGTTATAAGCAAATTACAATTTTTTGTCTCACCTTGAACTTTGTGCTGCTACCAGGTATGTCAAGGTTTGTGTAGTCATCAAATAGAGCCAATCTTATTAGATAAAGAACACCCCTCTACCCTTCTCTGGCCCCTTAACAGATCTGCATGGAACGGAACATACAAAGACCAAGCTAAACATGTTAACTGCCTGAAGAATTTCTCAATGAGCCCTCAAAAGCCTCCAACATTATTAGAAGTAGAATGCTTTTTGACCCTCCTCGTTAACTGTCCCTTCTCCCTGCCTGAGCTGCATAAATCAGATATTCTTGCACAAGGCTCAATATCCTATCAGTCAAATTTCATGCAGATCTATCAAACAGTGCCAAAGTTAGCAGTGAAAGAAATTTTTTTGCCTCCCCCAGTTTATCTTTGTCCACCCCACTTTAATTGAGCTGCTCAAAAACTTGATACACAAATATACAATAAGACAGCTAAACTTGATAAATGTTTGCCACATTTATTGCAGATTCATCAAAAAGTGCTAAATGTGTTAGAAAATAAACAATTTTGCACTCCCTTTTAAAAGTGCTGTATCTCCTCCTGGTTAAGGAGATTCCGGAGGTCTTGGGCAAATGTGTACATAGCACCTGGCCTGCCCTTGTAAAGAACTGTGAGCGCTAGATTAAAAAACTTCCTGAGATTATGTTCAGATGAACCCATTTAAATAATTACCTCAAAGCACCTACAATACATGAGCAAATGGAGTCACAAAGGGATAATGCAGACAAAGTGTTGTTTCTTTTTTACTAAGTATGCTTTGGATTTCAAGTCTTTGGTTTAACAGACATCAGATACATAAAATCAAATAAAACACAGAATGCTGAATATTCAGAAATGTGAAACTTACAGAACATCCAGAAAACTGTACTATAAATGCAAAGCCGAGCTAATAGGTAATGGTTTGCGTAAAGGTTGTGTGCTAATACAGCAGAAAAAGTGAGTTTAAGGGCAAGGTTAGGAATGCACCGGATTTTTGCGATCCCTGTAAAACACCTGTTTGCAGAGGGATCGCAATTAGAGTAAGTGCAGAGTTTATCCCATCCAGTAGATATCAGGAACAGTGAAGGTTTCGTCCAAGAGTTCACCCTGTCACATTTTGGCAGATCTAGTATGCCGAAATTTAAAGAGGAGAAAAGGCGCAGTAAATACCAGGATGTTTAGATTGTGGTGCGAAAAGCACCAAAATCTGCACGCCAGTTTCAATTTGAAGGGGGAATCGTAATTATACTTAAAAAATTGAACGCCAGGCTATCTAAATGTACTGAGAGGGCTAACGGTCAATTCATTAATTCTCTGAGGCACTGATAATTAGGGACCAAGAGCCTTTCAAGGACACAAAGGACCAATAAAAAGCAGAAATTGAGCATAATTGTATGCTCTTTATTGGTCCAGCCCCGGTACAATTTTAATAGTTGAACGATTTCTTCACAACTTCTCATTTCTCTGACAAAACTGAAGCAGATTGCTAGAGCCACATTCAATGATAATGTGGTCATGGGTGAGAGTCGGAATGTGAATTATTTTCTGTTTTTTAGATCACACGTACGAGTCGCAGTTGAAGATGCGTTTAGCTCCGTTATTTTACTCTGACTGGCTTCCCATGGCTAATCCTTTCCGCTCTGGCAATGTTGATGAAAGCTACACTGCATATTCTCTATATATGGCAAGAGTCCATCACTGCACGCATTCCTCCTTTAACTTTGAGGGTTCTGGTCTGATATAAGGGACAAGTCAGTTAGTTCAAGGAATTACTATCTTCTGTGGCCAGATATCTGGAGGTCATTGATGGTGAGAAAAATATGTTTGCTATACTAGGTAGTATGTTAGAACATTGGAATGCTGGGGGCTCCATTGAAAACAATGGAGTGCTGCGGGCTTTTACTGGCCGGTAAAAGCCCGCAGCGCCAACATTCCAATGTTCGCTTTGTTCACAGCAACAGCTGTGAACAAAGCCTCACAGAGCCCGAGGGGATTTTAATCCCCTCGGGCTCCGTGAATTTTTTTTTTTTTAATAGAACATTCTGCCCTGTGTGGCAGAATGTTCTAATAGCCTTAGAACCCGCCGTAGCGGGTACGGCTCGGGCTCTACCGCCTTCGGCTCGGGCATTTAACGCGGGGAGCAGGCCTTTAATAGCCGGTAGAGCCCGCTACGGCGGGTTCTAAGGCTATATTAGTACACTGGAATGTTGGGAGCTCCACTGAAGACAATGGAGTGCTCCAGGCTTCTAATAGCTGGTAAAAGCCCGGAGCTTCAACATTCCAAAGTTTGTCTGACAAAGGCCTTAGGGAGCCCGAGGGGATTTCAATCCCCCTCGGGCTTTTGAGTCCTTTGTTAAATTTATTAGAATGTTCTGCCCTCTAGTGGCAGAATGTTCTCATAGCCTTACAGCCCTCCGAAGCTGGGCCTTGTTAAAGGCCATCGCCATTGACTCAGGCCTTTTAATGCTGGAGCAGGCCTGTATTGGCTGGTATAGCCAGCCAGGGTGAGTTATAAGGCTATAATATGAAAAACGTTTTGGGAAAAATCAGTGTGGCAATGTTTCAAAAGAAGTTGTAGCACAGTGTGTAATTAGCACATTCACAACTGAAAATTACATGGGTTAATGAAGCAAATTAAAAGTCTGTAAAAGATAAAATGAACTGGAGTACCTTGAGCCCACCGCGAATGGCAATCCTTTATAGGAATGAGAATTGCCTATACACAGCTCGAATATGCTTACCTTTTGTATTTGTAAATGATCCCCAGTCTACTTTCCTCACACAGAGTTAATTTAAAAAATGTGCACTGCCCAGCCTGAATGCTTTATACTCATAAATGTGTTATTCCAATAACATTTGTACTGCCCCCTAAATGAGCAACGGTAAAGTTATAGATTCAGTTTGGTAGTTACAAAATAAAACAATCATTATCAAGGCAATTCATTCTCACTTTGTAAATTATTGCTTGCTATTAACTGCGTTTGAGAAGGCAGGGATCAGATGTAAGGGAGGTAGAGAGAGTACTGTGAGAAAGACAAGAAGCAGGGTACAAAGGTGAAGGGAAGTAAGGGGGGGGACGCAAAAATGAGGGGAGGTGAGAGTACAGGAGGGCAGCAGTGTACAACCATAAAGGGAGCAAAGAGCACAATTAAAGGAGGGGGAAGAGAAAGGGCAGCAGCAACAGAAGTATGATGATAGTCTGACTGACTGACAGAAGTCACATGTTGGCCAGATGCTGCCATTGCTCATTTCCTGTACTGCCTATGGCTTTGCCTGTCTTGCCTCACGCCTGGAAGAGAAGATCAAGAAATATAGGGAATACTTTATATAAGTCTATAGGTAACCCAGTCACTACCCTCTTTCAGTGATTCCACACTCATATTACCATTCCTGGCCAAGATCTTAGAAAGAATCTTTAACAGACACCTTACTGAATACCTCAACGACCACCAACTTTGAGACCCAACCACACCACGGATACGGCCCTTGTTGCTGTTGCTAACACGCCTGGTCCTTAGTAAGTAAACTTACAAGGGGACACGTATAGGTTGAGGAACCTTTTGAATCGCATGGAGTATCCTAGTCATGCGGTGACCATTGAACTAATAAACGACATCAATAATCATGGAACATTTTTAGGAAATCACCTTAAAAACCACCTACTCATGAATAACCACAGCTCAGTAAGGAGCTAACAATATTTATTTCCCTATTGCTTACAATTCTAAATCATCCGTTAGTTCAAACTTTATTCAATTTATTAATTCATTAATAAAACATCATCACTTAAGAAGACATATGCGTAAAGGTAATTCCATAAGCTTCAATATTAGCACTGATAATGAAGTTCAGCAATTAAGTTAGTCAGTCAATTGTCACTGTCAATGTCACCCTCAACAGCCTTCCTATCCAAGATTAGCATTAGCATGTGGATCATCATGCGAAAACAATTTAGAGAAAACATTAATTTGGAAAAATCTACCTAGATGAGGATATCTATAATCAGCGCAGTTGGTATCTAAAAGAAAAGGCATAAAATTGTCATTCACATTTTATAGCTACCTATCCAGGATGGATCATCAACAAGTCAGTCTTCGTCCTCAGGTCATCAATTTGTCAAAATAGGGAATCGGGCTCACGGAACATAAGCCCAATATCAGAAACTCAGGCGTCTCCTGACGTCATCAATTTTCTCCCCGCAACTCTGATCTCTCGCCCCTTATCATGACTTTTTATTAGGGTCTTCCAGTCCATTCCCCTAATTGCTAATTGGTCAGTAAGTCAGCAGATATGACTTTAACCTATAGTTTTTGTTTACCAAATCTACTAATTTTCATATGTCCAAAGTCACAAGATGCGGATCGGTTCTTCATGTGATGCCCTCATCATCCGGCTCACCAGGTATCAAAATTGTTGCATATGGTTCTTCAATCAGTGCCTCTATTGTTCAAGTCCTGGGAAAGTACATTTAGCCTGACCTACACATAATTGTAGCAAATTGTCTTCATCTCCTGTCCGCCGGTACATTGCAGAAAATTCTGGCTAAGTAACTTAAACGTCGAACAAGTCAAGGTTGTATACAGCAGTTTCCAGTCCTTTGCAAGGCGTTCGGTTTTTCATGTTTCGAGTGTGCGAGGCCCAGTGGAACCAGACCTTTAGTCCAGCTAACTTAATACTACAAATGAATGTAAAACATAGGTCATACATCTCATTATTATGACATATTATTACATCCTTCTCATATATTTTCATTATTTCATACAATTTCAGTCGTTTTAGTACACATGGTGATCATACCCGAGGGCACATTTTCAAACGTGCACATTATTTTTCTACGATTCATTTCTCTACACATTTTCTCATTAGTAATAACATATAAATCATGAATCATTTTCTTAATCAGTACATCTGCTTTAACACTGTCATGGATGACATTGCATGACTCTGGTTCGAGGGGAGACAGCGACCCTCATCTCCTCTAACTCTCTATAGCGTTTGACATGGTCTCCCATCCCATCCTCATCTAATACCTATACCAAATGGGAATCTAAGGGCAGGGGTGTGGTTTGGCCACGATCGATAATGGCAGCTTGAGCACTGAGATCTGAATGACGGGGGCCTTAGAGTGGTGGTGGCAGGACACCTGAGACCGGAGCGGGGACCTGTGAGTGCAGACCGTCCACTGTCAATGCGTGTAAAGCTGCCCGGTTACCAGCCGCAGACCCTGGGAGTGCTGCTGCCCTGTATGATGCGACAGCCCTGATGGCAGCAATGGCTTCAGGCCTGTTGCAGTATGCGCGGCTGCAGCCTTGAGTATCAGCCGGACCTGCCACAAGCATGCTCATCGCACTCTGCCTGGGGGAGCCAGAATTTGCCAACCATTATGTGTCTCTGCCTGAACTGGGGGGGGGGGGTGGGCATGGCCATGGAGAGCCGGTGAGCTGTTGGGCTGCTTGTAGCCCATTACCTTGGGGGCTTGCTTGAGGCATATTCCCCGCACTGGGACCTGGCATTTCCCCTCTAAAGGAGAGGGCACTGGACTAGCCACACTTGGCTACCCCACACATTTGGCAGGCATTGTCACATCACCCACCCGATGCAGCTCGACACTTGGGCCCCTGCCTGGATGACGCCAACAGACTGCGGCTACTATGGGGTGCCTCAGCCTTTATCTCCAAGCGACGGCATGACCACGCCTTCAGGGGAAGGGGAACTGGGACCTACTCCTCCCCGGCTTAGGGCCATGAAGATCGCTGCCTACTAACAGTACAACTTGGGGGTATGCTAAAGGTGGCAAAGCAACATCACTGGACCCTCTACTGCTTTACGTAATGGTGAGGTATCCATCCACATCCTTGGGGTTGCCCACTCACCCCACCCCACCCCTATGTCATCTTTTAGTACTGTATGTCACACTCCGCAGGATATCCTCTTTATTTGACAACAGACTTTCTCTACTCCCTTGTCTTTCTCACGTTTTGGGGTGGCCGCGCTCACCCCAGACCAGCTCTCTCTCTCCCTCTCTTTTCTTGGACCCCAGCCTAGCAGGCCACGATTGCTCTGCGAGCCTGATGCACAAAATCCTCACTTGCACAGGAGGGTCCCGCGGCCTATTAGGTCCTAGATCACCTTTGTTCTGCCTTGCCTTCTGGGTGCCCCGCTAACCCAGCTGGACCCCAGCCCTGCCACTTACTGGTACGCCGCACCTCCTCGCCTATACCAAAGACAAGACCCCTAGGAAACTATCACTCTTTTGCAGCGTGCACAGGTCATCACCTAACTGCTAACCACACAAACAGGCTTACACCTGATCACCTAGCCTCGCTGATACCCACTCAACATGTGCTTGGCGAAGGTCTTTGACCTAGACTTTACAACAGGGGTCTCTCCGTCTCCCTCATCATCTTCATCCGAGGACACAGAGCACATCCATCCCTGGGAACTCGCCCCTGTAATACCTTCTGGCAAGTCCTCCACAAAGCCCTATCGCCAATTGCTCCTCTCAGAAGCTTCTGCACAGCACCGACCTGGCTACTGCACAGCCATCCCCTGCTACGGATGTCCTGCCGGCAACAGTCTATCCTTCCCAGGAATCCACCATGAAACGCATCCTGCTAGAAGTCACAGTGGTCGGCCGCCTACTGGAATGCATGGACACTAAGATATCTGCTCTTACAGAAGAGACCAAGGGGGTCATTCTGACCCTGGCGGTAATTACCGCCATGGCGGAGGTTGGCGGTAGCACCGCCAACAGGCTGGCGGTGCTCCGCCGGGCATTCTGACCGCGGCGGTACAGCCGCGGCCAGAAGCGGAAAGCCGGCGGTGTACCGCCGACTTTCCGCTGCCCATGGGAATCCGCCATGGCGGCGCAGCTTGCTGCGCCGCCATGGGGATTCTGACAGCCCATACCGCCATCCTGTTCCTGGCGGTTCGCCCGCCGTGAACAGGATGGCGGTATGGGGTGTCGTGGGGCCCCTGGGGGCCCCTGCAGTGCCCATGCCAATGGCATGGGCACTGCAGGGGCCCCCGTAAGAGGGCCCCACAAAGAATTTCAGTGTCTGCTTTGCAGACACTGAAATTCGCGACGGGTGCAACTGCACCCGTCGCACCTTCCCACCCCGCCGGCTCCATTCTGAGCCAGCTTCCTCGTGGGAAGGGTGTTTCCCGTTGGGCTGGCGGGCGGACTTTCGGCGGTCGCCCGCCAGCCCAGTGGGAAAGCCAGAATGACCGCGGAGCGGTGTTTCGGCGGGAACCGCTTGGCGGGCGGCGACCGCCGTCCGCCGCGGTCAGAATCACCCCCCAAATCTATCCGTACTAACATTGCCAATTTTCAGGACAGGATGGAGGGAGTGGAGTAACAGCTCACGGCAGTGGGGGAAGTCTCAAAGTCTCGGACAGGGACAGACTTCTTTATCTGCGGGATAAAATCACATACCTGGAAGGTTGGAGAAGCAGGGACAATGTACGTTTCTCTGGCTTCCCAAAGCATGCAGAGGGGGCAGATGTCAAGAGCTTCCTCAAGGGCCTCATTTCACCGGACTCGTCTTCACACCCAGATTGGAGCTATAGTGAGCGCATCGCCCGGGCACGGCGTGTCCAACCACGCCAGAGCACCATCGTCCTATCATAGCCTGCTTCTTCCGCCATGAACAAGTACAGCCTCTCGTCTGCGGCCCTGCTGTATGGCCCCTATGACCATGAGGGCCATGCCATCCGCATAACTGCTGTTTTCCCCAAAGAGACCAACAACCGGAGGAAGACGTTCCTAGCTCTTCGTTCTTGGCTCCGCAAGATGGGCATAAAATTTGGGCTGTCTGAGGAGGCCCGGATGTGGACAACTAAAGACGGTAGATCCAAGGCATGCTCGTGCTACAAACTTAAACCCGCGGATCACAGGTTCCGGCCCTCTCTGGGGTTTTCCCACAGGTCAGGATCAGTGTTCTCTCATTCCCTTATCTCCCTCCCTCTCCTCCTCCCCTCTGCGAGGCCGACCTCACTTTGAGTTTGCCCTGCCTCGCCTTCCCGTACGTATATGAGGGAGGCCCACCCACTCACCCAACTTCCTCCCCCTTTGTCCCCCACCCCAATGATGCTTGGCTCTACTTTTTCCCCCACCTTCCCTGCTACCCTTCCTCCCATAGGGTGTTCTCCTGCATACGCACAGATGACTTCCCCTGCATCCGGTTCCCCTTCCCCAATGCACATCATCTCCTGGAACATCTATGGCTTGACACTATATCAAAAGTCAGAAGGTGCTCTCTTACCTTCGCTCTAAATGAGTGGATGTGGTTCTGCTCCAGGAGACGCACCTTTCCGAACTGGAGTCGGACAAGCTGCACCGCAACTGGGTGGGGAGGGTGATCCATAGCAGTTCTCTGACATCAGAAGCAGCAGGCCATCATCCCACCAGGAAATGCAGTGTGGCAATTCTTATTAGTAAGTCCCTCTGTGCCACTCTTCTTAAATCTTGGTCAAGCCCGGTTGGCTGGTATGTTTTGGCTGAGTTGAAGGTGGGAGAACAGAAGATTTTTGCACTTTTTTGCTCCAGCTTACCCACGCCTCACTTATACTAGGGGGTGATTGGAACCTGGTGAGGGAAGTGGTACTAGATCGCACCAGCCCCCTATATGTGTCCAATAATGCAGACAGGGCTATTCTGGCAAACCTACTAGGTGATCATGGTCTAGTGAACCACTGGCGCCTCGCTCATCCGGAACACCGTGACTATACTTTTTTATCCCTGTTCCATGGCACCCAGTCTAGGCTGGACTACTTCCTAATTACTCACCACGCAGTGGCTCAGGTCTGAGACACAAAGATATTAGAGGTGGTGCTCTCTGATCACTCTCCTGTCTTGCTCTCACTAGATCTTAACCTTGTCACGCAAGGCCGCAAGCTGTGGCACCTGGACATGTCCCGTTACTGTACACCCCAAGGCAAGTCCAACTTGGGACACACGTTTCTGAATATCTGGAGACCAATTGGAAGTCTGTGACCTCCCACAGGGAGACAGCAGAGAAAGCAACCACTCAGGGTCAGCTTATAAGGGACGCTGCACGGGTTAATAACGCAAGGAGGGCTCACCAGAAGAGCCTGGACCCCGTCCACCCTACTCCACCATTGTTTGGAAAAAGCCTGAATGGACCTTAATGCTCCGTTCACTTCCAAGGCTGAATATGCCCCCTTCAAGGACTCCGAGGGCACCACAACAAGCAGGGTGAGAAGGCAGGACCACTGCTTTCGGCCCAAATCCCCCAACAGGCGGCAGCACTCTCCATCCCTACTATCTGATCCATGGATGGCACGGTCCTCACTTGCCCACAGGACATTGTGAACAAATGTTAGGGTTTCTACTGAGCCCTCAACACCCCAGACCTGATGGTCGATCCAATTCGCATGGAGGCCTTTTTTGTTGGTATTCATCTACCCAGCCTCAGCAAATCTAAGGAACTGTTTGAGGGGGAGATGAGTAAAGCAGAAACCGCACAAGCCATCGCCAGCCTCCCCTACTATAAGACCCCAGGGGGGGACGGCTTCCCTGCAGAATTCTACAAGTAGGCGGGCGGGGAGATTGTTGATTCCTTACTTTCTGACTTCCTACAGGCGGAACAGACTGGCACCCTTATAGCTGTCCACCCCAAGCCAGTGAAGGATCCCCTGCTCTGCCAGAGCTACTGGCCAATCTCCCTTCTCAACAGGGACATTAATATTCTTGCAAGTGTCCTAGCAGCCTTCTTTCATAAGGTAATACCATCCTTAATCAATCATACCAAGGTAGGCTTTATGCTCAGCAGCTCTCCGAGAAATCAACCCCATAACCGAAGCTCTCGCCCTTTTGCTGGACGCCGAGAAATCGCTCGACCGGATTGACTGGGATTACTTCTTCGCTAAACGTGTGTCGCTTTGGCTTGGGGGGACAGCTTTCAGAGTTAAAATCCGCCTATTGTACGACTCCCTACCACTCAGGTGAATTGTAGCACCTTTCTTTTAGACCCCTTGCCAATCTGCAGGAGAACCCAGCAAGAATGCCTACTATTGCCCCTGCTATTCCTCTTGGCCTTAGAGCCCTAGGCAGCCTCCCTCCATCAATGCCCCCTCCTCTCTGGGGTCCACCTCATAGGAGGAGAATCCAAGGTGTACTTACATGCGGACGACATACTCCTCACTCTCACAGATTTACAACGCTTCCTCCAGGCATTACTGGACATCATTTACGGTTTTGCAGCACTGTCAGGCTATAAAGTGAACTGGGGCAAGAGTGAGACGCTGCCTATGTCACGCATGACCACTGCTGTGGCAATATCTGGATATCCTTTTCAGTGGAAACCTTCCCACCTCAAGTATCTAGACATTCTTGTCAATCGGGGCCTAGCCGACAACCTGGAACCTCTGATCGCCCGCATAAAGTTAGCCTTCCTAAAATTGTCACACAAAGGACTACCTTTGCGGGGCAGGGTCCGAGCCATACAGACGATCACTCTGCCTAGATTTACCTATGTTCTTGGCATGCTGTTCCCGTTAACCACGCTCTGCTCAGTGGATCATTGTGACCACTCGTCTGAGGCATAGCTCGCCCCTGCCTCGCCAGGGCCAATCTCCTGGCACATCGAACGAGCAGGGGACTGGGCCTTCCCTCGGTTGAACACTATGCCCTTCACCTTTCCCAACTAGCAAATATGCTCCCCAGCATGCCTGACCCCCCCCAACATGGATGACTATAAAAACGTGATGCTAAACTCGCAACAAGGCCTATCTCCATTTTACACCAGGGGAAGGTTCTCCTCTCATTTCTCCAACCCTGTCCTAGAGGCTATGTTGCAATCCTGGAGAAGGGCCCATGTCCTGCTCCGAGTGGATCCCCACCCTCACAAGCATGCACCCATATGGGGCAATACCAGCCTTCCTATACGATGTTAGACTTTCTACTGGGCACAATGGCACTCAGCGGGCATTGTCAGCCAGAACCAGATCATAGAGGGGGTGCCCTTAAGTCCTCTGTGCAGCTGTGTGAGGAGTTTGGCCTTCTGCCACACCAGCTGTGGAAATATTTCCAATTACGACACTGCCTCACTAGTCGCCGGGGTCTGCGCCCCTGGAACTTACACTCCTCACTGGTAGAAGCATACCTCAGGTCATGAAGTCGTTTCTGCAACGTGATGTCTAGTTTCTATAGTCTATTGAATCGCCACCTGTTTTCTTTCCCTCTCCTCAGCATCCTTCGCACCAAGTGGCAGGCAAGATCGCAGACAAACTATGAGCCCGAGAACTGGGTTGACCTCTTGGAGAAGCTTGATCGCAGGGTGAGGGAAGCGTGCTTGAAGTTCTGCTTATTCAAGCTGCTGCCTGACTGGCAATGGACACCTGTGAAACTGCATGCGGCAGGCCAGCTCCTGGCCCTGTCCTGCACATTGGGCCGACATGCTACACATCATATGTGAATGCCCATCGATCCGGCCCTTCAGAGTGGCTGTGGAATCCACACGGACGGAGACCCTACCACTTCGGCCCCCCTTCCCTGCACACTGATCCTTCTGCACCACACGGGAGACAACGCAGACTTCTCCCGTCCCCAGAGCCACCTAGTGCACACAGCCCTTGCCTTGGCAAAAATATGCACACTACGCCACTGGCAGTCCCCAAAACCGCTCACCCATGATGAATGGCTGTCAGCAATGTGGCTGCTTCCCACAAGCGTTTCATTCATGATCTCCAGGACCGCACTGCGGTGTTTCTCTAGACGTGGACACCCTTTCTCAGGCACCCAATGGAACCTGTGGCCACGGCTCCCCCCACACCACCGCCATAACGTGCCCTTTCCTCCACATAAATACACCCCCACACACTGACAGCAGAACCAGCTCACACTCTTCTGCTAGTTGGTGGACGGCTCTATTCGGGAGTCCGAACATGCCAACCATGATCTGACTGACCGGCCCCAGACCACCTTGCACCCTCCCCCCCACAAAGCAGCAGCAATCCCACATACTTCCCCCATCCCTCCCTTCCTCTCCCTGATAAAGAAATACTAATAGTACCATATTGCAATTTTTTCTTCGAATGTACACCTATGTGTCTGTCCCCACCATTGTTGTATCTTGTTTCGCTTTCATGAAACTTTAATAAAGAAATACAAAACAAAGAAAAGGAATCCAAGGACACACACTCCAATAGATCTGCTCTTTCCTGACTGGAAGGACCCAGACAGTTAGCTTGACACCAAACACCTGGAACAAATGCAATCTCATCTGCGGACTTCTGAGAGAATACTCTAAGCCCAACCCTCAGCAAAGCATACATGATCACTCTAGCCAGCATCATCTGCTCTCACAAAACCGGATGCCTCTATGACTGAAATTGCCCACTTGATAAAGACGAACTGTCTAAAGCTGAACACAGTCAAGACTCTCTGGGAAGAGCTCTTCACTGTGGGACTCCCCTGGTGGCCAACTGATCTAGGACAAATACTCACCCCTGTCACCGATGCCAAGAACCTCTGGATCATCATCAACACCAAACTGAACATGACCGCCCAAGTCAACACCATCACCCTCTCATGCTTCCATTATCTGAACATGTTGGGGAAGATTTTCAAATAGGTCTCAATCACCACTTGGAAAGCCGTCAAGCATACCCTCACCACAAGCATGTTGGACTATGGGGGCAGACTCTATGTCGAGATCAACAAACAAAAAACTCACCTGTAGGCTGCAGACCATTTAGAACTCTGCAGCCAGAATCACTCTGAACCTCTCATGTCGCACTCACATCATAACGCACCCGAAGTACTTCCACTGGCTCCTCGTACACAAATGAAGACAATTCAAACGCCTCTAGCACACTTCCAAGGCACTACATAGGACTGGCCCAGCATAACCTTACAATTGCATCGGCTTTCACAAACCTTCCAAACACCTCTGCTTGTCCAAACTCCTACTTGCAGACACCCCACGCATACGGAAAACCAGATCTGACCGTCAAGCCTTCTCCTACAGTGCTGCTAAAGTGTAGAAAGACCTGCTGCTATACAGAGAAACCGCCTCCGTACAATTTGAAGTCCACAAGAATCTGAAGACCAGGCTTTTCGACTAGTCCCACTAGGTGATAAGTTTGGCTAGACTCACACTTACTCAGCCCCAGGATTCCCTGCCAGGTGATAGTATGCTCTACGATTCTGCATGACATAATATAACACAAAGAGCCAAATAAACATTTTTCAGGCATACTGTTTAATGTTCACATGTAAACAAGATAATGTTTTAGTTTGCCCCATGCTGTGATGCTCTGAATTTTTCTTATTAAACTACTTTTAGACTTGATAGAGGTACTGAAGTTGCATCATTTTCGATTGTGTGTGATTGGAACTGTCTGGTGCGACTCATATCAATGTACACTAGGCTTGGTGCCTCATTTCTCGGAAGGCACAGAGTTGGTAACTCCTCACCGTGACTGGAACTGGCTGGTACAACTCACATCAATGCACACCGGGCATTGTGCTTCATTTCTCGGAGGCACAGAGTTTGCAACTCATCTCTGATCATCACGCACCAGACATTGTGCCCTGGGACAGAGAGGTAGCTGGGGAGGGGCGACTTATTTTTGTTCCTCAGAGATCTCTATTTCTACTTCCACTAGTTCGCTAACATGTCTGAAGGCCTACCTGAGGCAGAGTTTGATCTGGCTGATCTGGACACCTACATGGTGGCATAACTCAAGGAGGCCCACCCTGAGGGGGAGGTGGATGATGGGGAACAGTTGGAGTGGGGGAAAAAAGACAAAGCAGGGCCAGTGGGGTCATGACGGACAACCTATTGAGGGAGAGGACTCTCTTTTCACAGACCTGGGGGTCCCTCCAGAACCAACAGTAGTATATCCTCAAGGAGCCTGTCCCCAGAAGAGCTGGAGGACAGTAGGGAAGAAGGGAAGTTAAAGTTAGAGCTTGCCAGGACTGCCAAGGAGCAGGCCCCAGCCGTTCCTAAAATGGAAAAAAAAGCAAGTCCTGGCCACATTGTACAATGAGCAAGCTCTGGCTAGGAAGAGGCTAGCCATGGAAGAGAAAAAGATGGCCCATGAGCTTAGCCTCAGAGAGTTGGAAATTAGAGCCCTACAGATAGGGTCCAACAATAGTATAATACCATAATACTGGTAGTGTCCCTGCAGTGTTTAACAGCGGGACTAGAGGATGGATTCCCAAGGACATGGTACAGGATTACCAGGCAGGGGATGACATTGACAATGGTTGGCAGCCTATAAGGTAGCTTTGAAGCCAGGAAAAATACCGCCAGATGTTTAGGGCCAGCTGCAAAAACTGGGTAGACTTCTTAGACTACTCAGGCAAGGCACTGAAGGGTTGGGTGTTGAGCATTAAGGTCAATGATTATGAGAGATTGTGCAATATGGCTTTGAGAAAGCACCTCTTCGTGACCTGTTTTACCGACCTGCACCAAAACCTGGTAGATAGCAAACTGGCGGATAGCCGGAAGCTTGCTGAGGAAGCGAACCTCTAGGCCAACACCCAAGTGTCCATAAAGACCACTGGCAGGGACTCCTAAATGGGGGAGGGGGCAGCCTCCCCACCAAAAAAAATGGGTGACAAAAAGGAGTCTTCTGTCAGTCCCTGAAAACATCCCCCGGGCAAAGGGTCCGGCCCAAATCCCCCTTTCAGTTCCCCAAATAAAACTTCCCTGGACAAGAGTCTGTCGTTGAAGACCCCTAGGTGCTACTAGTGTTACGGGTACAGACACTAAAAGGAGACCCTAAGTGTCCAAAGTGTGTGGCCAGCCCACTGGAGGAAAGGCTCTGGGAGTGGCAAGCGTAGTAATGGGGGAGGAGGGAGTTCCAGGTACTGGGGGACGATTAGTGGTGTTGCCCAAGTGTTCCTTGGTGACAGTCAGATGGTTCCCGGAGTCCAAGTCCCTGATAATACAGCAAAGTACAGACAGAGGGTCACCATAAATGGGAAGGGGGTTAAGGCTCTGATGGACGCAGGGGACAGCATGACTATGGTAAGGAGTCAGCTGGTCTCCTCAGAGCAGGTAATTCCCTAAGCCACCCACCAGGTGGCAGTGACTGACAACAGAGAGGGTTTTTTCCTGGTAGCCGAGGTGCCATTTGAATGGGGGGGGAGGGGTGGTCGAGGGTCTTGGGCCTGTTAGAAAGGTCGCTCTGAGCCCTGCTATGCCCTTGGCTTGTCTGATGGGGAATGATCTGGAGCACACTATCTGGAAAGAAGTTAAGCTCTGGGCTCATGTAGTGATGCTGGGGCTACCTGACTGGATCTCTGCTACCACATGGTCCATGGCTAACTGAGAAGGGAGCCAGATGGAGATGGAGTCTGGAACAATGGCCCAACCCCCTGCTAAAAGGGAGGGAGGACGAGGACAGGGAAAACCCACAGCGAAATGTACTGCCGGTGAGATGGATGGAGAACTGTCCGAGGCCGCCCCAGCGCCCACTGAAGAGGACATTGCTCCTCCTGGTGCCCTGCCCAAGCACCAGGAGACACTCCCCATTGATAGTGCACTTTGTCTGCAAAATAAAAATTGTTATGTGTATTTGTAATTTGAAAATTGAGCACTGGTCCTCACATAGTAACAAAAAAAAAATGTTTATATTTTAGGGTAGTTTCTGCCTAACTTTTCAAGCATTACTAGTATGCAGTTGCCCTTAGCCATGCAGAACTGTCCTTGCATACAAGATATGTGTTCAGGGGTGGTTCCTCTGAGGGTAAAGAGGTGGGAGGCACAAAATAAAGACAACAACATTACAAATAAAAAAAAATGTTTACAAACTAACCCGACTTGCTGCATCGCCACCGCGCTGCTCTTCTGCCTCCACTCACTGAAGGCATAGGCTCCCAGCCTGCCCTGCGGCCAATCCTAAGGCTGCTCTGATGCTGCTGGCAGCATGAGAGCAGCTTTAGGATTGGCTTGAGCGCCCTGGTTTTGCGCTCACAGGCAGACTGGAAGCCTGTGCCTGCTCTCTCCAACCCGGCAACACGGTTCCTGGTTGGCGACAGCTCAGTGCGCATGTGTGTTTGGCCGTCCTGAGACAGCCGGGCAAACACATATGCACACTGAGGGGAGTGCACACCACTCCCCCATCATCCCTGTCATCCCCCATGGCAACACCCCTTGAAAAATTAAAACGATAATAAACATCGTTTATTATCGTTTTTATATTTCAATTTGCACCTGCTGCTGGCGGGAGGGTGACGCTCTTCTGCCACAGCGGAGGAGCCGCAGCTGTTTGTCTCACACTTTAAGAGTATCGGTCTTCACACATTAGTAATTTGCTCCTCTCTCTACAAACACAAACACTAACAGTCTCTAAGAATGTCACTCGGCATACGAAAAGTCTGGACCCTTCCAACTAAGCGCTGCCTTACGGTGTAGACTGCTACCCATCTGATAAAGCACTTCGGTACAATACAGTAAACTGGACAGACCTAAAGAGAAGCATTATGTCTACTCTTGCTTGATGGAATCTAAGGAAAAGTGTATTTCCTTTTATTCCGACTTCTGTGGAACACGGGCAAAGGGTTATTACATTTCAGCTGTTTTTAACCTTCCGAATGTTAGCATTTTCTGCTATCTCAGATATTGTGATTCACATGATGTACCAATAAAAAACGCTACATTTAAAGAAATTCCAACTGCCTAGTGCCACACTCTACCCTGAAGAACACTGCTTAACCTCTTCTGTGCCTTGGACGAGATGATCTCGTCCAAGGCTACAGTTCCCCTGTGCCTTGGACGAGATCATCTCGTCCATGGCACAGGGGAACTTGGGGGCGCGCTAGCGCGCCCCCCGTGCAACCCCCCAAGTCGGGGATGGAAGGGGAAGACCTTCCCCTTCCACCCCCGACCTCCCCCACCCCTCCGTGACGTCAGCGCGCGCTCGGGGCCTCCCTAGTCGCGCTGGAAGCTGCTTCCAGCGCAATTGAAAGAGAAATGCAAAAGCATTTCTCTTTCAATCACTGGGGAGGCCCGGAGGGGCTTCAAAGGGAAGGAAAAGTATTTCCTTCCCTTTGAAGTCTCTCCGAGGGTTTCAAAAGCCGGATTGCTTGCTTTTTTTTTTTTTTATTGTTATTGACAAAAGGGAGCGACCCCTTGGGCAAGGGTCGCTCCCAGGGGGGGCATATTTTTGGGGAGGCCTTTTCTGCCCCCCCGGGGGGCAGATCGGCTTATTATTAGGCCGAACTGACCCCAGGGGGGGGGCAGAACCCTCTAGGGACCAGGGCAATTTTTTTTATTTTTTTTGTTTGTTTGTTTTTTAGAGATGGGAAGTGACCCATCAGGCAAGGGTCGCTCCCCTTGGGGGGCAAATTTATTTTAGGCTATTTCTGCCCCCTTTGGGGGCAGATTGGCCGATTTTAGGTCAATCTGCCCCCAAGGGGGCAGAAACCACTAGGCACCTGGGATTTGTTTTTTTGGCGCCAATGTCATGCAGGGGTTGTTCCCGGGCAGGGGCAGGGGGGGCTTGGGGAGTTGGGGGGGGTCAAATTTATTTTAGGGCATTTCTGCCCCCCCCCCCCTCCCGGGGCCGGCTGAGCTAGAGGCCAAACTCCACAGGTAGGCACTTTGCAAAAAACACCTCTGTTTTCTGTGAAAAAATATGTTCTGTCCACGTTGTGTTTTGGGCCATTTCCTTTCGTGGGCGCTAGGCCTACCCACAGAAGTGAGGTACCATTTTTATTGAGAGACTTAGGGGAACGCTGGGTGGAAGGAAATTTGTGGCTCCTCTCAGATTCCCGAACTTTCTGCCACAGAAATGTTTGGAACATTTGTTTTTTTAGCCAAATTTTGAGGTTTGCAAAGGATTCTGGGTAACAGAACCTGGTCCGAGCCCCGCAAGTCACCCCATCTTGGATTCCCCTAGGTCTCTAGTTTTCAGAAATGCACAGGTTTGGTAGGTTTCCCTAGGTGCCGGCTGAGCTAGAGGCCAAAATCTACAGGTAGGCACTTCGCAAAAAACACCTCTGTTTTCTTCCAAAAATTTGGATGTGTCCACGTTGCGCTTTGGGGCGTTTCCTGTCGCGGGCGCTAGGCCTACCCACACAAGTGAGGTATCATTTTTAATCGGGAGACTTGGGGGAACGCTGGGTGGAAGGAAATTTGTGGCTCCTCTCAGATTCCCGAACTTTCTGCCACAGAAATGTGAGGAACGTGTTTTTTTAGCCAAATTTTGAGATTTGCAAAGGATTCTGGGTAACAGAACCTGGTCCGAGCCCCGCAAGTCACCCCATCTTGGATTCCCCTAGGTCTCTAGTTTTCAGAAATGCACAGGTTTGGTAGGTTTCCCTAGGTGCCGGCTGAGCTAGAGGCCAAAATCTACAGGTAGGCACTTCGCAAAAAACACCTCTGTTTTCTTCCAAAATTTTGGATGTGTCCACGTTGCGCTTTGGGGTGTTTCCTGTCGCCGGCGCTAGGCCTACCCACACAAGTGAGGTATCATTTTTATCGGGAGACTTGGGGGAACATAGATTAGCAAAACAAGTGTTATTGCCCCTTGACATTCTCTACATTTTTTCCTTCCAAATATAGGAGAGTGTGTAAAAAAAGACATCTATTTGAGAAATGCCCTGTAATTCTCATGCTAGTATGGTCACCCCGGAATTCAGAGATGTGCAAATAACCACTGCTCCTCAACACCTTATCTTGTGCCCTTTTTGGAAATACAAAGGTTTTCTTGATAGCTATTTTTTACTCTTTATATTTCAGCAAATTAATTGCTGTATACCCGGTATAGAATGAAAACGCACTGCAGGGTGCAGCTCATTTATTGGCTCTGGGTTCCTTGGGTTCTTGATGAACCTACAAGCCCTATATATCCCCGCAACCAGAGGAGTCCAGCAGACGTAACGGTATATTGCTTTCGATAATCTGACATTGCAGGGAAAAGTTACAGAGTAAAACGTAGAAAAAAATTGATGTTTTTTTCACCTCAATTTCAATATTTTTCTTTTTCAGTTGTTATTTTCTGTAGAAAACCCTTGTAGGATCTACACAAATGACCCCTTGCTGAATTCAGAATTTTGTCTACTTTTTAGAAAGGTTTAGGTTTCTGGGATCCAGCATTGGTTTCATGCCCATTTCTGTCACTGACTGGAAGGAGGCTGAAAGCACAAAAAATTGCAAAAATGGGGTATGTCCCAGTAAAATGCCAAAATTGTGTGGAAAAATTGGGTTTTCTGATTCAAGTCTGCCTGTTCCTGAAAGCTGGGAAGCTGCTGAGTTTAGCACCGCAAACCCTTTGTTGATGCCATTTTCAGGGGAAAAACCACAAGCCTTCTTCTGCAGCCACTTTTTCCAATTTTTTTGAAAAAAACGAAATTTTCCCTGTATTTTGGTCAATTTCTTGGCCTCCTTCAGGGGAACCCACAAAGTCTGGGTACCTCTAGAATCCCTAGGATGTTGGAAAAAAAGGACGCAAATTTGGCTTGGTTAGCTTATGTGGACAAAAAGTTATGAGGGCCTAAGCGCGAACTGCCCCAAATAGGCAAAAAAAGGCCTGGCACAGGAGGGGAAAAAGGCCTGGCAGCGAAGGGGTTAAACCATGCCTGGCGTTCTGGATTAAAATTCACTCTTCCTTGTCAAAATACAAAATGCAGACCCGTGGATCACTGTATGAAAATGACATACACGCAGTAGGCCACTGGGAAGGCTATTTTGACGGAAAATAAGACAATTGGGGGGATTACTGGCCGAAGCAAGGCGCGCAAGGTCGGGAAAAACTACTAAGCCTGTGAAATGATTATTCCTCCTTGAGAACTGTCAATTCGTTTCATGACCCAGCGATAAATGCAGTTTCCCAATAATGCGTGGCACTTGCTTTCACATCCTTCGGGGCTGCTGGGCTTTGATAGAATCACAAAGGGTAAATATACATTCACAACTGCGCTTTACTGACATCTAGTGGCCACTTGAAGTGTTGCAACGTCAATGTAGTCTGCTTTGACAGACTTCAACTGAGCAATCAATCAATCAATAAATACAATTGTCGGGAATCTCAATGTCCTAGAGAGCTTCAAATTCTTGATAATACATTTCACAGTCTTTTCTTCACCATAACACGGAATCGTAAATAGAGTCGACAGCAATCCACACTTGTCCCAATACGACCAACATCATGAAACTTTGAAGAATTTTAAGCTATCTAGGGACATCGAGATTCCCATATCAGGAGGTGTGAAAGAATAAAATGAAATTTATTACAAAGAGAAATTGAAGCAATCTAAAAGCTTGAGCCCCGAAGAAACAACGAGGTCGCGAAACACATGCTGCCTGTATTGATTTGATTACATCATCAGTAATATTGGAGTGGGGATAAATGAATTGATAGGAACGATTTAACATCCTCTTGGAACGTGAGGAGGCTTGTTCATTTGAAATAAATAACTCTGCATAGAAGCCATCCATTGGTTGCATTGGAGTTTATATTTTTCTCAGAGCTTTTGGATATTTTATATGGACATGTACAGTGCACTGCTTGGGGTATGAATGCCGGGCTAGTTATTCTTTTACCTACAAGAAGATTATTATAAATAAAATCACCTGCATGTACTGACAGGCCTTCACTATGCAGCCCACACTGGGAGGCTGATGTAGAGGTGGCGAAGGAGGTCTTGACAATGCATGGGGCAGTTTTGGGAAAAAAACTAGTGAATCTTCGGAATGAGAGATGACTTGCTGCTACCGGTGCAGACTATTTTTAAACATCCGCGATATTCGGTCGGTTGGTCCCAAAACCAGTTGAACAACCCAATTATCTAATGCCTGAATAGGGTCACCTAATAAGTCAATACCTTTAGACCGCTGACCCAAAACCCGGTTCTATTTGTATATGTTATATGTGTGCGCGTCTGTGCATGTGCTAACACGAGGTCTTGTAAAGCAATGTCTGGAGGTAGACAAAAAAAGCAAGCAAACAAATCTGTCGTAATCTGCTCATCGCAAACATTAGGTTACGTACCTTCAAAACGGTGTTTACCAGTAGAACTAACAGCTCGTGATTTTCATGTAAAAATAAAGAAACAGCCAAGTAGCCTGCAAAATAAGGAGAAACTGGTAAAACGACAATCTCCACTGGACAATATCCCAGCTAAATCCACCCAACAGAAGTTAATGATACAGAACAAGCTTTCCTTTTCATTTACATTACTTGTATCTTTAAAGCAAAAGAATATCCAGTAGATGTTTGCTTAAAGGACAGTTTCAACATACTTTAAAAAATCCACATTTTTGATAACGTCACAATTATCAACATATTGCATGTGAACATTTCCAAATATCACGTCTGTACAACTGTGACGATCGTTAATGCTATACTCAGGTGCCAATGCCACCATCTTGTTTTTGCAGCATTTTAGATTGCCATGCTTGCCCAAACGTAGTCATGAATTCAGTGGCGTAATGGCGGACATTTCACCGCGGGGCAAACATCGGCTCACTTTCGTCGCAGGTGTTTGTCCCGCTGTCATTGCCGCTATGTTTTTTTTTTTTATTTTTTTTAAGCACACAGGGCATTGGTATCCCTTCCCGCCCTGCCGCTGGCCATTTCCGCACCTACAACTGTAGTGTTAATTATTTAGGGAAAATGATGTTAGTCGGTGAGTGACACGGCACAAAGTCCACATACCTCAGCGAAACACGCAAATCTACAGACATTGAAAACAGTCTGAAATAATCACACCTTAAACAGGTCAGTGAAAACCATCACCAGTGTCCTGTACACAGTGAATATGCTTTCAAGAAGTCATCTTAATGGAATTCAGCCCAGTACATTAGTGCAACTATAGTACACAATCGCGGCCACAATCGATATACATATAGAAACTGAAACCTATTTAATGATGTACAGTGATAAAATCATGCCAAATCAACACGCAATCTAGAAAAGTTCAAACTTTCTGCCTACGCAAAGACTGAAATTGAGGTTGAAGTATGAGATCTGAAGTTGTATCACAACCGGCATTGTAAGTAGAAAAAGCAACTTACCTCCAACATTATCCAGGCCCTCATAAGGCATGGGCCAGTAATCTCGGCTGTTGCACCCGCAATGGGACTACATGTTGTGTTTTTCGCACACACTTGCTCTGTTTTTTACCCCACAAAGATTTCGCAATAAAGATGAAAATGTTTGGCTAGAGTTTGTGGCAAGGGGAAAAAGGCTACAAGGAAGGACAAAACTTCAAGCCAACTTGCCAATCTGGAGAACAGCGAAGAAGGCTGCTGAATACATAGCAAGGCAGCAGACTCTTCTCCCTAATTAAGGCAGAGAAAAGAGCCAATCACAGATACTAAGTACTGGAATCCTTACCGCCAACAAAAAAACATATTTACTTTAAAAAAAAAACAGGACAACAATGTGGGACAAAAATTGGAGCAAGAAGGGGATGAACATCTCAAAAAGAAAATTAGAGCAAGAAGAGAATGAACATCTAAAAAAGTAAGACTTCAAATGTGTTGCAACACATGCACCTTAAGATAAAGCCTCCTTGTATATGATCCAGACAGGAAATTGCATTATAGGAAATTCATCAGAAGCCATCTTGAATTGGGAAACTCAGTACAAAAAGAAGTGTCAGTCATCTTTAATTGAGAATCATGCACAATCGACCTCGCCCACCAGAAGCAAAAGAAGACAATATGGAAAATTAATAAGAAGGTTAATGCATTTTACCAACTGATTAACTAAATCTATACCCTGAACAAATGGTAGCAAAAATGCAGGATGCAACTTCCAATTTCAGGAAAACAGGGACCCCTATGGGACAAGACACATAACCGCATTCCCACAACGAGTGATGCTCAGTGCCCCGGAGTACAAGGATGCCCACACACTGATGGTGAGGTAAGGAGACTGCAGTGGCTACGGGGACCGGCATTGTCACTGCTGTGTGAACCAGCACTCTTGTGGCCACAGAAATCAGTGCTGCCATGAGGGGCAACGTCATTCACTGAGCTCTGTGGGCTGTAAATATGAAGTAGGTAACAGAGGGCAATCTAAAACTGCATCTCAGTCTAAGCACACAAACACACATGCACGCACATACAGCTTCTCCTTCACTGGCTGTCTCTCCTGCCCATTGCAAGACATGGTCAGGAGGTACATTTAACAGAGACAGAACAATGATGCCCCATCTAAGCTCCAGTCAAGAAGCTCTGTTCCTGGTGTTTTATTCTTAGGCCTCATGCTTAGAGTTTTAATCCTTCCACCACGGTTCTTTCCTCCAGGTCACTGGAGCAGCCGTTACTCTTCTAAATGGCAGCATGCTTTGGGGTGCCTTCTGACCCCCATCCGTGGTAAGTCCTTATTTCAAGGATACTCCTTTCGGACACAGACCCACTGCTCGGGTCTCAAAACAGTTGGCAGTAGGCCCTCATCATACATGCATAATTGTCATATGTCCTGAGATTTAAAAAAATCAAAAGTCAACAGAAAGTTGCTATCCAGTTGATGCACACCACTGAGGCATCAATGCAACATTCCCCTCCCATCAGTCAGCGGTCCCCTGCAAAGTACATATCCAGGGCTTTGCAGAACTAGAAACCCCACCTCAATGGCTACAGAATCACAGGGTACCCACATAAATACTGATGGGAATTAGAGACTTCTCCGACCCAGGGAGACAATCTGTTTGACAGCTCACCGATGCAAGAGCACAAACTGGTACCATGGAGATATTCTCTGATCTATCCGAATACATCTACTGTGGTATAGTAAAAAGCAAAAGATATATCACCTGAATGGAATGGAAGAGACTGATGACGGGTGAATAGACTAAATACAAGTGCTCATGCTTAGTCAAGAGTCCACAATTAGTGCCATGTACTTTTGTAACTTCTTTCATAGGCCCCGTGTGTGCATTGTTTTTGCCTTAGAAGAAAGATATACCGGCATGTTGTTACTGGTGAATGAGCCAAAAATGTCTCAAAGCCCACACCACTAAAATAAGGAGCGCCAGTGAATCTGAACACCTGTCCAAAAGCTGCTCGTCCTGAAGGATTTCTACATTTAGATCAGGTACTTGCGTTCATATGTCAAGTACCCATCATTACATTTCTCACATGGCATAAATTACCAATTCAATTGGACATTTCAATTGTAATAGTGTTTTTTAGCCGTTGGCAATTGTCCCCACTGCCAAGCAGGAGATTAGTTTACAATTCCTGTGAATAACACTGAGCAGGAACAACTTGCTCCAACAATGGCATTGGGTGACATGTTTAGAAGCACAACTGTGTCTAATAAGACACATAATCGCTTATAATTCGAAGCAGTCTGTGCAACTGAAAAGGAATGTCGGACTTAAAAATGAAACGCACACCTTTCGTGAATTGAAAGTTAGCATTCGCTGTGGCAACACACACACCACGTAGCCTTTTATCTGGATAGGTCACCTCCAAAGCAAGATCGATGCAGCTCTTCCCGGGTACACATTTGAAGGGAAGATCACCCGCTTTTGTGCTGCAATGAGTCTGTGCGTGACTGCAATCAAAAGCGCTAAACTGTGTAATAATTTAAAGGACAGTGCAACTTTGTATGCACTCCGGTGATATACCTATTGGCACCTCTCGAATTCGTTTCATCACGACACGTGCTATTCAAAGTGAAAAGTTCTGTACGGGGCAAATACAACTCTTATCAAAACGCGGTTTTAATTGGAATCACATATCCTCGACGCTGAAATCGTGCATGCCTACGTGTGTATCTGCCTTGATAAGGGCAGAACTATTTTGGCAAAATGGCGCCAAAGAGAGGAGGTGCTGTGTGTAGATGAGTGGAATAACTACTTCCATCAGTTAGTCACAGTGGGCTACAGGTTATTTCTGTGCACTTCAAAAGATGGTCGGTTATGAGACAAACCAGTCGCGTACATAAATAATGTAAAATAACCGAGGCATCGACTGCAAACACAATACCTTCTTAAATTCTGTCATACACTCACTAAGAAAGGAAAGCGGTCTTTAACTGAAGCTTCCCGTACACAAAAACATGTTGCATTCTGCATACAGATACACACTAGAAATCGCATCAAAAAATACATCCTAAGTAATAGGCGCAACATGATTATTGCTAACATATTATGTGATAATTCAACAGTGAGAAAGACCATGGCATTTATTGCCATCCAGGGCAAAGCATGTGTTGGCCTAGAACAATACACAAGAGGCTAACTAGTAACAGCTGGCATTTAAATGCAGAAACGAAATCAACAAATTTAAACATTTGCTATGACACATACTATTTTAATTTGAAAACAAATTAAGACAAAAGTGGATATTGGAGTCTGGTTTTCAGACCCCAGCTGCTATATGTGCTTAACTGGTAAACAACAAGTGCGCGGTGTTAGTGTGCACACCGACATGCCTCTCAAATTCTTTGCTGGTAAAAAAGACATTTGATTCCACTTAACAAATGAGTATCATAGTACATACCCACTCTCTTTTCCAACAGGTTTCCTTGTTGAGCCAATTTGATTGCATGTATGTAACCAAACGAAGCCTCATAACCCAGCATTTCACAATAAATAAGCCGCACCATGCATTCTTTCATTTGTCTCTGAAAAAAAGAAGAAAGTTTTACAAATGGAGGTCAAATAGCAATTATTTACTTAAATAACGCATTAGTCTTTATACCTTGACCAGGCTGAGTTATAGATTACTACATGGAATACTGTATACAGATACATGAAATAAAAAAAAGTGGAACATTACAGCTTATATGTCAGTTCACTAACATGCCTGGCGGCAGCGAAAGTGGCTTCATCGGAGGTCAAAGAGTACATGTTTTCAAAGGGTTGACTCCTTGTTCCACACTTAACCACTCAACACTCTCATATTTACCGCGTGGGGGCTGTAATAAGAGAAAGGAGTGGGAACTACACAAAATAACCAAGGATCCAGAGAGGATGCTTTCTTGCTAAGACTAGGAGCAGTAAGGGTAGGTAGAAGTATCTGGCTGTCTACCTATGACATCCATCCAATACAGATATTTGCTATTACAAGCATAACAAATCGTATACGGATGACTAAAGCATAACAAGAATAACTAGATACTGACACCACATCTTGCTCTGCAACTGCCTGTGTTCAGTCTACTGTAGGCATTTAACACCAGTTTGAGCCTAAACAACTGGGTATCTTCATTCGTGTGCACATAGGCATCCAACTTATAATCATGATTAATACTCCAACAACATACAGGGTGGCGATGAGGATACCTTTTAGTCAACAAAAAAGTAATATATTAAGATACCAAAATATTTAAGTCAAAGAGCTCATGAGGCCTCCCGACCGTTCCGTAAGAAAATACCTCATGATTGTTCCCCAGATAAAAAATGAACTCAATTAGCAAGATTATGCATGTTAGATCTCCAAGAGATGGGAGGAGAAAACTAAGAAGAGGGTGTGCTAATTGCCAATTGTAATGTGCAGCAGACATTATGGAAGTAAAAGTGTTTGCTTTGTGGGATAGTAAAATGTCCATCAATTAATTCCTAGAGCTGACATAAAAAGGATGTAAAGTGTGATCTTCTTGATGTGGAAAATAACATCCCTACAGTGGTAAAACGATTAACGCTGGTAAAATATGTTTAGGCTCTAAACAGGTAAATATTCACAGGATTATCTAGTACGATATGAAGTCTTAATCCATGAACCCATGTAAAGGCATTAATAATGTCCAATTTGACAGGTGAGCCTTTCCAACAATGTTTTTGAAATTGGCCCCACCTGACGCCTGCAGGAGAACGGGCATCCTCTGGAGCAGTGCTAGGCATTCCAAACATGCATCCATTCATTCATGGTCGAGAAGATTATTTGATGAGGTTTACGTATCTCCAGCGAATTCCACTTTTGCACTGGAGGAGGTGGACAAAGTTTTCAAACTTCGGTTGAAAGTTCTATTCATCCAGCACAGTTAAATTGAACTTGTTATGAAGGATGTTTATCACAAATATGTACACAACTTTAGCAACATATTTCCACAGGCGGTGCCCCCTTTGTTTAATCTCAAGAGAGTTAACTGTATGCAGTTATAATGTAGGTGACATGGGAAATACTTCACCCTGCTTCATATTCTATGTCAGCACTGGTTGCAGATCCTTGATATTTCTCATGATTTTTTTCAGTGATACTACTGTAGTATGTACACGATCTGTTGATTTTCTCTCTTTTTTCATCACAGCGGGCTGGTATTCGCACTGAATATTCTCTATTTCGGTATATTTGACTGGAGCAGTGATCTTATTGAGTCATTCTTTGCAAGGGTAGAACGATGCATATCTCAGTAAACATATCAAACTACATTGTGTGGTACCCAGCTGCCTGACCAAGATCACCGATTTGTCTGAGTGTGGTGAAACTGTTGCACTACATGCGAGTGTCTGCAAGTTAATAATAAAGTATGTTATGTGTTCATTATATTTTATAAATGTGTTTGCATTCTACAAGTTTACCTAGATCTGTGGAATGTTCAAAGACAAATTGTTTTTAACGATGAAAGTTGAAAGTTGGTGAAATCTGCTGGAAACTTCTTGACCGAATTAAGTAAAACCTGTCATTTCAATAAGCAATTGGCTCCAAAAGTATATTGAAACGCAAATAAATATAAAAAAAGAAAATCACACTCAATTTACATTTTAAAACATCATTTTCATATTACACAAAAACTCTTCTAAAGCAAACAAAATATTTGAAATCCTCATGTGACTAATTAATTCCATTGCGTAGGTACAAATAAGACAAAGGTATTTTATAAAAGCAAATGATGTAGGAATAAACAACACAAATCTTAAAAACTACAAATAAAAAAAAAAAAAAAAAAATCAAATGGTTTAAAGGCAATTTCAAAACTAAAGTGCAGGTAAAAAAAGCTCTTTGTGCCACCATTCTACATCAAACCCAATACAATGAGGATTGATGATAGGCCCATTTCCTAAATCTTCATCACTTATCACTAGATTCAGAAATGATAAAAATATTTTTATACATACAGGAAAGCCCAAATCGTTTTTCATTAACCCAACTAATGGTCTATTTGACATTCAAGTGACACACTTAAAGCTTTTCTGAATCATTTGTTCCAGTTCAGACAGTTCACAACAGAATTAACTATGCAATGAATTAGGCCATTGGTGTAGGGACTCATTTTCCAGGTCCAACATAAAAAGGTGCGCATATTGTGGATTGAATCCAGTTCGCATGGCAGGCCTCGTGACCTGCAGAAAGGGTTTGGCGCTAAAAACAAAGGTGTTGTGGGAGAGGATCTAATCAAAATGGTTTGTGATTGACTTGCTCATTGGTGTCCTAAAATCTCAACCAACTACAGTGGGCAGACTTTTCCATGTTGAGACCACTCTAATCAAAGGACTAATAGAGCTCGACAAGATCATATCCACCATCAGAAAACTGGCAACTGAGTCACCTCTGCTGTATCAAGTATGTCTTTCAAGAAGGTATACATAGCAAGAAATATCACATTCTTTCCTGGGCTTTGCAATCCTAGCAGCAGCAATCTTACCAAGGTGGAGACCAGAAGAAGCAGCAAGTAAATATTAAAACAAAAAAGCCCTTTCCTGCTATTAATCAAAGATGTGGAACTCCATCTCCATAAAGATACACCTAGCACCATCTCTCATCAACATTCAGGACATATATCTAAGTTAGTGGTGCTGCTAAATATTTATGTGTAGGATAGCTCTGAATAACGTACAATATTGAGAGATGTTGGTGGCGTAAAATAGTATTTTAAGAAAATGAAAACGAAAATTCACGGTTTCTGTGAAAGAACTTGGGATAAAGGTCTGGTCGCTTTGCTTTTAAGTCACTTTCATCTTTGCCAAGATCGCTTTTATCAGGATTCGGCAAGCTGTCAAATGTTAAAATTGTTATATTTCATTATAACTATCAATACATGATGTGTAGGGTTGACAAGAACTGTAATTCAACAGACTGTTGAAACAAAAGAATGTATGGCATTACAAGGGCAACACACTTGAATGCACAAGGTAATAGATATTAATACTTGTTTTACAAATTCCTTCCTGATATTATGACTCACCAAAGAAGTGCTGGGAGAAGAAACTGTGATTTTCAAATTGCAAAGCTCTTGCTGGATCAGTTTTTCTTCCTCCTAGAGATAATTTAAGCAAGTAATCAGTTATCAGGACCAAACACCAAAGAACAATGCATTTTCAAAGGACAAAAGTTTGGATTTGCATACAAAACAGATTTTCTTTTAAGTTACAGAAGGAAGTGGTTAAAACAGAGAACCTTATAACCTGAACCACAGGCCTGAGGGTATGGTTGAAGTAAATCATGCATATATTTATACTTAAGTAAAAACAAACAATTATATCAAAAGTGATGGGTCCATGTTTTAAGAAGATGATTTCTGTGTGATCAAGGCGAGATTAAGGTGCAGTGTCAACTTAATTAGGGGAAAGGATTGCACTTCAAGTACATTTAAAAGGAAACAAGTGATACAGTTCTGCTTACATGCACTTCTGTGTTGCACTAACCTTTACTTTTCAAGTCTGTATGTCAGAAGCTTCATTTTGTCTAACCGATTTTCATTAACAGTATTTCATTTAACTCTGACTGCACCAATATTGTATGATCTATGTATATTACCATTGATCTGCAACTTCTGTGAGAGTTGTAAATTCGAGGATGATTCAAATTTCCGGATGGTACCCTTATCACAGTATCGAGCTGTGAGACTGTAATCATTATCTGCCTTTTGTTTACATTTATGTTGTTTATTTAAGTAAATAATTAAAAAAAAAAAATGAAGAAATAAAGAAACAAAAAGGTATGAAAAAATCTGATTGCCCATTCTGACTCTTTAGATTAATACTGGGCTAGTAGAGTGATTTGAGAATCAAAGCAAATACTTTTTGTCTATACGCATGAAGACATCTTACCTATTGTGCCATCTGTCATGACTAGTTCAAAACAATACTCGACTGGCTTTATTTGAAGTGACCCACACATTTCTATGTGTGTGTCGTGGTTGTATTTTACACTCTGCTTAGGCACACGTTTTAGCTTAGCTTATCTGTGCTCTGATTTCATTTATTCAGTTTTATTTATTGTTAGTTAGCCTGTTTTCAGCTGGGATGTTTTTATTTTCCAATCAGCTCCAAATTTGTGATTCTGTAAAAGCTTTGTTATTATTATTCTGTGGGCAGCATTTCACTGTGTACTTCTGTCCAAGGCTGAAAAAAACAGAACATGATAAAAATGGCAATTGTCTCCACAAGAGTATGTATACCGTCTGACACTTAGGCACATGCCCACATCAGGACTTTTTCACCGAACAAATGTTTCTTATAAAAATGCTGTACAGGCCAAGGAACAACAGGGAGGTAATTCCAGCCAGGATTCCATCTACGCTGGATGCCATTTCATTGCTGACCTCTGCCCTGTCTCTACAGCCAACTCAGGAGGCGGTGGGCAGACCCCTATCTTCCAAGCAATGGGGGTGGGTGCTCCTCTCATGGATTAAGTACCAACAGATTGGGCTATCACCACTATGCTCTCACTTGGGAGTTAGGGCTTAGGGAGAATTTGTCTATGTATGTTAGACCAATAAGTTGGGACTGTTCAATTTTTTCTCTCTAGTAACCACCATTCTGATCCTGTTATGTCACACTGCCCTAATAATTGCAGCTCACATATTTTATCGTAGATTGCAGTCTTTTAAAAACATGTATTGAAACTCATCCAGACAAACAGTGATGCAGCAGCCCCTAATCAAGCAGTCTCGTTCTAATAATGGGAGCCCTACAACATGTGGTGTTACTATTCCCCAACACTCTCTGACCAAGATCAAGCATGCATACCTCATTGCTACATACAGCCCAAAAATGTGAAAGCATATCTTTCAATACTTTTTTTGTTTGATTCCCACAAAACCAATCAAACTTTTCCCATCAACGCTTGCCTCTTTATGTAGCTTATCAGGCTAAGTCTATAGATGGAATCAAATGATAGTGCAAGATACGAGGCTAAAGAAATAGTGAATGGCTTTGGTGTCATTTTACAAGCCAAAAACATTATTACAATCACAGAAAGACAATGGTATTCCGGTTTGTAGTATTAGATAAACTGAAATTATTTACCAAACCAATCTCTGTCACTTTTAGATTCTCTGTAGGAAACTGCTTAAAAAGTGTCACAAGCCCAAAGGAAGACAGTTGCAGCCGATAAACACCACCCCCCTCTCCAACAGCATGCAGCATCTTGTTCATCATGTAAGGCACCCACCCTGTGAGTGCTGTGCTTGTTGCAGATATTGGAGTCACAGGTTACCTATGTCTCTAAAACAGGACCGCATTTAAGGCATGGGCCGGTACATATAGGTAGGATGTATAGAAATGTATATGTGAGTCTGTTGTGGAACAATGCTATTGCTATATACTAATACAAGTGCTTCCATCTAGTCATCTGTGACCAGGAATTCTCATGCATTATATATGCATTCACTGAAAAAAAACAAAGGTTACAGGGACATTATAGTTAGGTTCATGTTTTACCCTCACAAAACCATAGAAATTCAGCAGTTAAAGTTATACTTATAGTTATACTTATGTTAAGAAACTATAACTCATAAAGTTACTTTCCGGCATGAGTTATAGTTTTTTCAGATAAGTATAGCTATAACTGCTCAATTTCCATGGTTTTGTGTTTTTAACTATAACGTCCTTGTAACCTTTATTTTTTCAGTACATTTCTTTGTTTATTTAAAGTAAAGTAATATATAAATACCATTTGTTAATATAACCTCTGCCATGCAGCTCACCACATGCCTTCGGCTGTGCGCCGGGGTGGGATGAGAATGGCGTGTGAGTGGGTGAGGTTTTTTTTTCCTCATGGGGCTTTGGATGTGCGGGTACTAGTGGGCACCTGCGAGTACCAGCGAGTACCTGTGGATCCGCAAAGGATTGTGTCCCTGGGTAACTATTTTTTCCCCTTAATAATTCTGACACTACTGAACAGATTTAAACCTAATCAAGAAAAGCACAATCTGAAGACCAAGATCTAGCTTCCTGTCAAATTAGTTGTAATTCTGTTCAGCGGTTTGGGCTGTAGCTATGTCTAAAGACTGCAAACTCCCTGTATATATAGAATGAAGTAAAAGTGTTGGGACCCCCTTTTTCTCAGCACCCGCTTGATGGATCACCCCAAACCTTTCCATGCACAGCTAGGCAAAAAGGGCACATTTTGTGTAGATTCGTCAAACAGTGCCAAAGTTATTAGCAAAACAAAAAACGCTTTGTCTATGGAAAAAGCTGTTCCTAACTATAACTACCTCACACACACACACACACACCTATATATATAATGAATATATATTTTTTCTACAGTGAGACTCAGAGTCGAAAACCATTGGTGTTTGCTAATTTTTATTACTGGAATACACACTAATCGAGCAAGTGCTGCAATTTCTTTTTTTTTGCTTGATTATATATATATATACATTATTTTTTTCCCCACTGTGAAAACAAGGGTTACAGGGACTTTATAGTTAGGAATTTGATTTAAAAAACACTTTAGAAATGCCCCCAAAAAAAAGAAACGAGGGCTACAGAGCCATTACACTTAGATTCAGAACCTACAGACACAAAACCATAGAAATTCAGCTGTAGTCAGAGTGAATTCAAGTAACTATAACTCATAACATGGGGGTAACAAGAACTCATACCCTCGCCATGCACAGTTTTCTCATCAATAATTTCACTGGAAATGTTACAGTGATATTATCAATGATATCATAGAAGATGTCATGAGTGATGTAATATGTGTTGTAAGTAGCAGTGTATGGTGAGGGCCTGAGTTATAGTTACCTTAGGGCACAAGTTACAGTTACTTGAATTAATTTTAACTATAACTGCTGAATTTCTATGGTTTTGTGCCTGTAAATTCTGAACCTAACTATAATGGCCATGTAACCTTTTTTGTGAATGTCTAAGGTTTTTTAAAATGTACTGCTAACTATAACACCCGCTAACCTTTGGTTTTTCAGTGACTTTTTATGGTTTTTAATGTTATTTCCTCACTATAATGTCCCTGTAGCCTGGGTGTGATTGGGAGTGTCAGTGGTTGTGTGTGTAAGTGGGAGTATGAGGGCTGTGTGGGCCTGTGTGTGGGTGTGTGAGTGGTTTTGAGGGTCTGTGAGTGGGTGTGAGAGTGGCTGTATGGTATGTGAGTGGTTGTGTGAGTGTGCGTGAACGAGTCTGTAGGTATGTGAGCGAGTGTATGTGTTTTTTTTTAAATTGGGGTCTGGACCTCCAGATCTACCCAAATCTGGAACGATCTGCAGATCCTCACGTCAGGGTACCACTGCCCTGGTCCCTTCTATCACTTTTTAATTTTATTTTCCCTACTGGGAACCAAGTCCTGATGAACAAAATGGCGGCTGCAACTTTCCTCTCAGGTTACGGCTAGCCAATCACTGCATTGCTGTTGGTGCATGGATCAACAGATCCGCCCGAATCAGCAGAGGATCTGCGGCAGATCCATGTCCATAGACATCTATATTTCTTTTTCCATTGATAACTCCAGCACTACTGAACAGATTTACACCAAATTACAAAGAGGGTTCTTTCTGGACCCAGAGCTAGCTTTCTGCCAAATTTCATGTAATAACGTCCAGTGGTTCAGACTGAAGTCGCGTCTAAAATGCCTATGAGAAATTGCAAGGAGGAAAATGTGTTTTGGGACCCCCCTTTTTCTCGGCCCCCGCTTGACAGATCACTCTGAAACATTCCACACAGCAGCTGGAGTGAGTTGCGTACTAGTTTTGAAAAGTTTGTAAAGATTTGTCAAACAGCACTAAAGTTATTAGCAAAACAAAAAACACGCTTTTCCTATGGAAACTAGGTCCTAACTATAACTATCTACTGGTGACCACCAGTAGGTTTTAAACACACACTGTGGTGTGATAACTTGCTGTATGCAAATTCTGAGACAGATTGATCACCTTGATAATTAAATGAGATCCCGCTTACGCCAATTCTTACGCACAGAGGGTCTGATTCACAAAGGTAAACTTACAATTTTATAGAGGCTTATGATATTTTTTGCAATTCACAAAGCAATTTTGCAAGTAGTATATTTCTAACTGTCTATAGACTCCACAGTTATAAGGATGCTAGTCATAAATTACGGGAGACATGAGTGGACACTCTTGGTGCCCAACAGTTCCAATAACCTGTCTCTCCTTTAAGTACTTAGATACTGCATTCCACAACTGGTGTGGACTCTTAATTTTAAACACCTTCAGGCTGGTTTGACAAAAGACCTGCAGAGGTGGAGTTGACTACCTCTGAACCCATTGGGGTGGATAGCTCTATTTAAAATGATGTGTCTTCCAAGCTTCCTGTATGTCCTGCAAACTTTCCACACCAGATGGTCATGGTGTGATGATTATTAATTGTTGATTAATGACTAGATTAATGGTTATTGAATTTTGTGTATTGATTATTGAGAAACATTGGTCACATCATAGCTAGGATACTCCATGTGCATCAAAAGGTTCATCGACCTATGCGTGTCCCCTTGTAAGTTTACTTATTAAGGACCGGGCACGTCAACACCACAAGTCCAGAATGCAGAGCTAAGACCGGGACTAGATGGGCATATGTGGACCTGGGAAACTTAGGTGCTCTGCACTTGCGATGGTGTATGTGTGGAAGCTGATAGGGTTGCGAGAGTGTGGGGGGAGACTTCTCCGTGAGCCCAATATCCACAGCCTGAAGGAAATGTGGCTTTTCCATGCATTTTCTGAAACAAACGACTACATACAAGGCAATACCCCCTGCCAAAGGTGAACACTAATGACTGCAGTCTCAGGGCATGAGCCTCCAAATGTTGCCACAACTGTCAATCAAGCTCGCTCTTTTCCCTGTTCACCCCTCTACCCCCCCAAACTCTGGCTTCCTCATCTCCTCCCTACACACAGTGCCTAATTTGAGCCGGTGGTTGCCAGTGGGGGGCACCGGCACTTCATTTTTTGACTCTTCTGCCCTGCTCACTACTCTGGCGTTCTCAAATGTCTGATGAATATTTAGGACTGTCACCCCCTACTATCTGAATTTACTGCAACCCAGTGTGAATTGTCATTTCCCCCACTAAGACATTCAAACCTCCTCTCAAGTCCTTCCACTATTTCCTGCTAACTTGAACCTTCTCTCTTCAACGAGGATCTGGCCATCTACCCTACCTCCTTGAACCTACTCTCACGCATGCTTGCCATTGTGGATGGGCCCTTTTCCTAATTTTTCTACCACAGCCTGCTGTGAGCCCTCTTTCAGCCAATGGGAATGGAGTACTTCTAGTGTCCAATGACACTGCATTAGCTGAAGCAATATCTGAAACTGGTAGCGCAAGGATATGACCAGTTTAGCTAACTTCAGTTTTATATGTTTTGAAAACCTCATGGGATGTCACATTCACACATGAACAACCAAATCTCACATCACTTGAAATAAAATATTTCAAAGCCCTACAGTTACACTAAATGAGTTTGCTGTGCTCCTTGAGTGAGTGCACTCATTAAATGGGTATAATTTATGTAACTCTCAATTGCGATCTGTGCACTGAAGAGGATGTTACATTACATTTTCAAATTATTTCTAGGAATGCTTAGAATTTAAATCTACCACTTTCACTAATATGGTGGTGCTGACACAAGTATTGAATTGGTAGAATCTGATTGCACCACCAACGGATGCCTATGGATTTTCTCTGTCATTTTTCTGACTGCAGTAACTATGTACCTCGCATGCTTTCGGGAAACTTGAAAGCTTTGCAATGGATATCCTTATGCCACAACAGAGTTTTCACCAATCCAATAAGGCCTTTTGAAATTGTCTAATCTTTAGTTTTGAACACAAACCGTACATATGAATAATGTTAAAAAAAAAAAAATCAACCTACAATGAATTTGTCTCTCCAATTGTGCCTGAATCTGATCCCCACAGTAAATCTGTATAGTTATGTATGGGGAAAACTAACTGTGCTTGTGCTCACTAGTACTCCTATTACATGTTCCTGCCCTCTCTTTAAGCCTCTGTGTCCTGCTTCCCCCTTCTTTTTCACACACAAATTCTGCTCCTCTATCTAGCGGTCATACACCACTTCGTGCACCATCTACCTATCCCTCCCTATATTTTTCCTATCTATTCTTTGCAGCTCTCACCCCTATCTATTCACTGTCACATAGTTTCACTACACAAATACATAACCCACCACAGAATTCCACCAGACTCAATTCCACAACTAACGATTCCAATTCAACCCACATAATTTCACTCCAAACCACATACATCCACGACACCCAAACCAAAACACATAGATAAAAGACATTGTCATTTAAAACGCCAATAACTCCAACACTCGCAAATGCGAGACCCAATGTAAACGCTTGTTATTCACATATTGCCTCACCCTGCCTATAACATTATTTTCCTGCAAAAAAAAAAATATATATGCCAATCCACGTACTGTGAATACATTTGTATTAAAATGTGTGTTGTTTAAAAAAAAAAAAAACTAAGTATGTTGATAGGTTGGGCTAATATACCTCCGCTCCCCATATTTGTCCTAGGACGGACTGAGCGCCAGCGGCCTGAGTGGCACACGCACATTTATAATAGCCACTGTCAGTGTTCTCGGAAAAAACTGAGGTTAAATCGCATACTTGCAAAGTTAAATGCGAAACTGCAAGACGGGAAAGGTAATGCCCTGCTACTCAAAAGGTCACCTACTGCATTTACCCATTTGGCAGCTAACTCAGTTTGAGCGATGGGATATTGACGATTGTATCCCTCTGCGTTAATTAGTCTGATATAAATGTAGTGGCTTCTAAATGATACCAGAAAGCGTCCTCCCTTTCGATGTGTAATGTCAGAGTCTGAGCCACCCAGCCTCAGTATGCTGTGTACGCCTACCCCCGCCTGTCGCCAGATGCTCGAAGTGAAAGTGAGACAACACAATTGCTTGTTGACATTTGTGCGGGAAGAAGTACATAGAACTCCGCCCCAAGACCTTGTCCCGGCAGTTACAACAGCAGCAGAATGAAACCATCTATCGCACTCTCGTAACGGGCTGAGGCAAGCCCTCCCCTCCAATGCTTTGTGGGAGGGAGACACTGCTCCAGTACGTACCACACTGGCCACTGCCTGAGAGCTTCACCTCCTACCATGACTGACGGACTTTTAGGATGTCACTCTAATCATTCCTCTCCTCACCTGCCTCGAGCTGAGAGCAGTGATGCTGCGGATCAGGGCGCCCAGTTTGGAGGCTCCAGTCATCTTACTGGCCCCGGCATCCTGCGACAGTAGCCCCGGTAGAGAACTCAGTGTCTTGCCCACGATGTCGCTCATGGTGAGGCAGCAGCTGTCAGCGGGGCCGGAAGTAAACAAGCGGCATAAGAGGCAGGAGCAGTCTGCTACCGGCATGCGCCATCTTTGTCCACAGCAACTTCCGGTTACTATTCGCACGCTAAACTTTATCAGTCAGCTTTGACTAGAACATTGACAAAGAAAGACAGAACAGGCACAGAAACGTGCCGAGCAGTGACAGAAAAGAAGCTAAAGTGACGTAACTGCTATGCAATGAAAATAGGAAGTACTATCAAACATTTATAATATGATTTTAAAAAACAACACATCAGCTAGTAAATATAAATACAAACCAACCACTTAGTGTCAGCATCAGGGTCCAAAAGTAGCTTGAGCAGACTGTCATAGACGTTCACGACTAGGTAATGTTAATTTTAAAATTATCTCTAAAAATCGTTCCATTACACCAGAGCACTCCGTTAAATTAATATTGCATAATTTAAATCATGTTCTCAATTAGGGAGAACATATTTAAATTATCAAAACATAGGCAGTGTTACTGTAGGGGTGGAATGTTCCTCTTTGCGCCATATAGCACCTTTAAGCGCAAACAGGGACAGTGCATCTTATTACGAATAATGCGCTGCCCCCTAGACAGCAATGAATTCGCCGCCGCCCTGGGGCAGCGCATCAGTGAAAGGCAGAAAGGCTGCATGATCGTTTTTTGTCCTTGTCACCCAAGCCTGCTTTAATAAGCAGGACAAAAAAAACCTTCACGCGGGTGCAGTAAGTGCCTGCATACGTCTAAAGGGAGGTGCCTGAGAGGGTCCACGAACCACCCAATTGCACCTTCTCACAAACTCGTTTGCCTCTGCCCTCAGATCCATAATACAGAACAGGTGCAGAGGCAAATTGTTTCCATCATTTGCATGGAGCCAGTCCCCCAGGCAACTGGAGGAATGCCCCTCTTGCATAGCAGCAGCACTACATGTGCGCTGGGGCTATCTGTATTGCAGAGCAGGCCACAATAGCATCTGTGACCGCTTCTGTAATACTCAAGTTCGAAGAGGCGTAGAAAATAGGTGCATGTGGTAAATAACCCACATTAACACAGAAGCTTTCTTCACAAAGTGTAGTTTATTCGACCTACACAAGCGGTGCGGTGCCCACAGCTTCGTCTTTTTCTCAACCGTCTTTTTTTCCGTTCGCGAGCGCGTTCGGAACTCGAGTAACGCTCGAGCTCCCTTCACGCGCCCGCACTTATATTACACATCCCCCTTCGTCATCATAATTTTTTTTAACAAGAACACAACAATATTAACCACATATTCAAAAAATCATAAACTGTTCAAATTAAACAAGAACATAAAAAGAATTAACCAATAGCTCGACTAAAGCTAAGAGAAATACATTTCAAGCAAGATTACAATTTTTTTTTTTTTTAAACATAAAAATTAACTGTAACTCAAGAGAGGAATACATTTCAGGCAATATAAACAAAATCAAAAGTCTTCAATTCAATTTCTCGCCATCTCTCACGTAGTCATTCAGACACGCAGGAGGTCTTCTCACTCTACCACTTCCCTTCGTATATTCTGTCTTACTTTCTTCATTCTCCACACTAGTTTGTCCCTCCAAACCCTCCATGCTATTCTCATCCTCATGTGAAGTGTCAGCATCCGGTGAATCCGCTTTCTCACCACCTCCCCCAGATAACATAAACCCACTGCAACCTCCATCTCCATTAGTAACGATAATATTTCCTGCACTTCCACCACTTCTCTCATATAAGGCCACCCTCCTTTTGTTCCATATAGTGCCATTCGCCAAAACAACACTGAAATTTCCTACGTGTTTAACCTCAAAAGGACCGCGAAACCTTGTCCAACCAGCACCCACTCGTCCATCCTTGACTTTCACCCAATCACCAACTTGTATACCAGAGTAACCTCCTGTCAGTGACATCTCCCTTTGACTTCCTGGTTTGATTCGATCACCCTCCAACCAACCAGGCACTAACTTTGATCTGGCCTTACGCCCTCTCATGAACTCAAATGGTGTTCTACCCTTATCTCTCAGCTGCGTGGTGCGATGAGCCCATATCGCCTCTTGCACAACAGAACTAACACTTTGGTTTCCTCGCACAGCCAACTGAATTGTACCCTTGACCATACGATTCATGCATTCCACAATGCCATTGGCTTGCGGATTGTAGAGTGCAGTACGTTTATGGGTGATACCATGGGTTAACAGAAACTCTTTCATCTCCAAGGAGATTAACTGTGTACCATTGTCAGTAATGAGTGTATGGGGACACCCTTCTCTTTGAAAAAAACCCTTTAATACTGAAATAGTACTTCTTGTCGACACTTCCCTCATAAACTCAACCTCCAACCACTTAGAAAACACATCCACCAGGACTAAAGCAAATTTTTTTTCGTGGCCCAAACCAGGCAATGGCCCAACAAAATCCATACAAATAGTGTGCCATGCTTCCCCTGGATCCTCAATATGTCCCATCCAAGTTCTTTTCCCCAGCTTTAACCTTTTTTCACTTTCCTTACACTGAACACACTCTTCCACCCATTGAGCAGTTTGCAAATCGACCCCTGGCCACCAAAAGTTTTCCTTAACCCTTCTTTGAGTCAGTGTTTGTCCCAAATGCCCTTCATGTGCCAAATGTATGATTTTCCTCCGTAACTTTTCCGGAGGTACAAATCTGTCACCCCTCATTATTACACCTCCATCCCCCAACGACAACTCATCTAGAACCTTGATGTAGGGCCTTACAGATACTGCCACAGCACTCTCTCTTCTTCCTCCCTCAACAATCATTTTACTCACGCACTGCATTACCGAGTCATCCCTCAATCCTTGCAACCATTCTTCTTTAGAGAAAGCTGCCACACCATGTTGTAACAATTCCTCCACCAACGCCACCGCTCCTTCTTCTCCCTTCAAGAATTGTGCCTCCCCATCAACCAACTTCCAATCCACAGCCATGCGTGAGAGAGCGTCAGCTTGTATGTTCCTCCAACCCTGAATGTATTCCACGTTGTATACATACTCCTGCAATCGAGCTGCCAATCTGGCCAATCTCGCAGAACCCTTACCCGCACCACCAGCTGATAAAACCTTGACCAAAGGTTTGTGATCAGTTCTTAACTTAAAAAAAACACCCCACAAAAATGTTCTAAAATAGTCTACAGCCCATGCAGCTGCTAAAGCCTCCCGCTCAATCACAGAGTAGTTCCTCTCACTCTCAGTGAGAGAGCGTGAAGCAAAAGCTACCGTCCTCTCTTCACCGCAGTGAACTTGAGACAGAACTGCACCTATACCAGACACACTAGCATCGACAGTCAGTATAGTGGGAGAAGAAGTCTCAAAGGGTACTAAAATCTTTGCAGTACACACCTCTTGCTTAATGTTGTCGAAACATTCTTGCTGCACTTTTGACCACACAAAATTACAACCTTTGCGCAACAATATTCTCAACCCCTCCGTTTTGTCAGCAAAATTGGGAACACATTTGGCGTAATATTCAATGAGACCCATAAAGGACCTCAACTCATCCTTGTTCTTTGGTGACGGAGCGAGTTTGATTGCCACCAACAAATCTTTCTTCGGTTTCACTCCTTCACCCGAAATGGTGTGTCCCAAATATTCAATCTCTTTGGTCAAGAAAACACACTTCTCTTTTCTTAACGTTAAACCCACCTCCAAAAGTTTCTTTAATACCTTCCTCAAAATTAGGTTATGTTCGTCAATAGTTGACGCAAAAATTAAAATGTCATCCTGAAAAAATAATACATTAGTGAAACCCTCAAAAACATTTGTCATCATACGCTGAAAAACACTTGCAGCTGAAGATAATCCAAAGGGCATTCTGACAAAACGGAAAGTACCATCCATGGTGATAAATGCTGTAACATCACGTGAATTGTGGTGTAGTCGTATCTGATAATAGGCGCTTTTGAGGTCTAATTTTGAAAAAAAAACTCCTCCATTTAGCAACATAATGAGTTCATTGATGTTCGGTAGAGGAAAGTTGTCTGTCACAATGTTTTTATTGACACTGCGTAGGTCCACACAAAATCTCAATTGCCCATTAGATTTCCTCGTAATGACCACTGGCGAAGTCCATTCTGGAGATTCAACCGGTTCAATGACTCCGTCCTTCAACATATCTTTCAACATCTTGCTCACCTCTTCCCTAACAACAATAGGTACTTTCCTCACTTTGTGTTTCACAGCAACTGTACCTTGTTTCATACGAATCTTATGAACATAACCCTTTAATTCTCCCAACTCCTCTCGAAACACCTCCCCCACTTCCTCCAGAATCGCATTGACATCTCCATCATCCACTACCAAGATTTGTTCCTTACCTCTGGGATTCACAATTATATTCAAGTCATATTGATGCATCCAACCCAAAATTGGTGGCCCAGACTCAGCCACATACATTTTGCCGAAGGTTTCTCTTGATTTGAAGCCTATGGCAGTCGAAAAGAAACCCAAGATCTCAATTTCCTCCCCTTGGTATCCCCCAGGACATATGTCTTTAGGCTTCAATACAATCTGAGGCCAGTTCTTCATGAAGATATCTTTGGGAACTATTGTGTATTTTGATCCAGTATCCACCATCAGCTCAACCCTCACCTTTCCAACAGTGAACCATGCTTTGGGCCTCCTTTCTCTCTTACCGCAGTAACCTTTATCAACCTCGCCTAGGCTAAGAATGCGGTCCACCACCTCATCTCTCTCCTCACACACCGCCACTCCTTTTGACTTTGACCACTCAACGCACACACGCGCATAATGACCTTTACGCCCACACTTTCTACATTCCTTCCCCACTGCAAAACACCCCTTAAAATCACTACTGTGTAAACTACTGCCACATCTGTTACATTTCTTCTTATTCGCATACATTTTCTGGGTTTTCAGAACATCTTGTGTTTTCTTCTCTACCAAAGCCACACTGTTACTTTTGTTTCCCACATCTCCCACAATCTCCTGGAAGACTTGTTGCTCCCTACCCCCATTGCCATATCTTCCCATCTCCTTCATGCAAAGTTCAGACTCTTCCACAACTTTTGCCATGTCAACAGCATCTTTTAAAGAAGGATTCTTAGCAGCCCACAACCTTTCTTGAATCTTTCTGCTCTTACATTGAACCATTAATTGATCCCTAATCATCTCGTCGCACATCTCCCCAAAATGACATTTAACTGACAACTCCCTTAATCTGGATACAAATTCTTCAATAGACTCTCCCACTCTCTGTGGTTGTGTATAAAACTTGTATCTTGACAAAACCACATTGGTTTCTTTAGCAAACCTAATGCTCAATCTTAATCTAGCCTCCCTAAACTCATCTGGAATACGTGCCCCATTGTCTGTAGCCATTGGCATAAATTTGAACAACCTTTGCGCCTCTGACCCTATACAGTTCAATAAAATCGCTTTTTTACGCGCAGGAGAAAATTCTTTACTGTCCAACGCCAACAAATAGTTGTCAAACATGTCTATCCAGTCCTCCCACTGGATTGTTGGCGTACCTGGATGTGTAAGAAAACAAGGTGGTGCAGTAATTGAGACGTGCTCCATTGCTCACAAAAACAAAAAAACAAAAAATGAGCCCAGACGAGATCTTTGCAATACTGTGAAGCGTAAGACACTTATCCACGTCGATGACTCCAACAATCCACCGCTAAAATCAAGTCACATAACAAAAAATACACGGAAATTCTCACCGCCAACAATAACAGTTTTAAAGATGACTTCTTCCTTAAATTTAAGGAAACCAGCAGGAAAAACTACCAATTTCTAGGGTGGCTTCCCCCTAAACTTCTTGCTGGTAACTGGTCACTTTTCCTTTAAAATCACCAGCAGCCACTCGTAGTTCCAGGAGTGCCTTCACCTTTAAAACACTCCCCTTTAATAAATCCACAGCAGCTCTTTCCAGGAGTAACTTCACCTTTAAAACACTCCCCTTTAAGCAGCTCTTTACAAAACGCCACGCCTCTTTCTCCTGAAAGAGGGCGTTGTTCCTGAAAGGCATTCGTCAGACATCAGCCTGCCTGAAAAACATCGCTCGGTAGGTCGATAACTTCGTAATCCTCGTCGCCAAAAGAATGTGGTAAATAACCCACATTAACACAGAAGCTTTCTTCACAAAGTGTAGTTTATTCGACCTACACAAGCGGTGCGGTGCCCACAGCTTCGTCTTTTTCTCAACCGTCTTTTTTTCCGTTCGCGAGCGCGTTCGGAACTCGAGTAACGCTCGAGCTCCCTTCACGCGCCCGCACTTATATTACAGTGCACATGCCTGACAAGCCCCCCAATGGGGTTTTGGGGGGAGTCAGGCATGCCTGGTCTCCCCCCCGGGCTTATCGGGCTGGTGGAACTGGCCTCAGAGGGATCGGGTTAATGCTATTGGGAAGTTAGCAGGAAAGGGTGGTGTCTATGGGGTGGGTATAAAAGATGTGGGTTGGGTGTGGGCAGCCTCTTTGGCCGTGATTCACACCCAGGAGGCGGTACTCAGATAGTTTTGGGCGTTTCTAGGCCGGAGTTTTTCTGTGAGGCAAGGCTTTGTTACTTGGTTGCTATGGAAGCTAATAAGGTTGTGCAGGCGCTGAAGGTTTTGTAGGAGGCAGGGAGGGAGGATTTGATTAAAGAAGGAGTTTTAAAACAGGCGTGGGTGGGGCTGAAGAGACCGAAGAGGTCTTCAGCTGACAGGGTATCTGCTGCTGTTTTAGCATGCAAATCCCCGGTGTCAAGTCCTAAAAAGTGTAAAAAATTTAGGGCTAAGAGTGTTGCTGGGCGTAAGGTCTCCGTTTCACCGGAGCGGGGGGCGAAGAATTGAGGGTGAATTCTTTGGATGGCTTACCTGGTGTCTCTGCTGTTCGGGGGATTGGTGCGCGTTTTCCTCGACGTTCTGGGGCTTCGTTGCGGCAGCGCGTAGCGGCCGCCGGTAGAGGGTTTTTTCCAGCGTTGGTTCATGGTGGGGCAGGCCAGACATTGGTGCGTGGCTTAAGAGCGCGCGCTCTGTCAATATTGAGGAGGCCGCAGGCTGCGATGAGCACCTGCGACCAGAGGGGGGAGAGTGTGGCGCACGCAATCGTTTCAAAACGCGCGCGTGCGCAAAATGGACCCGTGCAGCAAGCCCCACTCGCTATGGAAAGCGGTGGGGAACGCGGCACTTCGTTTTTTGAGGAAAGGCAGTTAGGAGGGACAGCCAATATGGCCGCGCCCTCGGAATTAGCTGCATTAGTGGTCGGTGAGGCTGGTTTTGGGCAGGGAGAGGACAGGCATAGGATTTTAGCAGAGCACGTTTGTAAGGAGGTAATTGTTATAGATTCTGAGGAAGGAGGGGAGCTGGTGGAGGTGTATGGTGAGGGTAGTAGTGACAGTAATGGGCAATTAGGTAGGGGTTTAGTGGTTCAATGTGGAGGGTTGGGTCGGCAGCTTCACAAGACAGTTACTCAGGTAGTACAAGGGGTGCAAGAGTGGGAGGTGGCTAATCAAGCAGTTTTTAGAGCAGGAGGGCAGGTGGTTTTTAGGGATGAACAGGGTGTGGTTTTGAAAGGTACTATTTGTGGTTTAGCCAGTGAGGATGGTAGAGCAGGGTCGGCGCAGGTAAGAATGGATTTTTGGGATCAGGAACTGAGGGCGTACCTTCCTGGGTGTGTGGCCCCTCATGTCTCCAGTGGACATGGGGTGTCGTCAGAGCATCTGCGGTCGGGGCAGCCTGCTGGAGGTCCAGTTTCGGTGGGGGTCAGGGCACCTCCAGGACGCCGATTAGAAGAGAGGGCGCAATCCGGAGCGGTTCACCCGACATCGAGGGAGGTAGTGTCTTTGGAGGCCAGATCTTTGGACCCGAATATCAGAGTGCGGGAGCCACGATTGTATAGCCGGAGTGCTATTTTGGGTGGCAATGAAGAAGAAGAGTTGGATTATGACGACAAGACCCTCGGGGCTGGTGAGCAGGTGGTTGCAGTCCCTCAAACGTCCACGAGTGGGCAGGCGTTCCAGGGCGATCTGCTGTCTCGGCGAGAGTTTGCTGCTAATTTATCTAGAGGTGAGGTGTTTGACACCGGCGATGGGGGACTGGCGATTGTTGGGGGTACTAGATCTGGGGTTCGAGCGCTAAAGAATGTGGATATAGCAATTCAGGCGGGTGAAGAGGTGAAGGAGAGTAAGGCGGTGGGTTCTTCGGGTACTGTGCAGGAAGTCGCAGGTAAGTCTGGGGTAGATCAGGTGAGTACGGGCCAGAATGGTGCCACTAGTCAGGGTGGGTGTAAAGGAAAGAAGTTGCCGTACATGGGAGTGCCAATGCTTTTGGGGGCGCATCTCACTCTAAGTTTAAAGGAGAAAATATGGAAAGGTGAGTTTGTGGATGTTTTTAAGTTACTTCATAGAGAGGTTCAGGATAAGGAGGGATCTAAGGAGGAGGAGTGGGAGTTGGCTCGCAGACCAAAAGTACCTACGACAATTGAGAATTGGACGTCAGCATTTTTGATTTATGCAAGTGTTTTGTGCGAGCGTTTCCCGGATTGCTCTGTTGCGCTTTTGAAATATATGGACGTGGTGAGAAGGGCCCAGATGGATTATGGAGGTTTCGTCTGGTTCCGTTATGATGAGGAGTTCAGAGCCCGGAAAGCGGTTTATCCGGAAAAAGCTTGGGGCGAGATTGATAATGAGTTATGGATGCAGTGGTTAAGAACTGTTAGGAATGCCCCAGCAACACACACGGCTAGTGGTTTACCGGTTCAGTATAAGCCCTTTCAGGGGCGTCCCACCCATTTTGGGGTGGGGTTTGGACAAAGAGGTCAATTTCCGCATAATGGGGCCTGCTGGTCATTCAACAGCGGCCTGTGCACAAGGCAGCAATGTAAATTTCGGTATGACTGTTCCAACTGTGGGGGCAGGCATCCGGTTTACCAATGTATTGGAGGATTCAACTGGGATGGGCAAGGAGTGCAGGGTAGAGGTGCGGACAGGGGAAGAGGGCAGGGTCAACAGTTGGCAGGTAAAGGGCCCTACTCCTATTAATATTGAGGCGGTCACGTATTGGTTGCAATTTTATCAGCGGTTGGAAGATGCAAAGGTTTTGAGTCGGGGCTTTCGTGAAGGTTTTAAGTTATGCTACCAAGGTCCAAGGGTGAGGAGATGGGCCAACAATTAGAGGCCAGCAAGACAGTGCCCGGATGTTGTCAAGGCTAAGCTGCAGAAGGAAGTTGAGCTGGCTAGGATTGTAGGCCCCTTTTTTAGTTGGCCATTGCCAAATTTGACGATTTCCCCTCTCGGGGTTGTGCCCAAAAAGCAGATGGGGGGGTTTCGCCTTATCCATCATCTGTCTTGGCCGGCGGGTGCGTCAGTTAATGATTTCATTGCTCCTGAGGACTCGGTGGTTCATTATGCATCAGTTGATTATGCGATTTCTTTAGTGTGGAGGTGTGGTCATGGTGCTGAAATAGCCAAATCAGATATTCAGTCGGCCTTCCGGCTTTTGCCAGTGCATCCAGAGGATTTTTCATTGTTGGGCATGCAGTTTGAGGATGCCATTTATGTGGATAGGATGTTGCCAATGGGCTGTTCCGTTTCTTGTTCTCTTTTTGAAATGTTTAGCACTTTTTTGCAATGGTTTTTGCAGCATCAGGGTGGAGTAAAGTTCGTTACACATTACCTGGACGATTTTCTATTCATGGGAAGGCCCCAGTCTGGTGAATGTGGTCGGGCGTTGGAGACTTTTGAGAGTTTCATGGCAGAGTTTGGGGTCCCCTTGGCTCAGGACAAAACTGAAGGGCCGTCTACCTGCTTGAGTTTTCTGGGAATTGAGTTTGATTCAGACAAGTTGGAAGTTCGTTTGCCGAGTGAAAAGGTGCAACAATTGATTTCCTTGTTGGAAGATGCGTTTAAGAAGCCTAAACTGGAGTTACGGCAGGCGCAGAGCATTTTAGGTCATTTGAATTTTGCATGTAAGGTTGTTCAAGTGGGCAGAGCTTTCTGTCGGCGTTTGGGTTTTGCAATGAAGGGCGCAGTTTTGCCGCACCAGCATATTCGGCTTCGTGCGAGTGTCAAGGAAAATTTGAGGATGTGGATTGGGTTTTTGCAGCAGTTCAATGGTGTTAGCATGTTGGTGGATGAGTTTGATTGGCAGTGGCAGATACAAATATTTTCTGATGCTGCTGGAGCACATGGTTTTGGTCTTTTTTGGGATGGGCACTGGGTGGCGGAGAGTTGGCCTCTGAGCTGGAAAAACGCGAAACATAGTATTGCATTCTTGGAATTGTTCCCATTGGTGGTGGCTTTGACAATTTGGGCTTCGCATCTGGCAAATCGGAATGTGGTTTTTAATATAGATAACCAGTCAGTGGCCCACTTAGTGAATTCACAAAGGGCGAAGGACGAGAAGGTGTTGAGGCTTTTGAGGGTATTTTTGTTGAAATGTTTGCAATGGAATGTGATGTTCAAGGCAAAATATGTTCCTGGTGTGAATAACGATATTGCTGATGCCCTGTCTCGTTTCCAGTGGCAGAGGTTCCGTGGGCTTGCACCGGGAGCGGATGCTCAGAAGACGGCGGTTCCCAGGGAACTATGGGAATTAGGAGAGTGAGAATGTTGCAGCTGGTTCAACAATCGGTAGCCCCATCTACTCGGAAGAGTTATGAGCAGGCCTGGTTGGAGTTTTTAAGGTCAGGTGTAGTTAGACGGGAAGGGGGTCTGGAAGTTTGTGACAGGAGGGAGGATGCGGTTCAGTTTATTATGCAACAAATAGAGCTGGGGTTATCGGCAGTCACTATTTCAGGTAAGTTGTCAGGGATATCCTTTTTTGGTAAGTATTTTTGGGGTTATGATCCAGTGGAAGGTGAGCTTTGCACACGTTTGCTTGCGGGGTGGGCTATGGAGGGTGGGGCGAGAAAGGATCGTCATAGACCTATTACGTCAGGTTTATTGCAAGATCTTCTGGGTGTTTTGGGTGAGGTTTGTTTTTCACCTTGGGAATGTAAATTGTTGTCACTCTGTATGTCTTGGCTTTTCCATGGAGCTTTTAGGGTTTCAGAGCTTTAAGGTGTCAAGGGTCATGATGGGATTTTGCGGTCGGATGTGCAGGTAAGGAGCGGGGCTGTGGTAGTTTGGTTGAGGGCATCAAAAAATGATCGTTTGGGGAGGGGTCAAGAGGTATTTTTGAAGGGTACTGGGTTGTCCACCTGCCCGGTCGGGCTTTGGGTGTCCTTTGTAGGAGGATTACCGGAGTCAACAAGGTTTGTATTCATGCATGAGGATGGTTCATTATTGACGGCTCATCAACTGCTTGTGGTTTTGAGACGGGCTTTGGGTTGGCTGGGCATGGATTATCATTGCTATGGGACACATTAATTTCGAATTGGAGCGGCCACGGAAGCAAGGGCTGGAGGTAAATCGGATATGGCAATAATGGGTTTGGGTAGGTGGAAATCACAATGTTTTAAGCGTTATGTCTGTCAATTCCAATGAGATTTTCGCATTCAACTGCGGGGGGAGGTGGGTCGGTGGGTGCTACAGGATCTGTTTTGGGGTCAGTGGCTTGAGGTTTTTTCTTGGTATTTCTTTCGGGCTTGTTTTGCTGTTCTTTCATCCTTTTTTCACTGTCACTTATTAGGTGGTATTTTGAGGGGTAAGTATTTTATGTCTTTTTTCGCTGTTCTCTCCTAGGTTGCGTCGGTGGTCCTGATGGATGCTGTATCGTTTGGATCGTTGGGCACTCCTTTGTGCGTTGGGCAGAAAAGCAGGCGGCGTCCAGGCATTTTGGGAAGCAGTTGGCGTTGGATGGGACGAGGATTAATGTTAGTTGGGTCGGTAAGAGTGGCATGAGGTGGGGTGAGCTCTTAGCAGTTTTGTCCCGTAGGATGGAGAGAGGGGTTTGTCCGGACCTTTTAGTGATTCATCTTGGGGAGAATGATTTAGTTTCCTTATCAGGTATTGGTTTGTTAAAGGCAATGAAGATGGATTTGTTGAGGATCAAGGAACGTTGGGCTGGCACGCATATTGTGTGGACTTGTTTGGTACCTCGTAGGAATTGGAGAGGGGCATATTCGATATCAGGTATAGAAAGGCAGAGGAGGAAGGTAAATAGGGAAATGAGAAATTTTTGTCATGAAAAAGGGTTTTCAATTTTGAGGCATGAGAATTTGGTGGTTTCTGAGGTTGGATTATTTTGGCAGGATGGGGTGCATTTGTCTTTCCTGGGGAATGAGATGTATTTACTTGAGTTGAGGATGCTCATTGCAGACTTGTTGGGCGAAAGGTTGTGGGATCGTTAGTCTGGGGGGGCTGTGGGTGGGGGCAGGAAAACACTGGGCGGTTTTCCTGCGTGGCGGGGGGATTTGCACATAAAGCCATTGGGGGGGGACGGGATGAGGCGGAAAGTTTGAGGTCAGGGAGGTTGTAGCAAGGGTCACAAGGGATGAAAGGCAAGGGAAATACAGAAGGGGGCAGTAAGACAGATGGGAAAGGTTTTGATTAAGGGTTACTGGGAAGGGGCAATTTTAGTGGGGGGGGAGGGGCTAGGAGGAAACTTTGTTTAGTGAGGTCATAGTTTTGTAAGGCTTATTGCCAAGGTTATCTGTTATACTGGACCTGTTCTATTAAAGTGTCCTTTTACCCCTTAAGACGATGTCGTGTGGTCTGTTCCTCCTTTACGGCCCGATGGGGGTTTGGGGGGAGTCAGGCATGCCTGGTCTCCCCCCGGGCTTATCGGGCTGGTGGAACTGGCCTCAGAGGGATCAGGTTAATGCTATTGGGCAGTTAGCAGGAAGGGGTGGTGTCTATGGGGTAGGTATAAAAGATGTGGGTTGGGTGTGGGCGGCCTCTTTGGCCGTGATTCACACCCAGGAGGCGGTACTCAGATAGTTTTGGCCCACCCACCGTCCCTGGTTTTTCTTGCGTTTTTTACGGGTTTTTGTTCGGAGGGTTTTTTGTTTCAGTGGCAATTTTTACCATTTAGGGCTTAAAAGGGCTTTAAGAGGACAGGTATTTTGTTCATGAATTGGGTTGTATGTTGTTGTTTTTTGTTAAGTTAGTATGCCGCTGGTAGACAGGTCTGGTTGGGGCGGGGGGATTTGCACATAAAGCCGTTGGGGGGGACGAGATGAGGCGGAAAGTTCGAGGTCAGGGAGGTTGTAGCAAGGGTCACAAGGGATGAAAGGCAAGGGAAATACAGAAGGGGGGCAGTAAGACAGATGGGAAAGGTTTTGATTAAGGGTTACTGGGAAGGGGCAATTTTAGTGGGGGGGAGGGGCTAGGAGGAAACTTTGTTTAGTGAGGTCATAGTTTTGTAAGGCTTATTGCCAAGGTTATCTGTTATACTGGACCTGTTCTATTAAAGCGGCCTTTTACCCCTTAAGACGATGTTGTGTGGTCTGTTCCTCCTTTTCGGCCCGATCATACAAGCCAATCGCCCAAATTCAGGTGGGAAGCTCACAATTTGTTTCAACGAAAAACAGCAGTATTTTCACAGTCTTCTGCTTGAAGTTGCCTCTGCTTCAATGAAAGTGTATTGGGTAAATACAGTCCCCGACTTTATTTTCGAAATCTCCCTTTTTCTATTTTCACAATATTGGCTTGTATACACGGGGCACTTAGGGCTATCACGGCTGTAGGAAGCTGGCTCTAAAGTAAGTCATAGTGTACCAGAGTCCAGTGGATCTCCAGAGGCTTTACAGAGGCTAAAGTAGATAATACTAATGTCCTCTTTTGTGGTAGCTGGTCAAGCAATTAGGCTTATCAGAGGGTAGTGCTAAGTATTTGTGTACACACACAGTCAACAAATGAGGCACACATTTAATGACTAATTCCAGGCCAATGTTTTATGTATCAAAAGTATACTTTGTTGCTTTATTTCTAGAACCAAAGGGATCTTTATTTCAGGTAAGTACAGTTTCAAGAATGTATCACTTTCAAGTATCAAATGCACTTTGTTTAGAATTAACAGATAAAAGAGTTTACAAACTAGTGGACACAGTGCAATTTCTCATGGAAAACACTGCAATCTCAGGGGAGGAAAAGTAACCACACAATTTGTAGGTAAATACTCGACTTACGATCCCAATTTTCGGGGGTTAAGTAGTCCACAAGGCAAAGGTTAGAAGACACCAGGGGTGCACCACCAGCAACACGGGCCAGTCAGGTGGAGAGGTCAAAGTTGGTGCCAAGCGCCCAATGGAATTCTATTGAAACTGGGGGCACTTAGAAAGAAACAGCTTACAGGTAAGTACCCATTACTTCAGGGACCTGGGTGGTTTAGATCAGCACCAGGGGGCCACAGGTCAGCACCAAACACACACCCTCAGCGGCACAGGGACAGCCAGATGCAGGGTGCAAACATAGCGTCGGGAGCCCACTGCCTTTCAACGAAGGAACCCCAGGGGTCACAAAGATGCTGCAGGCGTTGACCAGGGAGTCAACTGAAGAAAATCAACTGCTGGACAGGTACGTACAGAGCCCACTGGACTTTGCTGGACCGTCTGTTGGGTTCCCTAATCCCAGGGGGTGTCAGGTGCAGGGGTACCTCAGGGAAATCTTCACCGGAGCTGGTCGCAGTCAGGGAGGTCCTCTGGATTTAGGCTGCAGTCATCGTCGTGCTGGGCAGGAGGGGTCAACCCAGGGTGGACTTGAGGTCGGAATCACCTAGGGACCTTCTCTGGACCGGTGGGCCACCTGAACACAGATGGTGGGCTTCGCGTGCAGAGTGGGCGGGACTCACAGATCCGGGGCAGTTCTGGAGTCCTTCTTGGAGGTTTCTTTTGGACAGGGCCACTGCCCTCTAGAGATTCTTGGTCCTTGGGTAGGCAGGCAGTCCTCTAGTGGTTTGTTAAGGTCACTGGTCCTGCAGGACGAGTTGTCTTCTTGTAGCAGGATTCTTTAAGCTGCAGACAGGCCTGTAGGGCTGGGGCCAAGTCAGTTGTCATCTGGAGTCTTCTCTGCTGGTGCAGCTCTTCAGTCCTTCTTTTTCTTTGCAGCTTGCCAGGAATCTGAAACACAAGGTTCAGGAGTGCCCCTAAACACTAGATTTAGGGGTGTCATAAGGGTCAGAGGGCAGTAGCCAATGGCTACTGTCCCTGAGGGTGGCTACACCCTTACTGGGCCCTCTCCCTTTGGGGATGGGGGCAAATTCCTAACTCTATTGGCTAATATCCTTCAAAGCAAGATGAGGGGTTCTGCCAAGTGTGGTTCACCTCAGTTTGAGGGAACCCTAGGGGTGATCCTAGCTGAGTTGGGCACACCTCCTGGTGTTTACAAATTTTCCCACCGGACCCACCACCAAAAGTGGGGCTTGTTCTGGCGGGTGAGCATCTTCCACTAGCTGGAGCGCCTTGGGGCAGTCTAACTCAAGGCCGGAGCCTTTGAGGCTCTCTGCCAAGTGTTGCAGTTCCTGCAGGGGGAGGTGTGAAGCACCTCCACCCAGAGCAGGCTTTGTTCCTGACCCCAGAGATCACAAAGGCTCTCACCCCTTGGGGTTAGAAACTTGACTGTTAGTGGCAGGCTGGCACAGACTGGTCAGCCTTACTCTAAGGGGTTGGGTGAAATACAGGGAGTTGCCTGCTGTGTGCATTTTTCCTATAAATCCAACACTGGCATCAGTGTGGATTTATTAAGCTGAGAAGTTTGATGCCAAACTTCCCAGTCTTCAGTGAAGTCATCATGGAGCTGTGGAGTTTGTAATGGCAATTCCCAGCCTATGCACTCAATATGGCCACACTGCACTTACAATGTCTAAGAATGGACTTAGACACCGAAGGGGCATATTGGTCATGCAGCTATGCCCTCACCTGTGTTATAGTGCACCCTGCCTTAGGGCTATAAGGTCTGCTAGAGGGGTGACATACCTATGCCACAGGCAGTAGTTTGGGGGGCATGGAACCCAGAGAGGGATGCCATGTTGACTTAACCTTTTTCTCCCCACCACCGCACACAGTCCGCAATGGCAGTGTGCAAGTGTTTGGTGAGGGGTCCCTTAGGCTGGCATAATACATGCTACAGCACTTAGAGACCCTCCCTGGCCACAGGGCCTTTGGTACCACTGGTACCTTTTACATGGGGCTTAGCTGTGTGCCATGGGTGTGCCAATTGTGGAAGCACAGTTTAGGAAAAGAACACAGGTACTGGGGCTTAGCAGGATCCCAGCACACACTCAGTCAAGTTAGCATCAGATATCAGGCAAAAAGCTGGGGCTTACCATGTCAAATCGGGCCCTTTCCTACAACAACATATTTGACGGTGTCATTCCCAACAGTCCAGTGCCGCTCGCGAGGGAGTGCGGGCTGGTCACGGAGTCGCACAGACCGCTGGCACAGTACCTTTGGTAAACAATGAAACAAATATTTTGCACAGAGTCGGTGAGGTGAGGCATCACTGGACCTGGTGCATCGGTCGCGGTCGTTGCACTCAGCAGGGACCACAGCTCTTGGTTCAGGCAGCAGTGCGGAGTCAGAGAGCGGCACTGGTTCCGAAGTCACTCTGGAGTCGATGCTCTTGGTTTCTTCTTTTTTACACCAGAACTCATTCCCAAGGGCCCAGGGAGTAGATTTGCTACCATTTGGCGAGAGAGAACTCTCAGAAAGAGAGCCCAGGTGCTGGCAGATGAACTCTTTGATGTCCCAGAGGCTTCTAATAGGAGGCAAGCTCAATTTAAGCTCTCTGAGAAGCTTGAAAAGCAGGATGTATAAAACAAAGTCCAGTCCTTTCACTCCCAGAACAGAAGCAGCAAGCAGTAGACCTGCATAGCAAAGCAACAGGCAGAGTGGCAGTCCCTCCTATGGCATCTAGCTGTTCATCCTGGCAGACTATCCTCAGTCCAGACGTTTTTAGAAGTTGTGGTTCCTGAGGCCCAGTACTTATACTAATCTATTCATTTAAACTAGGCAAACTTCAAAGGAAAGTCTTTCTAGTGTACAAGACCCTACCTTTCCTGCCCTGGCCCCAGACACAGTTCAGGGGGTTGGAAATTGCTTTGTGTAAGGACAGCCAAAGCCCGATTCAGGTGCAAGTGTCAACTCCTCCCACCATTCTAGCCCAGGAAGATCCATAAGGATATGCAGGGCACACATCAGCTCCCTTTGTGTGACTGTCTTGAAACTGAATTCACAAACAGCCCAACTGTCACCCTGACCCAAACGTGTATTCCACAGCCAGACAGAGGCAAAGAATGGTTAAGCAAAAAAATGCCCACTTTCTAAAAGTGGCATTTTTAAACTTGTAATTTAAAATCCAACTTCACTGAAAGATGTATTTTTAAATTGTGAGTTCAGAGACCTCAAGCTCTGTATCTCTATCTGCTTCCAGTGGGAAATTACACTTGAAAGATATGTCAAGGCAATTCCAATGTTAACCTATGGAAGAGATAGGCATTGCAATAGTGAAAACCAAACTTAGCAGTATTTTACTCTCAGGACATGTAAAACACATCAGTATATGTCCTCCCTTTTAAATACACTGCACCCTGCCCATTGGGCTGCCTTGGGCCTACCTTAGGCGTGATTTATATGTAGAAAAAGTGAAGGGATGGGCATGGCAAGTGGGTGCACTTGCCAGGACAAACTGGCACTTCCAAACTTCCCACACAGACACTGCAGTGGCAGGTCTGAGACATGTTTACAGGGCTACTCAAGTGGGTGGCACCATCAGCACTGCAAGCCCACTAGTAGCATTTCTCAGTGTAGGAGAATCTTTATTGTTTAGTTAGTTAAAACCAGAACAATATTGCAATAAAAGCGTTAAAACCAAGCCACTTTACTTCAAAAAGAATAATACAGACACAAAACAAAAATCATACTACTATTTTTAGAATTATCAAAATAATCTACACTGTGGGCTTTAGACATCTTTGTTTGGAATTACCAAAAAATTGGCAGTTATATTATTCCAATTAATGGAAAAGTCATCTCGCTGCTCACGTAAAACTGAGCTTCCTGGGGTTGCCAATCAACTAATTCTACACTAATATGGATGCTGATTGACCCAGATTTAGTTTCGTGGTCACAGCAATTGCTGTGTCCTGAAGTGTCCTGATATGTTGCTGAAGGAATTTTATTAGTTTGCAATTTAATTGTGTTTCTTCTGGGTTGAGACTGCAAATATTTGCTGACCTACACGAGCAAACCCATCTATCGAAGTAATTTTTTTTCATTAAAACAACCCTTGCTTGCTTTAGCATGGGACAAATGCAATTTATTTAGTGTATAAGGTCCTCTTTTCAAGATCCACATAATCTACAACTTGATGGGCCCCTGTGCTTCCAAGGTGGCATGTCTGCTAGAGCTGGAATGTTACCATAACTAAGGCCTTCATTATCAACACAGCGGTCAAAACCTCTGTGTTCATGCTGGCGATCAGACTACTGACCACCAGCGCCCTGGATCCCCGTTGGCCATATAAAGAACATTCCTGTGGGCCGGCCGGCGGAAACATTGTTTCCTCCCGCCGGCCCACAGGAATGCCTGGCCGGGACACTGACGGCGGCTCCACATGGAGCCGCCGCCAATGCCTCTGTGCGGCGGGTGCAGCAGCATCCGTCGTGCAGATCTGACCTGCGCGATGGGGCACTGTACAGGGGCCCCTGCACTGCCCGTGCCAAGTGCAGGGCCCCCAGGGGTGCCCCGGTGCACCCCTTCCGCCAGCCTTTCCCTGGCTGGTAAACCTGCCAGGGAAAGACTGGAGGCTAAGGGATCATTATACGAGGGGCAGCACCGCTGCCCTGTCGGATAATGATACTGACCGCCTCCAGGCTGCCTGTCGGAGGAAGCCTGGCACTGAGTGAGAGCCACCTATGGCAGCCCTCAAAGGGTTCATTATGTGGCGGTGTGGCCCGCTATGCTGGCTGGCGGGCCACACCGCCAAGATCATAATGACCACCTAAGTTTCATCAGTTTTTGCTTCATAGAGAGTGAGAATGTCTGGGTTAGATATTAAACAGGTTTCATGGTGTCATAATTGTTAATAAGCATCCAAGCATGTGATTGTTTGCTGAAAATGTTCTTATCATGTAAGACCGAATGACATTTTTCTACTCTGTTAGCTGCTTTCTTAAAGGCTGAAAAGGGTAAATTATTTTCCCAAAGCTCAAGCATGCTTGTCCTTTTCAATGCAGGAAAAAGGTATTTGGAATGGTAGGAGAAGGGGTCATTTACTAAGGCTGACCACAAGGCGTTATTTAGTAAACTGCTCTGTGTTGCTCCTATTTTAAACCACGTTTTTATTGCTGCATACTTTCTTCTCAACAATTTGGCGATGAGGCCAAATTCTAGGTGAATTTGTGCCGGGGAAGCATTTTTTGGGAGGCCAAATACTGCCTTATATATTTTGATTTGCAGGATGTCCTAGAGCGATGCATCTAACCCGTGCAAAGCAGTACTTGAATATTTCACTTACAAAAGAAATCTGGCAGATATTATGGACAATAGGGTCTTGAAAGAGGGCCCATCCAGTCTTTTACGCAGAGTACAAAGTGCATGGAGTAGCGCATGTGCATTCCTGGTTACATAACAGTTATGTTCTGGAAAGTTTAACTTGTTGTCCAAATAAAGCCCAAGGTATTTATAGCAGTTGATTTCTTCAAGAAGTTCAGCATCCAGGCAAATCTTTAGAAGCTGAGCAGAAACTTTAGAAATCAACTTTGTTTTACTTTTGGTGGTGTTTATTTCTAGGTTGTTTGCTTCCATGTAATTCTTTAACTCGATGATTAATTTCTGCATGCCTATTTTGGTGTGGCTCAGGAATACAACATCATCTGCATAGACAAGGTCCGATAAGGTAAAAGAGCCCAAGCGTGGTGAATGTGAATTTACACAGTCTAACCCGATGGACAGGTCAGCCATAAACAAATTAAAAAGAAGAGGAGCCAGGACGCACCCTTGTTCCATCCCCTTTTCAGTAGGAGTTTTCCTTGATAACCTGGAGCCGTTGCCTAATTTGACCTGGATCCATGCGTTCATGTAGAGATCATAATGGCTTGCAAGAGAGTGGCAGGAATGCTCATTTCCTTTAACTCAAGACCATAGGATCCCTCAATCAACTCGGTCCAATGCCACTTTAAAATAAACAAAGCGAAGATAGAATTTCTTCCTTTGTCACTTGCATTTATTGGCCAGCATAGAAAGTGCAAGAATATTGGTGCTCATGCCAGCACCCCTTCTAAATCCTGCTTGGTTGACTGACACCAAATTATTAATATTCAACCACTGCATTATATCTTGTAAGATCAGGGAGGCATAATACTTTGACATCAATTAGTGGAATAAGCCGGTATCTCACTTGCGATAAGCGGTACCCGCCTTTTTAAATTGGATGTATTATTGACCCTCTCCAGCTCATTGGGCTGGACCTTGCAACTTCTCTGTATAAAGGCGATAGGCCATTTGCCCAATACTGAGGGTCCATTTTGAAGATAGCCTGTAGAATACCATTTGGGCCTGGGGCACTGTTAGCCCGTATTTCTTTTATAATCTGCTTTACCTCATTCTGAGTGTAATCATTCTTTGTGCTGATTATTTGGGTAGATGAATTGGGCCACAAGTGGCTTACAATAAATGCAGGAATTTGGTGATTTAATGGCTTTAGCAGACCTGGGGCGAGGTTGTTAGAAAAAGCGCTATTCAAGTGCATAACCCAAGATTCTTCCAAGACATTTGAGCAATTTTTAGCATGGAGAGGCCTACTAAAGCAATTAATGTCTCCCAAAACAGGCTGGTATTTGTGTTCTTTGAGTTGTAGATGAGTCTTGACCAAAAAGACTTATTCCTGCACCTCCACTCTTCCCAGACCTGTTTTTTTAATACTGCTTCCTGAGCTGTTTTATTCTCTTCCATGTTGTTGCTTGAGTGGTTACTTTCTTTGACCTACTAATTGCTTTTTTGAGCTCTTTGTTTAAGATTTGACTTTTTAACAAAAAAAATTTGAGTCCGTCTTCCAGCTTGCCGGTGGGCTACACAGGGAGCCATTAGCTGCACAATCATGAGAAAGGCATTCCAACGTTCCTTATGGCTAGCTGCCGATGAGCTTGTTTCTTCTAGCAGGCTCTTGACCCAGGTCGTCAGCCCTGCTATCGTGTCACTAGACCACTTTAATCTTTTAAAGTTAATTGATTTAAGAAGGCCAGTGTCGACCGGAGCTTGGTCATGCTTTGGCAGGTTTAGATTGAGAGAAATCTCCTGGAGTACACGTTCACTTGATTCAGTAAAAACAAACTCGAATTTGAAACATTGGAATTAACGCAAGTGATAGGGCTATAAAATCCAGGTTTGAGCTGCCTTTGGACCATAGTAGGTATAGTTTGTGGGAACATTGTCCTACCATTGATTATCCTCAGCCCAAGGTGTTCCCTTGAGATGGCAAATGCTCGCCTTTGTCATTGCAGCATTTTCCTGTTGGGCAGTGCTGTATTGTGATATTCCAAGATGCATTGTCTGTAGATATTTTTTCGTTGTCTTCTGTATAATGGAATAAATTAGCTTTTAAATGCCTAGTCAGGATTATCTCCCATGCGGGGTTTATGAATCTTATCTCTATTAACCGCTTGGGTGCCCCGGACGAGCTGGTCTTGCTCTCGGGCACCGGTTGCACGGTGCCGAGGACGAGACCAGCTCGTCCGGCTATGGGCCCCTGGGGGGAGCACTAGCGCTCCCCCAGATGGCCGAGCAACCCCCTCCCCTGGGCAGAGATGGAAGGGGAATTGCTTCCCCTTCCACTCCCACCCACCCTGACCCCCCGTGGAGTCTGATGATGTCAGCGCGCTTTCGCGCGGTGACCTCATCAGAGGCCTTCCCCCCGCACCTGATCGAAGGAGAAATGCAAAAGCATTTCTCCTCCAATCACGTGGAGGGGGCAGAGAGGCATGAAAGGAAAGGAAAGGCTTTTCATGTCTCTCTGAGCATTTCTGCTGCCCGAATGCCCACTAGACACCAGGGATTTTCTTTTTCTTATTTCAAATAAGGGGAGCGGACCCTGGGGCAAGGGCTGCTCCTCGGGGGAGCAAATTATTCTAGGCCATTTCTGCCCCCCCTGGGGCAGATCGGCCTTGCGATCTGCCCCCAGGGGAGGCAGAAACCACTAGACACCAGGGATTATTTTTTTGGGGGGGCTATTTCAAATAAGGGGAGCGGCCCCTTAGGCAAGGGCCACTCCTCAGGAGGCAAATTATTTCTAGGCCATTTATGGCCCCCTTGGGGGGAGATTGGCCTAATATTATTAGGCCGATCATCCCCCATGGGAGTAGAGATCCACTAGTCACCATGGATAATTCTATTTATTGTTTTCTTTATTTTTTTACGTTAGGGGAGCGACCGGGGGGGAGGAATTATTATTAGGCCATTTGCGATCTGCCCCCGGGGGGGCAGAAACCACTAGACTCCAGGGATTTATTTTTCTTCGTACTTGCACATAAGGGGGCAAGGGTCGCTCCCCATGGGGGCTGTAGGAAAGTAACATCTTGCCTGGCATGTTACCCCCATTTTTACTGTATGTATGTTTGTTTTTGCCTGTGTCACTGGGATACTGCTAGCCAGGACCCCAGTGCTCATAAAGTATGCCGTATATGTGTTCCCTGTGTGGTGTCTAACTGTATCACTGAGGCTCTGCCAATCAGAACCTCAGTATTTATGCTCTCTCTGCTTTTAAAATTGTCACTGCAGGCTAGTGACTAATTTGACCAATTCTGATTGGCACACTGGAACACCCTTATAATTCCCTAGTATATGGTACCTCGGTACCCAGGGTATTGGGGTTCCAGGAGATCCCTATGGGCTGCAGCATTTCCTTTGCCACCCATAGGGAGCTCAGACAATTCTTACACAGGACTGGCACTGCAGCCTGAGTGAAATAACGTCCACATTATTTCACAGCCATTTTACACTGCACTTAAGTAACTTATAAGTCACTTATATGTCTAACCCTCACTTAGTGAAGGTTAGGTGGAAAGTTACTTAGTGTGAGGGCACCCTGGCACTAGCCAAGGTGCCCCCACATTGTTCAGGGCAATGTCCCCAGACTTTGTGAGTGCTGGGACAGCATTACATGCGTGCACTACATATAGGTCAATACCTATATGTAGCGTCACAATGGTAACTTCGAACATGGCCATGCAACATGTCTAGGATCATGGAATTGTCACCCCAATATCTTCCTGATACTGGGGGGACAATTCCATGCATCCCTGGGTCTCCAGCATAGAGCCCGGGTACTGCCAAGCTAACTTCCCGGTGTTTTCTCTGCAGCTACTGCTGCTGCCAACCCTCAGACAGGTTTCCGCCCCCCTGGGGCGTGGGCAGCCAGGTCCCAGGAAGGCAGAACAAAGGATTTCCTCTGACAGTGGGTGTTACACCCTCTCCCTTTGGAAATAGGTGTGAAGGGCCTGGGAGGAGTAGCCTCTGGAAATCCTTTGAAGGGCACAGACGGTGCCCTCCTTGCATAAGTGACCACTCCCCCGACCAGCACCTCCCAAGGGAGGTGCCCAGAGCTCCTCCAGTGTGTCCCAGACCTCTGCCATCTTGGATGCAGAGGTGTGAGGGTACAATGGACAGCTCTGAGTGGCCAGTGCCAGCAGGTGACATCAGAGACCCCTCCTGTTAGGTGCTTAACTTTATCTGTAGACAGTCCTCCTCTGAGGGCTATTTAGGGTCTCGCCTGTGGGTATCTCACCAGATAACGAATGCAAGAGCTCACCAGAGTTCCTCTGCACTTCCCTCTTCGACTTCTGCCAAGGATCGACCGCTGACTGCTCCAGGACGCCTGCAAAACCGCAACAAAGTAGCAAGAAGGCTACCAGAAACATTGTAGTGCCTCATCCTGCCAGCTTTCTCGACTGTTTCCTGGTGGTGCATGCTCTGAGGGTTGTCTGCCTTCACCCTGCACTGGAAGCCAAGAAGAAATCTCCCATGGGTCGATGGAATCTTCCCCCTGCCAACGTAGGCACCAAACTTCTGCATCACCGGTCCTGTGGGTCCCCTCTCATCCTGACGAGCGTGGACCCTGGAACACAGGAGCTGGGTCTAGTGTCTTTGGCAGTCCAGTGGCTCTTCTGTCCAAATTTGGTGGAGGTAAGTCCTTGACTCCCCACGCCAGACAGTAATCCTGTGTACTGCGTGAACTGCAGCTGCTCGGGCTGCTGTGCACTTTTGCAAGACTTCCTTTGTGCACAGCCTAGCCCAGATCCCCAGCACTCCGTCCTGCATTGCCCAACTTGCTGAGTTGGACTCTGATGTCGTGGGACCCTCTTTTGTTGTTCTGAGTCGACCTTCGTCCTCATATCTTCTAAGTGACTGTTCAGGTGCTTCTGCGGGTGCTGCCTGCTTCTGCGTGGGCTCTCTGTGTTGCTGAGCGCCATCTCTGTCTCCTCCTCCAAGGGGCGACCTCCTCCTGGTCCTCATTGGGCCCTGGCAGCACCCAAAATCCTCAACCGTGATCCTTGCAGCTAGCAAGGCTTGTTTGCGGACTTTCTGCATGGAAACAACTCTGCATCCTCCAGCACGCCGTGGGGCATCTTCTGACCAAAGGAGAAGATCCTGGCACCTACCGTTGTTGCAGAATCTTTAGCTTCTTCCACCCGGAGGCAGCCCTTTTGCACCTTCATCCAGGGTTTAGTGGGCTCCTGCCCCCCCTGGACACTTGCATGACTCTAGAACTTGGTCCCTTTTCTTTACAGGTCCTCAGGTCCAGGGATCCGTCTTCAGTGCTTTGCAGTCAGTTGTTGTCCTTGCAGAATCCCCTATCTCGACTTTACTGTCTTTCTGGGGTAGTAGGGTTACTTTACTCCTACTTTTCAGGGTCTTGGGGTGGGGTATCTTGGACACCCTTAGTGTTTTCTTACACTCCCAGCGACCCTCTATACACTAGACTAGGCCTGGGATCCATTTGTGGTTCGCATTCCACTTTTGGAGTATATGGTTTGTGGTGCCCATAGGCCTATTTCCCCCTATTGAATTCTATTGTGTTCTTCATTGTTTGCACTACTTCTCTAACTGTTACTTACCTGATTTTGGTTTGTGTGTGTATATTTTGTGTATATTACTTACCTCCTAAGGGAGTATATCCTCTGAGATACTTTTGGCATATTGTCACTAAAATAAAGTACCTTTACTTTTAGTAACTCTGAGTATTGTGTTTTCTTATGATATAGTGCTAAGTGATACAAGTGGTGTAGTAGGAGCTTTACATGTCTCCTAGTTCAGCCTAAGCTGCTCTGCTATAGCTACCTCTATCAGCATAAGCTGCTAGAACACCTCTAATCTACTAATAAGGGATAACTGGACCTGGCACAAGGTGTAAGTACCGCAAGGTATCCACTATAAGCCAGGCCAGCGTCCTACAGGGGCACATTACTGTTGGCCATAACTGACCCCCTGGGGGCACATTGGCCTATTTTTGGAAGGCCTATCTGGCCCTAAAGCCCGCCAGAGACCAGGAAAGATTTTTTTTCCAAAATAAGAGGTTGGAGGTATGACCATACCCCCACCCCAAATAAATGGGGCCAAAGTTGTTCTGCCCACCAGTGGGCATATTGGGCAATTACCCCCGATCCACACACCGGGGGGACAGAAAGTCTACTAGATGCCAGGGAATAAAAAAAATGTAAGAAAATAGTGGGGTGGTGGCTACCAACCAGTATGGGCCTGGTTATGCCCCCACCCGAACTGAAGGGGCTAATAGTCTTGCAGCTCTCCCCGCACACTAAAACATCTTATCCCATGGCAAGCAAGAGGACATTTGATTATTTTTGTTTTTTGTTTTACATTTGGGCCATGAGAGCTTGGTAACTCTCAAAATCGTCCCACTCGGAATGGTGAGGGCTGCACATTTTTTTTCCTTTAGGACGCTACCATGTAGAAAAATCCACAAGACATAGACACATCTGAAACTAAACATCTAGTTGATTCCAGGGTGGTGTGCTTCACATGCACCCCGCACCATTACCCTACCCACAGTGCCCTGCAAACCTGCAACTTTGCTGGAAAGCACACATTTTACCCACTTTTTTGTGATGGAACCTTCCAGAATCTGCAGGAATCCACAAAATTCCTAACACCCAGCATTGTCTCATCTATATCGATAACATTTCTCCTGCACTTGTCAGTATAAAAATGTTTTTTTTTCAAACTGCCCTTTTGGACCTACTTTGGTTCCCCCTCAATTTTGACATGTTTTGGCTCTTCCCTGTCACAAACACTTGGCCCACCTACACCAGTGAGGCATCATTTTTACCGGGAGACTGAGGGGAACGTTGGGTGGTAGGAAATTGTCCCGGTGCAGTGATCCCACACAGAAACGTGGGGAAAAGTTGATTTTTTAGCTAAATTTGAAGTTTGCTGAGGATTCTGGAAAAGAAAACATTGGGGGATCCACGCAAGTCACACCTCCCTTAATTCCCTCGCGTGACTAGTTTTCAGAAATGTCTGGGTTTGGTAGGTTTCCCTAAATGGCTGCTGAGCCCAGGACCAAAAACGCAGGTAGTTTTCTATTTGATCATTTTGATGTGTCCAGATAGTGTTTTGGGGCATTTCCTGTTGCGAGCCCAAGGCCTACCCACACAAGTGAGGTACCATTTTTATCGGGATACTGGGGGAAATGCTGGGTGGAAGGAAATTTGTGACTGCTCTCAGATTCCAGAACTTGCTGTCACCGAAATGTGAGGAAAAAGTGTTTTTTTAGCCAGATTTGAGGTTTGCAAAGGATTCTGGGTAACAGAACCTGGTGAGAGCCCCACAAGTCACCCCTTCTTGGATTCCCCTAGGTCTCTAGTTTTAAAAAATGCACAGGTTTGGTAGGTTTCCCTAGGTGCCGGCTGAGCTAGAGGCCAAAATCCACAGGTAGGCACTTTGCAAAAAACACCTCTGTTTTCTTTGAGAAAATGTGATGTGTCCACTTTGTGTTTTGGGGCATTTCCTGTCGCGTGCACTAGGCCTACCCACACAGGTGAGGCATCATTTTTATCAGGAGACTTGGGGGAACGCTGGGTGGAAGGAAATATGTGGCTCCTCTCAGATTCCAGAACTTTCTGTCACCGAAATGTGAGGAAAAAGTGTTGTTTTTAGCCAAATTTCGAGGTTTTGAGGTTTGCAAAGGATTCTGGGTAACAGAACCTGGTGAGAGCCCCACAAGTCACCCTGTCTTGTATTCCCCTAGGTCTCTAGTTTTCAAAAATGCACAGGTTTGGTAGGTTTCCCTAGGTGCCGGCTCAGCTAGAGGCCAAAATCCACAGGTAGGCACTTTGCAAAAAACACCTCTGTTTTCTTTGGGAAAATGTGATGTGTCCTTTTTGTGTTTTGGGGCATTTCCTGTTTCGGGCGCTAGACCTACCCACACAAGTGAGGTACCATTTTTATCGGGAGACTTGGGGGAACATAGAATAACAAAACAAGTGTTATTGCCCCTTGTCTTTCTCTACATTTTTTCCTTCCAAATATAAGACAGTGTGTAAAAAAGACGTCTGTTTGAGGAATGCCCTGTAATTCACATGCTAGTATGGGCACCCCAGAATTCAGAGATGTGCAAATAACCACTGCTCCTCAACACCTTATCTTATGCCCATCATTTTGGAAATACAAAGGGTTTCTTGATACCTATTTTTCACTCTTTATATTTTAGCAAATTAATTGCTGTATACCCGGTGTAGAATGAAAACCCACTGCAAGGTGCATATCATTTATTGGCTCTGGGTGCCTAGGGTTCTTGATGAACCTACAAGCCCTATATATCCCTGCAACCAGAAGAGTCCAGCAGACGTAACGGTATGTTGCTTTAAAACATCTGACATTGCAGGGAAAAGTTACAGAGTAAAACGTAGAGAAAAATGGCTGTTTTTTTCAATCAATCAATCAATCAATCACTGCGTTTGTAAAGCGCGCTACATACCCGCGAGGGTCTCAAGGCGCTGGGGAGGGGGGGGTGCTACTGGTCGAAGAGCCAGGTCTTGAGGAGTCTTCTGAAGGCCAGCAGGTCCTGGGTCTGTCGTAGGATGGTGGGGAGAGTGTTCCATGTCTTGGCGGCGAGGTAGGAGAAGGATCTGCCGCCGGCTGTGGTTTTTCAGATGCGGGGGACTGTGGCGAGGGCGAGGTTGGCTGAGCGTAGGCTTCGGGTGGGGGTGTGGAAGCTGAGTTGGTTGTTGAGGTAGGTGGGTCCGGTGTTGTGCAGTGCTTTGTGTGCGTGGATCAGGAGCTTGAAGGTGATCCTTTTGTTGACGGGGAGCCAGTGCAGGCCCCTCAGGTGGAGTGTGATGTGGCTGCGGCGGGGGACATCAAGGATGAGTCGGGCCGAGGCGCTCTGGATGCGTTGGAGTCGTCTCAGGAGCTTGTTTGTAGTTCCTGAGTAGAGGGAGTCTGTTGGTGATGAGGGCCTGGGTAACGGTTTTTCTCGTGTCGAGGGGAATCCATTTGAAGATCCTGCGGAGCATACGGAGGGTGATGAAGCAGGACGCGGAGACGGCGTTGACTTGCCTGGTCATGGAGAGAGTGGAGTCGAGGATGACCCCCAGGTTGCGTGCGTGGTCCGTGGGTTACGGGGCTGTGCCTAGTGACGTGGGCCACCAAGAGTCGTCCCAGGCTGATGGGGTGGGTCCGAGAATGAGGACCTCCGTCTTGTCTGAGTTCAGCTTCAGTCTGCTGTCCTTCATCCAGTCGGCTATGGCCTTCATTCCTCGGTGGAGGTTAGCTTTGGGGGTGTGGGGATCTTCGGTGAGGGATATGATCAGCTGGGTGTCGTCGGCGTAGGAGATGATGTTGAGGTTGTGCTGTCGTGCGACGTGGGCGGTGAATTTTTTCACCTCAATTTCTATATTTTTTTATCTCAGTTGTTATTTTCTGTAGGAAACCCTTGTAGGATCTACACAAATTACCCATTGCTGAATTCAGAATATTGTCTACTTTTCAGAAATGTTTAGGTTTCTGGAATCCAGCATTGGTTTCACACCCATTTCTGTCTGAAAGGAGGCTAAAAGCACCAAAAATCATAAAAATGGGGTATGTCCCAGTAAAATGACAAAATTGTGTTGAAAAATTGTTTTTTTTTATTCAAGTCTGCCTATTCCTGAAAACCGGGAAGCTGGTGATTTTCTCACTGCAAACCCTTTGCTGATGCCAATTTCAGGGAAAAAACCACAAGCCTTCTTCTGCAGCCCTTTTCCCCATTTTTTTTTTTTTTAAACAAAATTTTCACTGTATTTTGGCTAATTTCTTGGTCTCCTTCAGGGGAACTCACAAAATCCGAGTACCTCTAGAATCCCTAGGATGTTGGAAAAAAAGGACGCAATTTGGCATGGGTAGCTTATGTGGACAAAAAGTTATGAGGGCCTAAGCGCATCCTGCCCCTGCCGTTATCAGTTTTGAGTAAAGTCTGTTTCTCCTCAGAATTAGGGCATGTTAAACATTGCTTAGCACCACTGTGGTTATTTTGTAGGATTTCCAGTTCCTCAATTTTACCATTTTAATGCCTGGATATGGGGATAGAAGTTGTTCAGTCGTGATGTTTAATGGCGTTGCTATGTAAACTGCTAGCCCGCCCCAGCGGTCTGCCAAAACTTTGCAATTTTTCCGCCTCAAGATGAAAAAGTATGTATCCAACCCATGGGAGCGGCACCAACAGCCACGTTTCTTGTAATGCAATTATGTCATATGACTGTCACTTTCTTGCCGGCGTTCCGTCTTGAAATACCGTTTTGGTGGCAGCAACATTCCATAAAAGAAGGCGAAGGAAAGCCTCTGTTTTTTCCCCCCGTCACGGAGGTTCGCAGTCACCCTGTTTTTGATGGTTTGAGCGATGAGGCAAGCCAAGCCCATTGATTTTGGCACAGGATGGCCCCTGATGCTGATTCTGCTGCATCTTCGGAACTGATTGATGGGCCTCTTGCGGCCTGTAGAATTGAGAAAACTGGCATTGGATTGATGATGCATTTTGGTGATTGTTTTAGAGGGGAGGGGGTAACATACAGCTATTTGTTCTAAAATGTTAATACTCCATGATTCGATTTGATCTGCACATGCCAAAATTGAGTGGGCTATAGCTTCTGATTGTTGTAGGATGCTGGCCTGGTGTGTGGTAGGTACCTATGGTACTGACACCTTATACCAGGTGCAGGTATCCCTTATTAATGTAGTGTAGGTAGTGTATAGAAGCCAGGCTCTCTAGCGGTAGCTGTGGATGAGCAGCCAAGGCTTATCTAGGAGACATGCACAGCTCATGGAGTACCACTGTAGTCACACTTATTATTTACACACATAAAAGTAAACACTCAGTGTTACAAAAATAAAGGTACTTTATTTTGATGACACAAATACCAAAAATACCATATAGACTATACTCCCTTAGGAGGTAAGTAATATACAAATTGTATACAATAGTTTGCAGAAATAGGCCTAAAACAGTTAGATAACAGCGCAATTAGTGAAAATCACAGTAGTGAGAAATGTGCCTAGGGGACCACAAACCATATACTTCTTTGTAACCACTGTCTAGTAGAATCAAATCCGGAAGATGCCAAATATTGGATCCACAGATGCAGCCGGAGAAGGAAGTGTGCAGGGCTACATTTAGGCCCTCATTTTGACATTCGCGGTAAATCTCACTTACCGCCATGCTGACTGCCACCAACATACCGCCACCGCAGCGGATTATCCACACATAGCAATCCGTCACTATACAGCCACACACACACGTCCGCTAGCCGAAAGGGTAGTGATAAACTGGCTACCAAAACCCACACCGTTACGACAACAGAACTACGCCCACAGCATTATGACCCACGAATCACTGCGGCGGACATTCAATGGCTCTAAACCATTGGTGCTACATACGGCCGTGCTCAAAATACGCACACACTAACAAAACAACAATACAATGGACAATTTGAATAACACACACCTGACACACATACACACACCACACCCACATACCACTACAAAACACACACACACAATACCCACAACCCTTTACCATTACAGTGCGACAAGAGAGATAACAAAACCACAGACAAGACCACAGACACACACCACCATCACCTATATACCATCCACACACCTTACATCACACACCCAAACACAGCACCCCACACACCCACACCGCCCACAATACACCAATGGCACTGCAACAACACCCCAGGTTCTCTGAGGAGGAGCTAACGGTCATGGTGGAGGAAATCATCCAGGTAGAGCCACAGCTATTCGAATCACAGGTGCAGCAGACGTCCATTGCAAGGAAGATGGAGCTATGACGGAGAATTGTGGACAGGGTCAATGACGTGGGACAGCACCCCAGAACAAGGAATGACATCAGGAAGAGGTGGAATGACCTCCGGGGGAAGCAGCAGCAAGACACCAACTCGCTGTACAGAGGACTGGCGGTGGACCGCCACCTCCTCCCCCACAACTAACAACATGGGAGGAGCAAGTCTTGGCAATCATGCATCCTTAGGGCCTGGCAGGAGTAGGAGGAGGACTGGACTCTGGTAAGTCAAATCTCTATTACTATCACCCTCCCCACCTGCATGCCATCACATACCCCTATCCTTACCCTCACTCCCATCACTCCACCACCTCCCACACACCCCACCATCACAACCCACCCCTCCCAATACCAAGCCCTGCATGTAACACCAATGCACGGACCCCCATCACAGACCTGCATGGACACCCATCACTAAAGCATGCACATTAGAGAGAATCACCTAACCCACAAAATCACAACTCACACAAGGCAAAGCTGCCAGGGCAATAACAACCATACAGGGCAACACACTCATGCACAAGATGACACACACAGAAACAATAACACTGCATTTACATCCCCACAAGTCCCCCACCCAACGTCACCGGAGAGGAGGTGCCAGAAACTTCCAGTCCACCTCCAGATGATTGCAGCAGCTCTGGATGCTTGCATCTGGATGACCAACCTGGCCCATCAGGGATCTCCGGACAGTCGGTAAACCAGGCACAGTCCCATATCACCACAGAGCCTCCCCAGTCAGGAAACACCACCACAGTACCCACCCAGCGGGCCCATACCTCTGTCCCCAGGACAAGTCAATCAGCAGTGTGTCTACCACTACAGAGACCCCAGGCCACCCCACAAACACATGACGATCAGGGACCTGGGATCAGTGGCGGTGGGCACACGGTTCAGGGGACAGAGGCACAGGACAACAGGGAAGCTGGGAGGACTGCTGTGCGACAGGGGGAGGACAGTCCCAGGGAACCGACTATCCAGTAGGCACTCACCAACATCCTTGGAGCATACCACCATTCCCAGGAGACGATGGGCCAGATACTGTACAAGTTACAGGAGACACTGAGGCTGCAGAAGGGACAGTACCTGGGGATCAGGAAGGACTTGAAGGACATCGACACCACCCTGGTCACCATTGCAGGGGTGCTGGTAGACATGGCCAACACCATGAGGGAGGCAGTGGCAGACCACCGGGCCCCTGACACTAGCCAAAACGATGAACAGCCTTCCACCTCCACTGCCGCTAGTGGACAGGAGGCCCTGCCACAGGAACAACAGGCCACCAGCATCCCGCCCCCTGCAGAAGGAAAACCACCCCGCAAACAGTCCCTGCGATCCAGGCAGAAGCCAGAGAACATTGCCAAGACCCCGCCAGGAAATAGGACTCTCCTGAATGTCACCCTTGTGTCCCACTCTGTCACCCTGTCAACCTTGAACTGCCATTTGTCCACTTCCTATGCCCTCTTGGACAATGCACCTGTGATACAAATAGACTGGACTCTATCCTGGACTTTCCTCCATCATCGCCCCAGCCCATTGCACATCCCCCTCTAATCATTAGCACTTAAGTAAACATCATTTGAATAAATACAAGTATGGAGTCTGTCAAATCATTTAACCATTTATTCATTTAACAAGCTTTAAACACTGCATTATAACTGTACAGTATTATACACATGGGAATGACCTCTAGTTGGCTGCAGTCAACACACCAGGAGCGATAGTGGGGCACAAATATCTGAAAATAGAGATGCCAAATGGTACAGTAAGTGGCCATAGAAGTTGGAAAATCAGCCTGCCAGTGACAATGTCAAATACAAAACTGTCAACGTAAAGTGTAATTACAGTGTCTTACCCGTGTTTCATTGGAAGTACTGTCTTATAATAGCACTTCTGTTGTACTCATCCTCTGCCTCCTCATCTTTATTGTCCACAGGGTCCTCTGCTGCCACACGCCCATCTCCAGCCTCATTCGCCTGCAGAAAAGGCACCTGGCAACGTAAGGCAAGGTTGTGCAACATATAGCATGCCACGATGATCTGGCACACCTTCTTGGGTGAGTAGTACACAGATCTACCTGTTAGACGTAGGCAACAAAACCTGCCCTTCAGGAGGCAGAATGTCCTTTCTATTATTGTTCTTGTTTGCCCATGTGCCTCATTGTAACGTTCCTCTGCACTTGTCCTGGGATTCCTCACAGAGTTCAGTAGCCATGAGAGGTTGGGGTAACCAGAGTCACCTGCAAATATCGAGGGACAACTGTTAGACACACACTAACCCTTAGGGCCCACACCATACCCATACACCAACACCTACTGTGTGGGAACCAGGGCCCACCTATTAGCCACACCCGGTGCCTCTGGAGTTGAGCCATCACATATGGGTTGCTGCTATTCCTCAGGATAAAGGCATCATGCACAGACCCAGGATACTTTGCATTGACATGGGAGATGTACTGGTCTGCCAGGCACACTATCTGCACATTCAAGGAGTGAAAGCTCCTTCGATTTCTGATCAACTGTTCATTTCTCCGGGGGGTGGGGGGGGACAAACGCAATATGTTTACCATCAGTCGCCCCAGTAATGTTGGGGATATGTCCCATAGCATAGAAATCAGCTTTCACTGTGGCCAAATCCTCCACCTGGGGGAAAACGATGTAGCTGCGCATGTGTTTAATCAAGGCAGACAATACTCTGGTCAGCACTAATGAGAACATTGGCTGAGACATTCCTGCTGCCAAGCCCACTGTGACTTGGAAAGAGCCACTTGCCAGGAAATGGAGCACAGATAGGACTTGCACAAAAGGGGGGATCACGGTGGGCTGACTGACAGCAGATATCAGGTCAGGTTCCAATTGGGCACACAGCTCTGTGATTGTGGCCCTGTCCAGTCTATAGGTGAGGATAATATGCCTGCCCTCCATTGTTGCCAAGTCTACCAGGGGCCTGTACATGGGGGGATGTCTCCATATCCTATTCATCAACAGCGGTTGAAATCTAGGGGGCAAACGGTGAGTAGCTGGTCAGTATTCCATATTTCCAAACACTACACTGCATTGCATGTTGTGACTGTAACACAGTATTGTTGTATAGGCCCAAATGGTGCCTATGTGTACTGTGACGCAGTTAGGTGCCATGGCCTTCCCTCCCCCCCCCGAAATGGCGTCTGCCTGTCCTGTATTGAGGGACAGGTGGAAATGAGGTAATTCTGCTGACGTTGTGCGCTGTTGCGGGAGGCGGTCGAAAACCGCGGTGCAACTCCTCATTGGATCCCATTGGGCCCTATGGGTTACAGTGGCCAATGGTGATGTACGCCGGCAGTGACGGTACGCACCGCCGCGGACGTGACCGCCATTTTCTATCTGTTCACCCACTTGCTACCTGACGTTAAACAGGAGAGCTCCTACACTGCAAGTGCTGCTGTGACTTGTGTCTGGAACCGACCATGGCTCGTGTGACTGGGGAAAGGGCCACTGCCTTCACCTCTGCGGAGTTGGAGAGACTGGTGGATGGGGTCCTACCTCAGTACCGAATGCTGTATGGGCCTCCAGACCAACAGGTGAGTACACTGTGAGCACGATGCATGGGGCTTGAATGCATGGAGTGCTGTGTGTGAGGCCCTGGTGTGGGGGGGTAGGTGGTAGGGCCCTGGGCTGCGTGCTGCATGTATGGTGGGCAATGTCTGTGCATAAGGGGATGGGAGGGCTATGGTGGGAGATGAGTGTAACAGGCTGGACGGTGTGACTGATACCTTTTGCTATGTGTATATTTCTGCAGGTCAGCGCCCATCATAAAAAGGGTATATGGCGTGCCATCGCCAAGGACATGCGGACCCTGGGGGTCTATGGCAGGCAGAGCACTAACTGTCGCAAATGGTGGAAGGACCTGAGACACTGGGCAAGGAAGACAGCGGAGGCCCAGCTGGGGATCCCCTCCCAACGAGGAAGGGGTGCCCGTCGAACCCTGCCCCCCCTGATGGCCTGCATACTGGCGGTGGCCTATCCGGAGCTGGATGGGCGCTTGAGGGCATCACAGCAGCCATAAGGGGGTGAGTACAGTTTCCCAATATACTACTTGCACGTGGTGGGGTGGTCTCCGGGTGGGGGATCTGGGCCTGTGGGTGCCCCTAGGCCGGGCTGGACATTTCAGGGTAGGTCCCATGTTGGGCAGGGTATGATGTGAACCACCTCCAACCAAGCTAGTAGGCATCCACTACTGGGCAGGGGTCTGTGGGTCTCAGGTATGCTGTTATTGGCGTTAGGTATTACTGTCCTGGTGAATAGCATTGTGACTGGTAATGCATTGCCTAATGCGCAGGGCTGCTCCCTGTGTATGTGTGTGTGTCATGTACACCAACGGTGGTGTTGTTGCAGCCATTGACCAAGTGTATCCTTTGTCTCTCCCCCCCCTTTTTGTTTTGTCACCCTGTCCTTCTGTGCATTAGCATCATCTGGCGGAGGAGCTGATGCACCGGCGACGGAGGGAGCTGCATCCCACATGGCCCAGGAGGCCGAATCCACAGACGGTGAGGGCACTAGTGGGACGGAGGACGACAATTCGGACAGTGATACCTCCTCTGATGGAAGCTCCCTGGTGGTGGTGGACAACTCTGTGACCACCCCAACTACAGGTACAGCCGCCACCCCTGCACCAGTACCACCCTCCCAGCAGCCCCTCAGTGTGTTTTGCGTGCCCGCTCACCCAGGAGGGTGGGCATCTCTTTTGCCCCAGGCACCTCAGGCCCTGCCTCAGTTAGCCCTGCTGCCCTGAGTGAGGAGGCTATTGATCTCCTGCGATCCATCTTTGTTGGACAGTCAACCATTGTGAATGCCATCCAGGGGCTGGCAGGGCATTTGTAACAAACAAATGCATTCCTGGAGTGCATTCACTCTGGCATGGCGGCCCAACAGTTTTATAAAGCCCAAAGTTTTATAAGCCCAAAAACAACCATCCCCATCAAATTCTACAGTATAGTCTACATTAAACCAGAATTTTCACAGAAAATTCAATTTCTAAATTAACTTGTCATTTATTACATAGGAGTGGACAAAAGTCACCCCAAATAAATATTTTTACCCCCAAGCAGTACCTTATGAATATAAAAGTAGAACACAAATGATTGCGAACAGGGGGCAAATTTCAAATGATACAGTTATTTCTGTCACACATCCTATACACTCAGATTCGGTGTAATCTTGAATTTAACAAGCTGCAACAATCAAGCATCCTCCTTCCACAGATATCAATCCATGCTCTGGCCTCCTCTCTGATGGCAGCCATTGTCCCTGTCTCCAGCCTCTCCCTTCCAACTTCCTCTACCCATTCCCATTCCCCTCAACCCCAAGCTATCCCAAGCACATAGGCAGACCAGCATCACGCAGGACAACACACAAGAGTGGTTCAGGTAAACACAAGCACCACACATCATCCCACAGGCACTCAAACAAACACCAACCAGAGGCAGACATACCAATATCTACTATTTCCACTGTCCCCCTCCTCCTCCTTCTCCTCCGCCTCCTTCCCAGTCGCGTCTACACTCACACCTGCATGCATTACACCATCATCCACTACCAGCATCACAACCACACCTAGCAGAACACACACCTCACTGGCAGACACCTCCACAACAGCCATGCCCACGTCCCCTGTGTCATCTCCCACTGTGTCTGTCCCCCCTCTTAAAGTACACAGACGCCCAACAGCCATCCACCTCACAACAGCATCCAGCCCATGCACCTGCACTCAAAATCAGCAGACACCTTCTGCAATCACTCCCTCTTCCTCCACTCCCAAACCTTCTCCCTCTTCCCGCTGCAATGTCCCTAAAAAGCTTTTCCTTGCCCAACCTGACCTCTTCCCTATTCCCCCCGTCCTTCACGTCTGGCCAGGGTGTCAAAAACCTAGGCAAGCACCTCAGCCACCCAGTCCACAGGCCCAGTAATCTCCACACCCACTCGTGGTGGGAAAGGATCCAGGGCACCTGTGCAGAAGGTGAAGGAGCCTGCACCAGGAAGCCTCAAGGAAAGGGTGCCTGCCACAGCTGCTGCCCAGAAGGGCAAGGTGCCAGCCCCAGCTGCTGCCAGGAAGGGCAAGGAGCTAGCCCCAGCTGCTGCCAGGAAGGGCAAGGAGCCAGCCCCAGCTGCTGCCAGCAAGGCCAAGGAGCCAGCCCCGGCTCCTGCCAGGAAGGGCACGGAGCCAGGGACTGAGATGGAGCCCCCACCACCAACCATGGTAGTGTAGCCATCTGAGGCTGCAGGGGATGACCTGGAGCTTCCCCCCACCAGCAGCAGCACCACCACCACCAGTGGGCAACCATCCGAGGCTGCAGGGGATGGGCTGGAGGTTTCTCCCACCACCACCACCAGTGGGCAGCCTTCTGAGGCTGCAGGGGATGGGCTGCCGTCCGAGGCTGCAGAGAATGGGCTGGAGCTTCCCCCCCACCACTACCAGCAGCAGCAGCACCACCACCAGTGGGCCGCCGTCCGAGGCTGCAGGGGATGGGCTGGAGCTTCCCCCCACCAGCAGCAGCAGCAGCACCACTTCCACCACTGAGCAGCCGTCACCGCCGGCGGACAGTATGTAGTCCTGCCTCCATGGGATGGTTTGCGGCCTGCCCCCGGCAAATCCAGTGGGCATGACACCCACCTGAGAGACTGTGACCTTGCACTCCCCAGGATCAAGAGCACAGGGCACGACCCCCCTCCAGAACCAGTGGGTAAGACACCCACCAACCCAATGAGCATGTGGGCAAATCAACCACTTGAGAGACTGTGGCCTTGCACTCGCCAGAACCAAGCACAGGGCATGTTGCCCCCTCCAGAGCATGTGGGCAAATCACCCACTTGAGAGGCTGTGGCTTTGCACTCCCCAGGACCAAGCACGGGCATGTTGCCCCCTCCAAAACCAGTGTTCTTGTGCCATCTGCTGGCTGAGGTGCCCCCGTACCCTGTCCCCCTGAGGTGCCTGCCTATTTTCCAACTGATGTCCCTGCAGTGTTCTCTCAGTGCTGGTGCAGGTGACAAGGGGGGCATTGGACTTTGGCATGTGGGCCTGTGGCCCGAGGACTGGGCAGTGTCTCTTGAACTGTACATTTGTATATAGCAGTTACATTGCATATTTCTTAATTCTACTGTATTGATCTTATTACACTCATTATGGATACATTTATGTTGTCCTTGCATTTTTCATCCGAGTTACGGGGTACAAATGTCTTGGTAATGCAGCTGATTGTGTGTATGGTGTTGGGGGGGTGTTGTGTGTGTGTGTCACTCTCTTTTACCTCCCCCCCTCCCTTGTGTGCTAGTCGGCTGTACTCACCGTTGTCGTCTTCGCCGTCGTTGGTGTTTGTGGTGGAGCAGCATGTAGAAGAGCATTGGAAAGACATGCAGCTCGGGCTCCATGGCAGTGTGGTTGTTCCCTGGGTCTCCAATGGTGAGTCCTTTGACTTCTGAGCTCTGTTTCTGCCAGACTTTTGATGTCGTTGGTACCACCCCAGAAAAGGTGGTGGTTTCCTGTGTCTTAATACGGTGGGCAGAACTTTGACTTCTGCCTGGCTGTAGGTGGCTTCCGCCGTGGTGGTTGTTGTTTTCGCCCTGGCGGTCGGTGTGGTAAAGTGGCTGTCTATCTGAGTTCTCACCACCATGGTCATAATTTGGTGGTACTTACCGCCAGTCTGTTTACGGTATTACCGCCACTTTATCACCGACCTTCAGGGTTGTAATGAGTGCCATAGTGTGCAAAGAGTCAAGGGGTTCCCCAAGAGGCTTGTCAGAGGCAATAATAGATAATAATAATGCTCTATTTGTGGTAGTGTGGTCGAGCAGTTAGACTTATCAGAGGGTAGTGTTAAGCATTTGTTGTACACACACAGGCAATAAATGAGAACACACACTCAATGACTTAACTCCAGGCGAACAGGTTTTTACATAGAAAAATATTATTTTCTTAATTTATTTTAGAACCATAATATTCAAATTGCAGGTAAGTACATTAAATGTAAGGTACTTTGCATAGGTATAGATAGGATTTTGAATCAAAACAGTGATGTACACAGTTTGTCATAAAATGGCAATAAGCTATTTTAAAAGTGAACACAGTGCAAAATTCAACAGTTCCTGGGGGAGGTAAGTACAAGTTGATTAATACAGGCTTGTAATTGAAAGCAATGGAGGGACCCAGGGGTCACTCAGACGTTGCAGGCAAGGCACAGGGGGACTTCTCTGGCCAGCCACCGACTGGACAAGGGTGACGCCGCCTGCTGGTCACTGCTGCACTGGTGGTTGATTCTTCACGAGCCTGGGGGCTGCGGGTGCAATGCTTCTTCCAGGTGTAGGGTTTCTTCTTACCGGGCAGTCGCAGTCAGGGGGGTCCTCGGGATTCCTTCTGCAGGCGTTGTTGTGGGGATGCAGAGAGGTTAGCCCAGGGTGGACACGTCATCAGAGTTGCCTGGGGAGCCTCTCTGGGTAATTGGTTTCTCTAGACAGGGGTCAGGGTCGTCAGGTGCAGAGTGGTGCAGAATATGCTTCTGGAGTGAGGTGGGAGTCCCTTTAAAGATGGTTTCTTCTTGCTTGTTTAGACAGGGACGCTGTCCACGGGAGTTTCATGGTCCTTTGTAGTTGCAGGGCTGTCCTCCGAGTCGGCAGAGGTCGCTGGGCCCACAGGGTGGGTCACTGTTGCAGGTTCTTTGAATCAAGAGACAGACCGGTAGGGCTGGGGCCAAAGCAGTTGTCGTCTTCCTTCTTCTCTGCGGGGTTTCAGGACAGCAGTCCTTCTTCTTTGTAGGTCATCAGGAATCTGATTTCCTGGGTTCAGGGTCGCTCCCAAATACTAAATTTAGGTATGTGTTAGGGCTGAAGGGCAGTAGCCACTGGCTACTATCCCTGAGGGTAGCTACACCCTCCTTGTGCCTCCTCCTTTTGGGGAGGGGGCGCATCCCTATTCCTATTGGGCTAAATCCTCCAAAACAAGATGGAGGGTTTTCTAAGGAGGGGGGTCACATCAGCTCTGGTCACCTTAGGGGTGGACCTGGCTGAGGGGGTGACTCCTCCCTGTTTTTCTCATTATCTCCCCAGACTTGCTGCCAATAGTGGGGGCTGTGTCCGGGGGGTGGGCATCTCCACCAGCTGGAGTGCCCTGGGGTGTTGTAACACCAGGCTTGAGCCTTTAAAGCTCACCGCCAGGTGATACAGTTCCTGCAGGGGGAGGTGTGAAGCACCTCCACCCAGGGCAGGCTTTGTTCCTGGTCACAGAGTGCACAGAGGCACTCACCCCATGTGGACAGAAACTGGTCTGGAAGTGGCAGGCTGGCAGAGACCGGTCAGCCTAGCACTAGCAGTTGGGCTGGCGTGCATTTCTCAATAAATACCACACTGGCATCAGTGTGGATTTATTGTGCTGAGAAGTTTGATACCAAAATTCTCAGTATTCAGTGTAGCCATTATGGAACTGTTGAGTTCGTATTTGACCAACTCCCAGACCATATACTCTGTATGGCTACCCTGCACTTACAATGTCTAAGAATTGGCTTAGACACTGTAGGGGCATATTGCTCAGGCAGCTATGCCCTTCCCTGTGGTATAGTGCACCCTGCCTTAGGGCTGTAAGGCCTGCTAGAGGGGTGACTTACCTATGCTCATGCAGTGGGTTGTGGGCATGGCACCCTTAGGGGAGTGCCATGTTGACTTAGGCCCGTATTTATACTTTTTTTGCGCCGCATTTGCGTCGTTTTTTGACGCAAAAACGGCGCAAACTTGCAAAATGCCATTGTATTTTGTAGGTTTGCGCCGTTTAGCGTCAAAAAGCGGCGCAAATGCGGCGCTAAAAAAAATATAAATACGGGCCTTAGTCTTTTTCTCCCCACCAGCACACACAAGCTGTGAGGCAGTGTGCATGTGGTGAGTGAGAGGTCCCCAGGGTGGCATAATACATGCTGCAGCCCTTAGAGACCTTTATTGGCCACAGGGCCCTTGGTACCAGAGGTACCTTTTACAAGGGACTTATCTGTGTACCAGGGCTGTGCCAATTGTGGAGACAAAGGTACAGTTTTAGGGAAAGAACACTGGTGCTGGGGCCTGGTTAGCAGGGTCCCATCACACTTTCAACCAAAGCTGGCATCAACAAAAGGAAAAACGTTAGGGGGTAACCATGCCAACAGTTGCAGTTTCCTACAGGTGTTTTATTATTTTCTGAGTTTACTATGCCTGTTCAATGCTGAACTAATGCTCTGATGGTTTAGTAATCTTATAGTCCAAATTCTAATCCGTCCCCCTTTCCCTGTCCCTGTCCTGATGCTAACGCTGTTGTCCTCCTGATGAAGTTATGACCTGGTTTGCTGATTTTCCTTAGGATAGGTAAATGTATGAACTTGTGTATTGTATTTGTCTTTTGTTTTCCAGGTACCAACTGCTACTGTTTTCATACTGCTGCTGTTTTTGATAGCGCCATTGCTAGATGTTTCCAAAATTAGTGTTACTAAGGCCATCATTATGACATTGGTGGTAAATCCCGCTTACTGCCACGCTGATGGCCGGCAACTTACAGCCGCTGCGGCGGACATCCGTTCACCATATTATGACACACATACACCAATCCGACAGAATTCAGCCACACACACAAATCCGCAACACTAAAGGTCAGTGATAAAGTTACGGTATCAAAACGCACACCATTTCGCCCACAGAACAATCCCCACCACATTATGACCCATGAAACACAATGGCGTACATTCAACGGCGGAAAACCATTGGCGGTACATACCGCTGCGCTCACAATGGACACACACAAAAAAAACAACACTACATTGGTCAATTAAAAAAACATACACCTGACACCCATACACACACCACACCACTATAAAACACACACCCACATTACCCATAACCCTTTACCATTTGAAAACCATTGCCAGCAGAGAGACACCAAGACCACTGACACAACTAGAGCCACACACTTCTCACACCTATACACCACTCACGCACTCCACATCACACACCCCAACACATTACCCAACACACCCACACCAACACACCTCACTGAACACCCTTGGCACAACAAAGAGTAGAGCCACAGTTATTTGGAGCACAGGTGCAGTAGATATCGATAGCTAGGAAGATGGAGCTATGGCAGAGAATCGTGGACAGTGTCAATGCAGTGGGACAGCACCCAAGAACTAGGGATGACATCAGGAAGAGGTGGAACGACCTATGGGGAAAGGTACGTTCCATTGCAGCAAGATACCAGATCGCTGTACAGAGGACTGGCGGTGGACCCCCAGTTCCTCCCCAACAACTAATAGCATGGGAGGGAGCAAGTCTTGGTAATCCTGCATCCTGAGAACTCTAGTAAGTCAACTCTCTACTACTACTACCCCCCTACCTGCATGCCATCACATACCCCTACCCTCTCCCTCACTCCCATCATTCCACTACTTCCCACACACCCCACCATCACATCTCACTCATCCCAATGCCAAGCCCTGCATGCTCTAACAATGCATGGACACCACTCTCAGCCCTGCATGGACACTCATCACTAAAGCATGCACACTATAGAGAACTAACTATCCCACCATACACCAATGTACACAAGTGAAAGCTTCCAGGGGAAATCCAACCAAAGTGGGCAAACTACGGATGCACATATGTCAGACACAGAAACCATAACACATAATTTACATCCCCACAGGTACCCCAGCTAATGTCAGCAGAGAGGAGGTGCCACTACTACCCAGTCCCCCAACTGAAAAGGCCCACAGTGATGACAGCAACTCTGGTCTTCAGGATCTGGATGACCTACCTGGTTAATCAGGGACCTTTGGACAGCCAGTTATCCAGGCACAGTCACACACCACCACAGAGCCTCCCCCATCAGGAAACAACTCCACAGCACCCACCCAGCATACCCACACCTCTGTAACCAGGACATGTCAATCTGCAGTGTGTCCACCTCTACAGGGACCCCAGGAAACACCTCATACCCAAGACAATCAGGGACATAGGGTCAGTAACAGTGGGCACACGGTTCAGGGGACAGAGGCACAGGCCAACAGGGACACTGGGAGGACTGCTGTGCACCAGAGGGAGGACAGGCCCAGGGAACCGACTCTCCAGTAGGCACTTGCAGAGATCCTGGGAGCCTACGATGGGCCAGATATTGGACAATGTGCCGGAGAACAGGAGGCCACAGGAGGGACAGTATCAGGGGATCAGGGAGGACTTGCAGGCCATCAACAACACCCTGATCTCCATAGCAGGTGTGCTGGCAGACATGGCCAATATTATGAGGGAGGAAGTCGCACACCAGCGTGCCCCTGCCACTAGCCAGACATCTGAACAGCCTTCCACTTCCGCTGCCGCTGGTGGCCAGGAGGCCCCGCCACAGGGCTCACAGGCCACCAGCACCCCTCCCGCTGCAGAAGGAGAACCACCCCGCAAACGTTCCCTGTGATCCAGACAGAAGCCAAAGACACTTGCCAAGACCCCTGCCAGGAAATGAGACTCTTGTGATTGTCAGCCTTGTGACCCACCCTGTCACCCTGTCCACCTTGAACTGCACATGCTCCCCTTCCTATGTCCCCTTGAACACTGCACCTGTGCTACAAACAGACTGGAGCAATACCCTGGACTTCCCTCCATCATCACCCCATCCCATTGCACTTCCCCCCCCTCAATATCTTAACACTTCAGTAAACAGCCTTGGAAAAAAGAAGTCTGGAGTATGTCATGTATTACAACCATGTATTCATTGAAACAAGTACAAAAATTGCAAATCAACTGTACAGAAAATGAGCATAGATTAATGACATGTAGCTGCTGCAGTGCTCACACCAGGAGTATATGTGAGGTCACCAACATCTGCAAAATGAATTACCAGAGGGAACAGTAAGTGGGCATAGAAGTGGGAAATATCAGCATGCCATTGCCACACAAATCCAAACTAATGTCATTGAAATGTGAAGTAACACTGTCCTACCTGTGTATGTAAGAAAGTACCATCTTGCCTGGCATGTTACCCCCATTTTCTACTGTATGTATGTTTGTTTTTGCCTATGTGTCACTGGGATCCTGCTAGCCAGGACCCCAGTGCTCATAAAGTGTGCCCTGTATGTGTTCCCTGTGTGGTGCCTAACTGTATCACTGAGGCTCTGCTTACCAGAACCTCAGTGTTTATGCTCTCTTTGCTTTTAAAATTGTCACAGGCTAGTGACTAATTATACCCATTCTGATTGCCACACTGGAACACCTTTATAATTCCCTACCTAAGTACCCAGGGTATTGGAGTTCCAGGAGATCCCTATGGGCTGCAGCATTTCCTTTGCCAGCCATAGGGAGCCCAGACAATTCTTACATGGGACTGCCACTGCAGCCTGAGTGAAATAATGTCCACGTTATTTCACAGCCATTTTACACTGCACTTAAGTAACTTATAAGTCACCTATATGTCTAACCCTCACTTAGTGAAGGTTAGGTGCAAAGTTACTTAGTTTGAGGGCACCCTGGCACTAGCCAAGGTGCCCCCACATTGTTCAGGGCAATTTCCCCAGACTTTGTGAGTGCGGGGGCACCATTACACGTGTGCACTACATATAGGTCAATACCTATATGTAGCGTCACCATGGTAACTCGAACATAGCCATGTAACATGTCTAGGATCCTTGAATTGTCCCCCCAATACCATTCTGGTATTGGAGGGACAATTCCATGCATCCCCGGGTCTCCAGCATTGAGCCCGGGTACTGCCAAACTAACTTTCCGGGGTTTTCTCTGCAGCTACCGCTGCTGCCAACCCCTCAGACAGGTTTCTGCCCCCCTGGGGCCTGGGCAGCCCAGTCCCAGGAAGGCAGAACAAAGGATTTCCTCTGAGAGAGGGTGTTACACCCTCTCCCTTTGGAAATAGGTGTGAAGGGCTTGAGAGGAGTAGCCTCTCCTGACCTCTGGAAATGCTTTGAAGGGCACAGATGCACTGGAAGCCAAGAAGAAATCTCCCTTGGGTCGACAGAATCTTCCCCCTACCAACGCAGGCATCAAACTTCTGCATCACCGGTCCTCTGGGTCCCCTCTCATCTTGATGAGCGTGGTCCCTGGAACACTGGAGCTGGGTCCAACTGCCTCCCACAGTCCAGTGGCCCTTCTGTCCAAATTTGGTGGAGGTAAGTCCTTGCCTCCCCACGCCAGGCAGTAATCCTGTGTACTGCTTGAACTGCAGCTGCTCGCGCTTCTGTGCACTTTTGCAAGACTTCCTTTGTCCACAACCTAGCCCAGGTCCCCAGCACTCCGTTCTGCACTGCCCAACTCGCTGACTTGGACTCTGACTTCGTGGGACTCCCTTTTGTTGTGCTGAGTGGACCATCGTGCTCAGATCTTCTGAACGCCTGTTCGGGTGCTTCTGCGGGTGCTGCCTGCTTCTGCATGGGCTCTCCGTGTTGCTGAGCGCCCCCTCTGTCTCCTTCTCCAAGAGGCGACCTCCTGGTCCTTCCTGGGCCTTGGCAGCACCCAAAACCTTCAACGCAACTCTTGCAGCTAGCAAGGCTTGTTTGCGATCTTTCTGCGTGGAAACAACTCTGCATCCCCCAGCACGCCGTGGGACATCTTCTGACCAAAGGACAAGTTCCTGGCACCTTCAGTTGTTGCAGAATCTTTGGCTTCTTCCACCCAAAGGCAGCCCTTTTGCACCTTTATCTGGGGTTTAGTGGGCTCCTGTCCCCCCTGGACACTTGTGTGACTCTTGGACTTGGTTCCCTTCCTTTGCAGGTCCTCAGGTCCAGGAATCCATCTTCAGTGCTTTGCAGTCAGTTGTTGTTTTTTCAGAATCCCCTATCTCGACTTTACTGTCTTTCTGGGGTAGTAGGGTAACTTTACTCCTTCTTTTCAGGGTCTTGGGGTGGGGTATCTTGGACACCCTTAGTGTTTTCTCACACTCCCAGCGACCTTCTACACACTACACTAGGCCTGGGGTCCATTTGTGGTTCGCATTCCACTTTTGGAGTATATGGTGTGTGTTGCCCCAGGCCTATTTTCTCATATTGCATTCTATTGTGTTCTACATTGTTTGCACTACTTTTCTGAGCGTTTAACTTACCTGGTTTTGGTTTGTGTATATATTTTGTGTATTTTACTTACCTCCTAAGGGAGTATATCCTCTGAGGTACTTTTGGCATATTGTCACTAAAATAAAGTAACTTTATTTTTAGCAACTCTGAGTATTGTTTTTTCTTGTGATATAGTGCTATATGATATAAGTAGTATAGTAGGAGCTTTGCATGTCTACTAGTTCAGCCTAAGCTGCTCTGCTATAGCTACCTCTATCAGCCTAAGCTGCTGGAACACTACAAATCTACTAATAAGGAATAACTGGACCTGGCACAAAGTGTAAGTACCACAAGGTACCCACTATAAGCCAGGCCAGCCTCCTACAGACATCACATTTGGGATGCAGCTATTTCTCAGGACAAAGGCATCATGCACCGACCCAGGATACTTAGCATTGACGTGGGGTATATACTGGTCAGCAAGGCACACCATCTGTACATTCATAGATTGGAAACTCCTCCGATTCCTAAACACCTGTTCATTCTGGCGGGGGGGAGACAAATGGAATATGTGTTCCATCAATTGCTCCAATTATTTGGGGATATGTCCCATTGCATAGAACTCGGCCTTCACTGTGGCCAAATCTTCAACCTGGGGGAAAACAATGTAGCTGCACATGGGCAGTCAACACTCTTGTAAGCACTATTAGAACATTGGCTGTGACATTCTTGCTGCCAAGCCCACTGCCACTTGGAAATAACCAGTTGCCAGGAAATAGAGAACTGGAAGCACTTGCACAAGAGGGGGGATCCCAGTGGGGTAACAGATACCAGATATCAGGTCAGGCTCCAACTGGGCTTACAGCTCTGTGATTGTGGCCCTGTCAGTCTATAGGTAAGGATAATGTGCCTGTCTTCCAGTGTTGCCAAGTCCACCAGGGGTCTGTACACGGGGGTGTCTCCATCTCCTATTCATCCCCAGCGGTAACAATCTAAGGGACAAAAGAGTGTGGAGCCAGTCACAAACTGAACAATGGTGCTAAAACAGAACTTTGCATCCTGTAAACTTCTAATGGGTCATTGCGATTTGTCCAGTATGTCCTAATATCTCTTGTGACACAGCATTATTCCAGGGCCTGCCATCCACCCCCCCACCGAAATGGCATCCACCTGTCCTGCATGGAGGGACAGGTGGAAGTGAGGTAATTCCTCTGATGTCGTGTGCCGTTGCAGGAGGCGGTCGGGGACCGCCGTGCAACTCCTCATTGGTTATAATTGGGCCCTATGGGGTACAATGGCCAATGCTGATCTACGCCAGCAGTGACGGTATGCACTGCCGCGGACATGACTGCCATTTTCTATCGGATTCCTCACTTGCTACCTGACCTTCCATAGGAGAGGACCTACACTGCATGTGCTGCTGTGACCTGTGTCTGGAACCTACCATGGCCTGTGTGACTGGGGAAATGGTCCCAGCCTTCACTTCGGAGGAGTTGGAGAGACTGGTGGATGGGGTCCTACCACAGTACGGACTGCTGTATGGGTCTCCAGACCAACAAGTGAGTACAATGTGGGCATGATACATGTGGCATGAATGCATGGAGTTGTGTGTGCGAAGGGGTGTCGGTGGATGTCCTCTGGGCGGCGTACAGGTTGTGTGCTGGGCCATGTGTGTGTAAATGATGATAGAAACGGGTATGATGGTCTTGTTTAACAGACAAGATTGGGTGTCTAAATTTATTTTTCTGTGTCTATTGCCTCTGCAGGTCAACGCCCATCAAAAGAAAGGTATATGGTGTGCCATTGGCCAGGAGGTGCGGACCCTGGGGGTCTGTGGCAGGCGGAGCACCCACTGTCGGAAACGGTGGGAGGACCTGGGCACGGAGGATGGCGGAGGCCCAGCTAGGGATGGCCTCCCAACGAGGAAGGGGTGCCCGTCGAACCCTGACCCCCCTGATGGCCTGCATACTGGTGCAGCCTATTCTGAGCTGGATGGGCGCTTGAGGACATCACAGCAGCCACAAGAGGGTGAGTACAGTCCCCATCATTACAACTTACGCATGGTAGGGTGGTTCCTGGGTGGGGGATGTGTGTCAGTGGGTGCCCTTAGGCCAGGCCTGATATTGCAGCGTAGGTCCCCTGGTGGCTAGGGTTCAGAAGGGAAAATCTTGCAACCTAGCTTGTAGGCATCTACTACTGGTCAGGGCTGCGTGGGTCCCAGTTGTACTGTCGGGTAGGCTCTCATTATCTTTATGAGACTACTGGATTTTGAGCAGCAAGATCATCCACAATGTGGGGGACTGAGTCTGACCCACGGTGGATGACGCTTGTCACTCCAAATCCAGGTTTTGCTCCGGCTAACTAGCAGTGCCTCATCTCCCCCCAATGTCAGAGACAATTGGGCAGCAGAGCGCATGACTTATCAGTACTTCTCAGGGAAGTCGTGGTCACTCAGGTCACAACCGGTTCTCTCATACAGAGTACGGTCTCATCTATAAATGACAATAAAGGCAGTATACGTTTTAAAGATTGGTTTAATAAAACAACTGCATTTTGGATAGCAAAGCGTGAGCTGCAATAACCAGAACTACACAACACAGTAATATTAAAATAGTAACGATGAGCGTGAAGCACAAGAATACTGCCGCTAGATTATTTTCTCTCAAAGTTATATTTCGAGCACAGCATGTGAAGCTCTAAACCTGCCTTTCAGGATCCCCCGGGAGGACATCTACCCTCATACCTGAGCAAAGGCCTGTAATCAGCATCTGCAACGGGGCATTCAGCATACAGTTGTGGTTCCCTGCCTGGAATCTCCCTCATGAGGTGTATTAGGACTAGAAAGTGTTTTTATAACTAACACGCAGATGTTCTAAGAAAATGTCCCTATGTAAGGATGTGTATTTTCTACGAATGCTGGAGACTAAACTTCTACCACGTTTACCGGCAATGTACCAGACTGCAGCCTTGACTGAAGCACAGGGCGATCAAGAATGCATTATTTGAGAACACAGTGTTGAAATAAGCTAAACAGTGTGATAGAAGAAATTAAAACAAGACCGCAAAAACTGGTTATTGTAAAATAACAGTGCGAAGCTGAATAAAATATATCTAGGGCAAAGTGCACAGCGGCCTAGTATGGTAAACTAACGTGCATGGAGCTACACATAAAATGGCTACACAACAGTACTGCATTTGGCGGTGTGTGCCCCTCCCAATGTCTTGGCGGCTAATTGTTTCTCTGGTAGTGCAATGGCAAATTGCATAGGCCTGTTCCCTGTGTGTAAGGGTGCTGTGTACACCAACTGTGGTGTTGGTGCAGCCATTGACTAAGTGTATCCTTTGTCTCTTCCCCCCGTTTTTGTTTTGTCATCCTGTCCTTGTGTGCATTAGCATCATCTGGCGGAGGAGCAGAGGCACCCGCGACGGAGGGAGCTGCATCCCACAGGACCCAGGAGGCAGAGTCCACCAATGCTGAAGGCACCAGTGGGACAGAGGACGAGGGGGGCACCACGGCAGAGGCTGGAGGGGACAGTTCTGACAGAGATACTTCCTCCGATGGAAGCTCCCTGGTGGTGGCAGACACTCCTGTGACCACCCCAGCTTCAGGTACAGCCACCACCCCATACCAGCACCTCCCTCCAAGCAGCCCCTCAGCGAGTTGCCTGTGCATGCTCACCCAGGAGGGTGAGCATCTCCTTCGCCCCAGGCACCTCAGGCCCTGCCCCAGTGAGCCCTGCTGCCCTGAGTGAGGAGGCTATTAACCTCCAGATCCAGCTATGTAGGGCAGTCAACCATTGTGAATGCCATCCAGGGGCTGGCAGCCCAGATGCAACAATCTAATGCATTCCTGGAGGGTATTCACACTGGCTTGGCGGCCCAACAGATATCGATTCAGACTCTGGCCTCCTCTCTGATGGCAGCCATTGTCCCTGTTCCTACTGCCCCCCCTCCAACTTTCACTGCCCAGTCCCATTCCCCTCAACCCTAACCCATCCCAAGCACACAGCCAGACGAGCATGCACACAAGACAACACCCAAGATTGTCACAGGCAAACACAAGCACCACACTGCGTTCCACAGGCACTCACACAAACACCATCCAGTTGCAGATACGCCAACATCCACTATTTCCACTGTCTCCTCCTCCTCCTCCTCCACCCCCCACCCAGTTCCGTCCACACTCACACCTGCATGCACTACATCATCATCTACTACCAGCATCACCACACCAAGCAGACACCTCCACAACAGCCATGCACATGTCCCCTGTGTCCTCTCCCACTGTGTCTGTCCTCCCCTAAAGTACACAAACGCAAGCACTCAGACACCCAACAGCCATCCACTCACAACAGCATACAGCCCTTGCACCTGCAGACAAACACCTCCAACCACCACTCCCTCATCCTCCACTCCCATTCCTTCTCCCTCTTCCCACCCCAATATCCCTTAAAAACTGTTCCTATCCACCATTTACCTCTTCCCTATCCCCTCTCCCCTTCCTGCACATATGACCAGAGTAGGAAGAACCCAGCCAAGCACCTCAGCCACACAGTCCACTGGACCAGTCGTCACAACACCCACTCGTGGTGGAAAGGGATCCAGGCCACATGTCCTGAAGGGGAAGGAGCCTGCACCAGCCAGCCTAAAGGGCAAGGAGCCTGACCCAGCAGCCAGGAAGACCAAGGTGCCTGCCCCAGCAGGCAAGAAGGGAAAGGAGCCTGCCCCAGCAGGCAGGAAGACAGACCAAGAAGCCTGCTCCAGCAGGCACGAAGAGAAAGGAGGCTGCCCCAAAAGGCAGGAAGACGAATGAGCCTGCCCCAGAAGGCAGGAAGACCAAGGAGCCTGCACCAGCATTCAGGAAGACCAAGGGGCCTGGCCCAGGAACTGTGACGGAGCCCCCACCACCAACCATGGCTGTGCAGCCTTTCGGGGTTGCAGTGGATGGGCAGGGACCTCCCCCCACCAGCAACACCACCACTGTGTAGCCGTCTGAGGTTGCAGGGGATGGGTAGGGGCCTCCCTCCACCAGCAGCACTACCACTGTGCAGCCATCCGAGGTTGCAGGGGATGGGCAGGAGCCTCCCCCTACCAGCAGCACCACCACTGTGCAGCTGTCCAAGGTTGCAGGGGATGGGCAGGAGCCTCCCCCCCACCAGCAGCACCACCGCTGTGTAGCAGTTACCGCCAGCGGACGGTATGTAACCCCGCCTCCATGGGCTGCTGTGCAGCCTGTCCACTCAAGAACCAGTGGGTATGACACTCACCTGAGAGACTGTGACCTTGCACTTTGCCAGATCAAGCATGGGGCAGGTTGCCCCCTCTAGAACCAGTAGGTAAGACACCCACATGCCCATTATGCCCCCTCCAGAACCAGTGGGTAAGACACCCACATGCCCATCACTCCCCAGAATCAAGCACAGGGCATGTTGCCCACTCCAGAACCAATGGGCATGATACCCATATGCCCATCACTTCCCAGGATCAAGCACAGGGCACGGTGCCCCTTCCAGGACCAGTGGGTAAGACACCCACATGCCCATCACTCACCAGGATCAAGCACAGGGCACATTGCCCCCTCCAGAACCAGTGGCATGTGGGTGTCTTACCCCCTGCAGAACCAGTGGGTAAGACACCCACATTCCCATCACTCACCAGGATCAAGCACAGGGCACATTGCCCCCTCCAGAACCAGTGGGTATGACACCCACCTGAGAGACTGTGGCCCATCACTCCCCAGGAACAAGCACAGGGCACGTTGCACCCTCCAGAACCAGTGGGTATGACACCCACCTAAGAGACTGTGGCTCATCACACCCCAGGATCAAGCACAGGGCACGTTGCCCCCTCCAGAACCAGTGGGTAAGACACCCACATGCCCATCACTCCCCAGGATCAAGCACAGGGCTCGTTGCCTCCTCCAGAATCAGTGGGTATGACACCTACCTGAGAGACTGTGGCCCATTACTCCCCAGGATCAAGCACAGGGCACATTGCCCCTCCAGAACCAGTGGGTATGACACCCACCTGGGAGACTGTGACTCATCACTCCCCAGGATCAAGCACAGGGCATGTTGCCCCCTCCAGAACCAGTGGGTATGACACCTACCTGAGAGACTGTGGCTCATCACTACCCAGGATCAAGCACAGGGCACGTTGCCCCCTCCAGAACCAGTGGGTATGACACCCACCTGGGAGACTGTGACCTTGCACTTCGCTGGACCAAGCACAGGGCATGTTGCCCCCTCCAGACCCAGTGGTCTTGTTCCATCTCCCGGCTGTAGTGCCCCCTTGCCCTGTTCCCCTGAGGTGCCTGCCTATTTACCAACTGATGCCCCTGCAGTGTTCTCTCTGTGTTGAAGCAGGTGACATGTGTGGCCTTGGACTTTGGCCTATGGCCACGTGGCCTACACAAATTGTGGACTGGGCTGCATCTCTTTTTCTGTACATATGTATATATCTATTATCTTGGCTAACTTATTTTTCATGCTGTGTTGATCTCATTACATTCACTTTTGCAAAATTGTTTTGTCCTTGCATCATTCATCCGAGTTACTGGGTAAAATAGTTTTTGTAATGCAGCTGGTTGTGTGTATGGGGTGTGGGGGGGGTGTTGTGCATGTGTGTGTGTCACTCTCTTTTTCCTCCCCCAACTCCCGTGTGTGCTAGGCGGATGTACTCACCGTCGTCTTCGTTGGTGTTCGTGGTGGAGCAGAACGTAGAAGATCATGGGAAAGACATGCAGTTCGGGTTTCATGGTGGCGTGGTTGTTCTCTGTGTCTCCAATGGTGACTACTTTCCCTTCTGAGCTCAGTTTCCTCCAGGCTTTTGATGACGGTGGTACTGTCCCCAAAAAGGTGGCGGTTTCCTGTGTCTTAATATGGTGGGCGGAACATTGACTTCTGCCTGGCTGCAGGCGGCTACTGCCATGGTGGCTGTTGTTTCTGCCCTAGCGGTCGGTGCGGTACATTAGCTGTCTATCGGAGATCTTTCCGCCATGGTCATAATTTGGCAGTAGTTACTGTTGGCCTGTTGGCGGTATAACTGACACATTAACACCAACCGACAGGGCCATAATGAGGGCCTAAACCTTTTGCATAAAGCCCAACATGTTAATGCTAATTGGTGGTTAGTGAGGTGTTACTCTCATACTCGTGAACGGTCATTGACTTTTTCGTCTGTTGATTCAGCTTATTCAATTTCTCTTGCTCAGATTCTATTGCTATTGATTTGGGTATTCTCTATTGAAATAATAATTCTCATTGCGTTGATTAAGCTTAGATTCATTCGCTGACTCAATCAGCCTTTATTGTTTCTTTACATGTATCAATTGAACTTGAGATTAATATTTGTGACTTTAGCATTGTTAATATAGGGAAATAAACATTTCAACTTCTTAATAAACTGGTCTGGGTATTCATGGCCGCATTGATCATGGTGTGGTTTTTTACTGATTTTGTAATTATGTGTATATTATTGTTTGATAATTGACTTGATGCCACTGACGTTTTCTTTAAACCTGATTTGTTTCAGTTCATTCAGTGTCTAGAAGCCAGGCTCTCTAGAGGGAGCTGTGGATGAGCAACCAAGGCTTATCTAGGAGACATGCAAAGCTCATGCAATACCACTGTAGTCACACTTAGTAATTACACACATGAAAGTAAACACCCAGTGTTACAAAAATAAAAGTACTTTATTTTGGTGATAAAAATACTGTAGAGACTATACTCCCTTAGGAGGTAAGTATTACACAAATTATATGCACTAGTTTGCAGAAATAGGCCTAAAAACAGTTAGAAAACAGTGCAATTAGTGAAAATCACAATAGTGAGAAATGGGTCTAGAGGGAGCACAAACCATATACTTCTTTGTAATCACTGTCTAGTAGAAGCAAATCTGTAAGATGCCAAACAATGGATTCAAAGATGCAGCCGTACAAGAAAGTGTGCAGTGCTATATTTAGTATGAGTTTAAATTTCGTCAATAGAGCAAAAGCAAATCAGTGGCTTTCAAATAATTGTTGTATCACCTTTAGTCCAATTGTGATATCTAATGTCTTTGTAATTGGATGTTCTATCTTCGCATGATATTTTCCACCAATGGAAAATGTTTAGTAAGTTTAATTTAATGTCAGTCATCATTTGTCATTCATTTCGCATTCTTGTCTGGTTTTCAAAGACTTCACTTTGTGTACTTGGTGTGATCTGTCATTTTGACATTTCATGCTTTGCCAGTCAGTCTACTGACATTCTGGTTTTTTATTATTTTCTGAGTTTACTATGCCTGTTCAATACTGCACTAATGCTCTGATGGTTTAGTAATCTTATAGTCCAAATTCTAAACCGTCCCCTTTTCCCTGTTCCTGTCCTGATGGTGACGCTGTTGTCCTCCTGATGAAGTTATAACCTGGTTTACTGATTTTCCTTAGCCTAGGTAAATGTATGAATTTGCGTATTGTATTTGTCTTTTGTTTTCCAGGTACCAACTGCTACTGTTTTAATACTGCTGCTGTTTTTGATAGCCCCATAGCTAGATGTTCCCTACATTAGTGTTACTGAGTCTTTTGCATGAAGCCCAACATGATAATGCTAATTAGCGGTTAGTGAGGTGTTACTCTCCTACTCATGAATGCTCATTGACTTTTTCGTCTGTTGATTCAACTTATTCAATATCTCTTGGTCAGATTCTATTGCTATTGATTTGTGTATTCTCTATTGAAATAATAATTCTCATTGCGCTGATTAAGCTTAGATTCATTTGCTGACTCAATCAGCCTTTATTGTTTCTTTACATGTATCAATTGAACTTGAGAATAATATTTGTGACTTTAGCATTGTTCATATAGGGAAATAAACATTTCAGATTCTTAATAAACTGGTCTGGTTATTCATGGTCTCATTGATCATGGTGTGGTTTTTTACTGACTTTGTAAAGATGTGTACATTATTGTTTGATAATTGACTTGATGCCTCTGACGTTTTCTTTAAAGCGGATTTGTTTCAGTTCATCATCCTATAGCATGAGATCCGCTATCTAGTCTGTTGTGACTAAAATATAGCTGAGATTTCTGCTTTAACAGTTTTGGTAGCAGAGGACGGTTAGTATCCCTATAAATGACATCAGAAGTTGTGTAAATTGACTTGATTGTTTTGATTATTGTTACACACCGAAAGTGACTTTCCCCTGTCCCTGGACTTTGCCTATGTTGATGGGGAGTGTAGAATTATGCGCTTGCACAGCTTTAGCTAATTTGCAGTTGATTAAGTTGTTTGTGAGACTTTAGGGGAGTTGGCATACTCCAAATGTGGTTAAAGAAGGAGTCGGCGTACTCTGAAGGGTGAGAGTAGGGAAGTTGACGAACTTCACATGTGTGTGGCGCTTGGTGCTCAAAAATTGTCCACGTTGTTGTTGGTATATGGACCTTGCAGGGTAGATCTCCGGAGTATATTAAAAGTGTAATGAGACACTTGGGCACTCATTACAACATTGGCGGTAAATGTCGCCTACCGACGTGCTGACGGCCGCCAACATACCGTGACCGCGGCGGCATACCGTTACGGGTATTATGACCCACAGAGAGAAATCCGCCACCATACAGACACCCACACAAGTCCGCCAGCCCAAAGGTCAGTGATAAACTGGCGGTACCCAAACCCACACCGTTACGCCAACAGAAATACGCTCACTGCATCATGACCCACGAATCACCACAGCGGTCATTCAACCGCGGTAAACCATTGGCGGTACACACCGCTGCGCTCAAAATACACACACACTAACAAAACTACACCACATTGGACAATTCAAGCTACACACACCTGACAAAAATACACCCACACACCCAATCCAATCCAATATAAAACACCCACCCACAATACCCACAACCCCTTACAACGAAATAAAATATTGCCAACTGAGAGAGAGACAAGCCATGAGCACCCACTGAATCTTAGCCACATAACACCATCACCCATGCACCATCTACGCACCTCACAGCACATACCCTAATACATCACCCCACACACCCTCACACATACCACTCACACAACACCCATGGCACCACAAAGACACCCCAGATTCTCAGAGGAGAAACTAAGGGTCATGGTGGAGGAAATCATCTGAGTGTAGCAGACGTCCATTGCTAGGAAGATGGAGCTATGGCGGAGAGTTGTGGACAGGGTCAATGCCATGGGACAGCACCCCAGAACAAGGGATGACATCAGGAAGAGGTGGAATGACCCACGGGGGAAGGTACGTTCCATAGCAGCAAGATACCAGCTCACCATACAGAGGACTGGGGATGGACCCCAACCTCTTCCCCCCACAGCTCAAAGCATGGGAGGAGCAATTCTTGGCATTACTGCATCCTGAGAAACTCACTGGAGTTGCCAGAGGACTGGACACTGATGAGTCAATATTTATTACTTATCAACCCCCATACCTTCATGCCATCACACCCCCTCACCCTCACTCCCATCATTCCACTCCATCCCACACACTACACATACACAAATGACTAACCCCAATGCCCAGTCCTGCATGCAATACCAGTGCATGGACAACCCCCCAGCCCTGCATGGACACCCATCACCAAAGCATGCACAGCATAGGGGAACTAACAATCCCACAATACATCAATATATACAAACCAAGGTGGCAGGGCAACAGCAACGATAGAGGGGAAGCTAGGGATGTGCAATATGTCGCAGGCATGAAGCATAATATATCACTTACATCCCCACAGGTGCCCCAGCCAGTGTCAGTGGAGAGGAGGTGCCACGACTATCCAGTCCCCCAACAGAAGATGCCCCCAGTGATGACAATAACTCTGGACTTCAGGATCTGGATCAACAACCTGGCCCATCAGGGACCACTGGACAGTCGGTCAACCAAGCCCACTCACAGTCCACCACAGAGCCTCCCCCATCAGTATCCAACACCCCAGCACCCACCCAAGGTCCCCACTCCTCTGTCCCCAGAACACATCCATCAGATGTGTGCCCACCTGTATAGGGAACCCAGTCCACACCTCACACCCAAGACAATCAGGGACCTGGGGTTAGTGGCAGTGGGCACACCGTTCAGGGCACAGGGCAACAGGAACACTGGGAGGATCGCTGTGCACCAGGGTGAGGACAGGCCCATGGAACCGACTCTTCAGGAGGCACTCATCAAGATCCTGGGGGCCTACCAACAATCCCAGGACACGATGGGCCATATCCTTGACAACATGCAGGAGAACAAGCGGCTGCAGGAGGAACACCATCAGGAGATCAAGGAGGACTTGCAGGCTCTCAACCCCACCATGATCTCCATAGCAGGGATGATGGCAGACATGGCTAACATCATTGGGGAATCGACAGCACACCAGTGGGCCCCTACCACTAGCTAGTCTATTGACCAGCCCACCACCTCCGGTGTAGCTAGTAGGCAGGAACCCCACCACCGTACCCACAGGCCACCAGCATCCCTCCCCCTGCAGAAGGTGAACCACCCCGGAAACGTTCCCTGCGACCCAGACAGAAGCCAGAGACACTTGCCAAGAACAAGACCACCGCCAGGAAATGAGACTCTCCTGATTGTCCCCCTTGTGTCCCACCCTATCACCTTGTCCACTTTGAACTGCCTTTGCTCCCCTTCCTATGACCCCTTGGACACTGGACCAGTGCTACAAACAGACTGGAACAATACCCTGGACTTTCATCTACCATCACCCCATTCCATTGTACTATACCCTCAATTTTATAGCACTACAATAAACACCCTTGAACACAACTTGACTGATAGTATTTTATGTGTTGAGAATGTGCATTTAGGGGAACAGTCACATCTGGTGCAAATGATATGGACACTGTGATAGCATGCAATTAATGACCTGTAACTGTCTGTAGTAATAACAACTGCCAACTTGCCACAGTCACACAGTTGAAATCAATATTCAGAGCAATGATCAGTTCCACTGTCTCACCTGTGTGTCATTGGAGTTATTGACCTATAACTCACGTTCTGTTGTCCACATCCTCATCCTCTGCCTCCTCATCCTCACTGTCTTCGGGTCCACTGCTGCCACTGGGGCATCTCCAGTCTCCTCCTCCTACAGAAAAGGCACATGCCATCTGAGGGCCAGGTTGTGCAACATGCAGGATGCCACTACTATCTCCAACCCTTCCCGGGTAAGTAGCACAGGAATCCACCTCTCAGATGGCGGCACCTGAACCTGGCCTTCGGGAGGCCGAAGATCCTTTCAATTATTCTTTTGATTCGCCCATGTGCCTCATTATAACGATTCTCAGTCCCTGTACTGGCATTTCTCACAGGGCTCAGGAGCCACAATAGGTTTGGGTAGCCAGAGTCACCTGGAAATATTGAGGGACAAACATTAGCCTCACACAATCCTATGGGGATAACACCTGAAGGCATACACTGTCATTCAGCGGGTTGGGACTCTGGCTCACCTATAAGCCACACTAATGCTACTATTCCTACTATTCCTCAGGACAAAGGCTTCATGCACTGACCAAGGATACTTGGCAGTGACATGTGAGATGTGCTGGTCAGCCAGGCACACCATTTGCACATTCATTGAGTGGAAACTCATCCAATTCCTGAAACCCTGTTCATTCTTGCGGGGGACAAACGCAATATGTGTACAGTCAATCGCCCAAATAATATTGGGGATATGCCCCATTGCATAGAATCCTGCCTTAACAGTGGCCAAATCTTCCACCTGGGGGAAAACAATGTAGCTGCACAAGTGCTTTAACAGGGCAGACAGAACCCTTGCCAGCACAATTTATATCATTGGCTGTGACATTCCTGCTTCCAAGCCCACTGTCACTTTGAAAGAACCTGTTGCCAGGAAATGGAGCACTAATAGCACTTGCACAAGAGGGGGGATCCCAGTGGGATGACGGATGGCTGATATCAGGTCAGGTTCCAATTGGGCACAGAGCTCTGTGACTGTGGCCCTGTCCAGTCTATAGGTGAGTATAATGTGCCTGTCGTCCAGCGTAGCCAAGTCCACAAGGTGTCTGTACATGGGGGTTTGTCTCCTCCTCCTATTCATCCGCAGCAGTAGGTATCTAAGGGACACAAGAGTGAGTAGGCTGTCACAATTTGAACAATGGAACCACCACCTCAGTGTGCATACAGCATCAATGTGATGGGACTGTGGGAATGGCAATGTATGTACTATTTTAGGCAATTACGTAGTTATGGTTTATCTGATCGTTGTCCACCACCATGAAATGGTGACCGCCTGTCCTGTATCTTGGGACAGGTGGAAGTGAGGTAACTCCACCGATGTTGGGCGTCATGGTGGAAGGTGGTCTTGCATTGCCGTGCAATTCCTCTTTGGCTAATATGAGCGACCTTTGACCCTGTCACCAGGCAGGTCGCTCCCCCCATCTGCCACGCAGCCCCCTGTGGGTTGAACCCCCGTTGCCGCTTTTGCCGCCTGACTACTCGCTCCCTTTTTTATTCTGTACCCCTGCGCTTGGCTTCTGTGCCACTTTGTTTTTTCATTCTGTGCCCCTGTGTTTTGCTTTCTGTACCCCTGTGCTCTGTTGTCCCTCTCCCGCCGTCTTTTCCCGCCGTTTTTTCCTGGGGTTTTCCCTGGGTTTTTCCCTCGCCGCTGAGCCCCTGCTGCCCCGCCCCCTTCACTCCCATTGGCCGCCCCGCTCCCACCTCCCAGCAGCTCCTCCCTCCCTCTGCCCTCATATGGAGGCCGCGAAGGGGGTGCGCAGCGGACGTGCACAGCGGGCGCGCTGCTGGTGCACCTAAGGCACGCCTAAGGCAACGCCTGCACGTCCGCGCCTGGACCGCACCCAGCACCAGAACCCCTAGAACCCGCACCCACCGCAACGCCAGACTGCACTACGACGCAAGCACCCTCCACGCACTCAACACCAGACGAGACCACCCCTGCTACCGGGCCATCCCGAAACGCACCCAGGGGCCTTTCACCTGCCGGAACTGCAGATTCACCAGCATCCAACCCTCCACACCACCAGCCAGAGAACCCAACCACCTCCGCTGCATCCTCCTCAACACCCACTCCGCTCGCAAGCACGCCATCGAACTCTGGGACCTCCTAGACTCCACCGCCCGACGTCGCCTTCCTGACGGAGACCTGGCTGAACGCCACCTCAGCACCAGACATCGCCATAGCCATTCCACAGGGCTACAAGATCTCCCGCAGAGACCGCATCAACCACAAAGACTCCATCAAAATCTCAACGAACACCGATGACACCCTCACCACCGCCGAGCACATGCACTTCCAGATCCACACCGACCCCAACACCACCCTCAGAGGAACTCTCATCTACAGACCTCCTGGACCCCGCCCACAGTTCAGTGACACCATCGCCGACCTCACCAGCACCCACGCCCTCGCTTCCACGGACTACATCCTCCTCGGGGACCTGAACTTCCACCTCGAGAACAACAACGACGCCAACTCCACCGCCCTGATCGACAACCTCGCCAACCTCAGACTCAAACAGCTCGTAACAACACCTACTCATGCCGCTGGACACACGCTCGACCCCATCTTCTCCGCAAGCCCCCACGTCTCCTTCAACCACACCACCAAACCACACTGGACCGACCACAGATGCGTCCACTTCACCTTCAGAAAACCACCGCACCCAACAGCTACCACGCCGCTGCTGGGGCAAGGTCACCGAGGACCAACTGACTACCGCCCTCGCCCTGAGACCACCCACCGACCCCACCGACCCAGACACCGCTGCGACCAACCTCACACAGTGGATCAACGACTGCGCCAACACCCTCGCCCCTCTCAAGACCTCTACAACCAACCACACCAACAAGAAAGCCGCCTGGTTCACCGATGACCTCCGGATCTCCAAGCACACCTGTCGGAAGCTGGAGAAAAAATGGCTCCACGACCGAACACCAGACAACCACACAGCCCTCAAGAGCACCACCCACAGACACCACCAACTCATCAGGATGCCAAGAAGACCGCCTTCAAGGACCGCCTAGACAATAACGCACACAACACCAAAGATCTCTTCAGCATCGTGAAAGAACTCTCCAACCCCAGCTCCAACACCAACGACATCCCGCCATCTCAAGACCTGTGCGACTCCCTGGCCACCTTCTTCCACCGCAAGATCACCAACATCCACGACAGCTTCAACTCTGACCCCCCCGCACCCACCACCGAGTCCACCACCCCTGCGACTGCCACTCGCACCAGTCGCCTCACCGTCTGGTCCAGCGTCAGCGACGAAGACACCATCAAAACCATGAACTCCATCCACTCCGGATCCCCATCGGACCCCTGCCCTCACCACGTCTTCAACAAAGCCAGCGCAACCATCGTGCCCCACCTCCGGAAAACAATCAACTGTTCCTTCGAGACAGCAACCTTCCCAGAAAGCTGGAAGCACGCCGAGATCAACGCCCTTCTGAAGAAACCCAAGGCGGACCCCAAGGACCTCAAGAACTTCCGGCCCATCTCCCTGCTCCCTTTCCTGGCAAAAGTGACCGAGAAGATTGTCAACAAACAGCTGACCCGCTACCTCGAAGTTAACAACATCCTGGACCCTTCCCAATCCGGTTTTCGCAGTAACCACAGCACCAAGACCGCCCTCATCGCCGCCACTGACGACATCCGGACCCTGATGGACAAAGGAGAAACAGCCGCCCTCATCATCCTAGACCTATCAGCAGCCTTTGACACGGTCTGCCACCGCACCCTATCAGCACGCCTCCATGACGCCGGTATCCAAGAGAAGGCCCTGGCCTGGACCACATCCTTCCTCTCCGGCAGAACCCAGAGCGTCCGCCTCCCACCCTTCCGCTCCAAAACCACTGAGATCATCTGCGGCGTCCCTCAGGGATCCTCCCTCAGCCCGACACTGTTCAATATCTACATGGCCCCCCTCGCCCACGTCGCACGACAACACAACCTCAACATCATCTCCTACGCCGACGACACCCAGCTGATCATATCCCTCACCGAAGATCCCCACACCGCCAAAGCTAACCTCCACCGAGGAATGAAGGCCGTAGCCGACTGGATGAAGGACAGCAGACTGAAGCTGAACTCAGACAAGACGGAGGTCCTCATTCTCGGACCCACCCCATCAGCCTGGAATGACTCTTGGTGGCCCACGTCACTAGGCACAGCCCCTGAACCCACGGACCACGCACTCAACCTGGGGGGTCATCCTCGACTCCACTCTCTCCATGACCTGTCAAGTCAATGCCATCTCTGCGTCCTGCTTCAACACAATCCGTATGCTCCCCAGGATGTTCAAATGGATCCCCCTCGACACGAGAAAAACTGTTACCCAGGCCCTCATCACCAACAGACTCGAATACGGGAACGCCCTCTACTCAGGAACTACAAACAAGCTCCTGAGACGACTCCAACGCATCCAGAACACCTCAGCCCGACTCATCCTCGATGTCCCCCGCCGCAGCCACATCACACTCCACCTGAGAAGCCTGCACTGGCTCCCCGTCAACAAAAGGATCACCTTCAAGCTCCTGATCCACGCACACAAAGCACTGCACAACACCGGACCCACCTACCTCAACAACCGACTCAGCTTCCACACCCCCACCCGAAGCCTCCGCTCAGCCAACCTCGCCCTCGCCACAGTCCCCCGCATCCGAAAAACCACCGCTGGTGGCAGATCCTTCTCCTACCTCGCCGCCAAGACCTGGAACACTCTCCCCACCATCCTACGACAGACCCAGGACCTGCTGGCCTTCAGAAGACTCCTCAAGACCTGGCTCTTCGACCAGTAGGTATGTAGCACACTGTACAAATGCAGTGATTGATTGATTGATTGAATATGGGGCTCTATGGAGTACCATGGCCAATGGGGATCAGCACCGGCAGTGATGGTGTACACCGCCGCGGACGTGACTACCATTTTCTATCCAAATCCTCACTTGTTTCCTGACTTTCCACAGGGCGACACCTATACTGCATGTGCTGCTGAGACCTGTGTCTGAAACATACCATGGCCCGCGTGACTGGGGAAAGGGCCCCTGCCTTCACTTCGGAGGAGTTGGAGCGACTGGTGGATGGGGTCCTACCCCAGAATGGACTTTCGTATGGGCCTCCAGACCAACAGGTGAGTACACCCTGGGCATGATGCATGTGGGAAGGATGCATGGGGATCTGTGTGCAAGCATTGTGTCATCGGGGGGATGTCTGGTGGTAGTGTACATGGTGGGCGCTGTACGATGTTTGTGTCAATGGTGATGGAAACAGGATTGGTGGGCCATATGTGTGATAGGCTGGATTGTATGTGTAATGGTGTCCTCCTGTCTGCATTCCCTCTGCAGGTCAGCGCCCATCAAAAGAAGGGATTGTGGCGTACCATCGCCAAGGACGTGCGGATCCTAGGGGTCTACAGCAGGTGGAGCACCCACTGCAGGAAACGGTGGGATGACCTGAGACGATGGGCACGAAAGACCGCGGAGGCCCAGCTGGGTATGCCTCCCAATGAGGAAGGGGTTCCCGTTGGAACCTGACCCCACTGATGGCCCGCATACTGGCGGTGACCTACCCAGAGCTGGATGGGCACCTAAGGGCATCAGAGCAGCCACAACGGGTGAGTACAGTAAGCATTACTACAAGAATTGGTAGGTGGCATGGGAGCCGGCTGCTGCATGTGAATTTGTGGGTGCTCCTTAATGCCTGGCCAGACATTGCAGCGTGATCCAGCTCAAGGGTAATGGGTGTATGGCAAATGCAGGTAACCTAGCTTGTTTGCATTCCATGTCAGTCAGAGCTTTGTGGGTCCCAGGAGGTGTGCAGTTAGTGGTGCTTGTCCCTCATTTTGCTGTGGCATCTACCCTAATCAGTGGCAGTGTAGTGCATAGTGCTCATTCCTGATCCCTGTGAGTGACAGTGCTGTTTTTCCCAACTGTGGTGCTGGTGCAGTAATTGACCCAGTGTTCCCTTTCTCCCCCCCCCCCTTTTCCTTCTGTTATCCTGTCTGTATGTGCATTGGCATAATCTGGCAGAGGAGCAGGGGCACCGGCGACAGAGGGAGCTGCATCCCACAGGACTCAGGAGGCCGAGGAAACCAGTGGGACGGAGGCCGAGGGGAGCACCATGGCGGAGACAGGTGGTGACAAAACTGATCGAGATACCTCCTCCGATGGAAGCTCCCTGATGGTGGCGGACACCTCTGTGACCACCCCAGCTGCAGGTAGAGCTACCACCCCTGTACCAGCAGCGCCATCCCAGTAGCCCCTCAGTGAGTTGCCCGTGCCCGCTCATCCAGGAGGGTGGGCATCTCCTTTGCCCCAGGCATCTCAGGCCCTGCCCCAGTGAGCCCTGCTGCTCTAAGTGAGGAGGCTATTGACCTCCTGAGATCCATCTCTGTAGGGCAGTCAACCATTGTGAATGCCATCCAGGGGCTGGTATCCCGGTGCAGCAGTGCAATGCATTCCTGGAAGGCATCCACGGTGGATTGGCGGCCCAACAGAGATCGATTCAGGCTGTGGCCTCCTCTCTGATGGCAGCCATTGTCACTGTTCCTACCATCCCCCTCCAACTACCACTTCCCAGGCCCAACCTCCTCAACCCCAACCCATCCCATCCCATTCACACATACAGACGAGCATGCACACAAGACAACACACAAGGGTGGCACAGTCAAAAACAGGCACCACACTTGAGCCCACAAGCACTCACACAAACACAAGGCAGTTGCACACACCACTACTTCCACTGCCTCCACTGTCTCCCCCTCCTCTTCCACCTCCCTCACAGTCACTTCCACACCCACACCTGCATGCACTGCTTCAACATCCACCACCAGCATCACCACACCAAGCAGCACACATACCTCACTTGCAGACTCCTCCACAACATAGACCCATGCGTCCCCTGTGCCCTCTCCCACCCTGTCTGTCCCCCTCCTAAAGGACACAAACGCAGGTACTCAGACACCCAACAGCCATGCATCAGCACACTCCCCATGCACCTGCACCCAAGTCCAGCAGATGTAGTCCTCCAACAACCACTCCCTCAACCTCCACTCCCATCCCTCCTCCCTCATTCTGCCCCACCGTCCCTAAGAAACTTGCCCAACTTGACCTCTTCCCTCCCCTCGTCCTGCCTGTAAGAGGAGGGTCCCACCACCCCAGCCCAGCACCTTAGCCAAACAGTCCAGGAGGACAGTGAAGGACCACATGGAAGGATCCCACTCCACCAGCCAGAAGGGGAAGGATCCCACTCCACCAGCCAGGAAGGGCAAGGATCCCACTCGAACAGCTGGAAGGATCCCAATCCACCAATCAGGAAGAGGAAGGATCCCACTCCAACAGCCAGGACAAGGGAAGAAGCCCTCACCTCCGGCCATGAAAGTGAGGAAACCCTCACCTCCAGCTGCGACACAGCAGCCTTCGCCACCAATGGAGGCTGTGCAGGAGGCACCTTCCTCTGCTGAGACACAGCAGCCCTCGTCTCCAATGGAGGCTGCCCAGGAGTCACCTTCCACAGCAGATATACAGCAGCCCTCACCTCCAACGGAGGCTGCCCAGGGGGCACCTTCCACAGCTGAGACCAGCAGCCCTCGCCTCCAATTGAGGCTGGCAGGGTACAACCACCACCAGTGTTCACGTAGCCCTCACCTCCAGCTGAGACGGTGCAGCTCTCACCTCCAGGAGCGGACATGTAGGCCATTCTCCAGGGACTGCTGTACAAGGAGCCCCCTTGAGAAGCAGTGGGCAAGTCCCCCACTTCAGAGACTGTGACCTTGCACTCCCCAGCATTGGGAAATGGACATGGAACCCCCTCCAGAAGCAGTGGGCAAGTCCCCCACCTCAGAGATTGTGAGCTTACACTCCCCAGCTAAGTGGGCAAGTTTCCAACTTCAGCTGAGGTGCCTCCCACCCCCCTTCCTCCTGAGGTGCCTGCCCACTTCAATAATGATGCCCCTGCACAGTTCTGTGAGGATGTCATCAGGAAACGAGTTGGGCCTTGGACTGTGCCCTGTGGCCATGTGAGCCCTTAGTACTTTGGACTGGGCATTGGCCCTTTGTGGACAATTGTACATATCTGGTTCATGTGGTGGTTTTTGCTTTGCTAATAAATTTTCAGTACTTATGAACTCTAGTCCTTGTATTATTATGCCGTGTGTCATGTGCCATTGGTTTATGTCTGCAGCTGGTTGTGTGGATGGTGTGTGTGTGGATGGTGTGTGTTGTGCATGTGTGTGTCACTCTCCTTTTCCTCCCTTCCTCACTTGTGTGCTAGGCGGCTGTACTCACCGTCGTTGTCTTCGTTGGTGTTGGTGTTCCAGGTGGAGCATAGCGCATAAGAGCATCAGTAAGACTTGCAGTTCCGGTTCCATGGTGGCATTGTTCTTCTCTGTGTCTCTGATGGTGAGTCTTTTGTCTTCTGTGCAGTGTTTCCACCAGGCTTTTTTGATGGCGGTGGTTCTGCCCCGGAAATCATTACGGATTGCAGTGTCATGATCTGGTGGGCGGTACCTTGTCTTCCACCTGGCTGTTGATGGCTACCGCCATGGTGAGTGGTGTTAATGCCCTGGCGGATGGTGTGGTACATTGGCTGTCAATGGGAGTTCTCACCGCCATGGTCTTAATTTGGCAGTAATTACCGCCAGCCTGTTGGCAGTATTTCTGCCACTTTATCACTCACCACCAATGTCATAATGACCACACAAGCGTCCCCTGCTAAATTGCAGTATTGGCAGGAAGAAGTAAATATTTGGGTCATCTGATTGAAAAAGGAACTAGGAAAAGTTCCAGAGACAGAGTAGCTACAATTTTACAAATGAAAGTACTGAGTACACAAAAAGATGTGAGGATGTTTTTAGGAATGGTTTGCTACTGCTGCCGTGTATCCCGAATTTTTCGGCTCTTTTGAAACCCCTACAGAGGCTGACTCATAAAGATGTTCCTGATCCTGTATCAATGGATACAGCTTGTATAAAAGCAGTGAATAATCTGAAAGAAAGTTTGTGTCAAGCTCCAGCTTTGGGTATGCCTGACTACACTAAGGGCCACATGTACAAAGATTCGGTTTTGCGACTCGCAAACCCGAATGTACAACAGTGTACTTTACACTGTTTGCGATTCCCAATGGGGTAGGTCTCAATTTACGACCCCATTGGGAATAGCCACCTCACAGGGATGGTGGCCTGCTGGAAACAGCAGACCACCATGTCTGTGACTGCTTTTAAGTAAAGCAGTTTTTTTTTTAAATGCAGCCCGTTTTCCTTTATGGAAAACGAGATGCATTTCAAAAACAAAAAATGAAAAGTTTTCTTTTCATTTTTACAGAGAAGGCAGTGGTCTGTGGGACCGCTGCCTGCTCTGAAAAAATATTTTCGCTGCCATTCACAAAGGGGAAGGGGGTCCCTTGGGGAACCCTTCCTGTTTGCGAATGGGTTAGCACCAGTTTGAAACTGGTGCTAACTGCGATTGTTTTGTGATTGCATTCACGGTCACAAAACAATCGTACATCGGACTGCGACTCGCAATTAGGAAGCGAATGCCCCTTCCTAATTACGAGTCGCAATTCCTTTTTGCGATTCGGTAAATAGATTACTGAATCGCAAAAATGGGTCGTACATACCAAAAAGCATTTTTCTCATCGCCAACGGCCCGATTCTGTGAATCGGGCCGTTTGCGGCGAGAAATAAAGGAACATACTTGTGGCCCAATGCCTTTCTTGTCATGTACGTGATGCATGTACTTTGTCTATCTTGACTCAGACTCATGGCGGTATAAATCGCCCAGTGGCATATTTTTCAACCACTTTGGATCCGGTCGCAGCAGCCTTGCCAGGTTGTTTGCGGTCCGTTGCAGCTGTTGAGCAGAGCCTCGGTCAGAGTGAAAGCATAGTGATGGGTTATCCTCTCACTATTATGGTACCAGATTCAATTGAAATTTTGCTTACCAGGTCTAAAACTCAGTATCTGACCAGATCAAGACTGACCAGATATGAGACCACAATCTTGGGGTCTCCAAACATTACCATTAGGAGAAGTTTTGTGCATTGAACGCCATATCCTTCAAAGGAAACTGGGCATTGTTGCCTGAAAATTATGAGGTCTATGTGAGTTTTACCATGCATATTATTGACACTTTAGAAGAGTTAAAGGCTCTCCAAGATAACATTCCCAAAGAGGAATGCAGAGATTGGCTGAAACTCAAGTGTGTGCAGCGAGATGACGATGTTTGGGTAACAGGAGAAGAGAAGATAGTTCTGCCCAATAATCTACTGACTCAAATAGCCAGGTACTATCATGGACAAGCCCACATAGGTAGAGATGCTATAGTACGCTGCTTCAAGCAGCATTGGTTCAATCCAAAGTTTAGAAATGTTGCTGAAGCCATAGGTGCATTGTTTGTCAACAAATGAATGTTGGCAAAGGGACAGTGGTCAATATGGGATAAATTGGCATGGCTTGAGGACCATTCAGCAGAATGCAGATGGATTTCATTGAGATGCCTGCATGTGCCGGTTTGAAATATGTGTTGGTGATTGTGTGCATTTTCAGTCATTGGATTGAGGCTTATCCTACAAAGCGAAGTCTTACAGTAGCAAAGTTACTACTTACAGAGTTAATTCCACGTTTCGGTTTCCCGGTTTCTTTGGAATCAGATAGGGAAAGCCACTTCCACAATGAAGTGATTACATTGCTATGTTCAGCTTTAAACATTGAGCAGAAACTCCATTGTATTTACCGCACAGAAGTTTCAAGACTTGTAGAGCAGATGAATGTCACTCTGAAATCGGGACTGGCAAAAATGTGTGCATCCACAAATTTGAATTGGCCAGATGTTTTCCCGTTGGTTTTATTGTCAATGGAAGTACCCCTGACAAGAAAACAGGACTGTAGCCCCATGAAATCCTAATGGAAGAGCTATGAGATTGCCAGCTGTACCTGCAAATGCTCTTGTGAACATTACAGATGATATGTCGTTAGACTACTGAAAGAGTCTAGCTGATGTGGTACGATCTTTTTCTCATCGGGTGGAAGCTACTGCACTTCAAGCACCTCAAGGCCAAGGACACAACCTGAAGGTTGGTGATTGGGTTGTGATCCGAAAGCACATGAGAAAATCATCTTTGGAACCGCAGTGGAAAGGACCCTCCCAGGTGATATTGACTACAGCTGTAAAGTGTGCAGGGCTCCCAAAATGAAAACACACAAGCCACTCTTGGAAAGTAAATAATCCCACAGAGCAAGAAGAAGAGCTGTTTAGATTACCTGTACCTAAGCGTATTCCGGGTCAAGAAAGAGAAAGAGAAGAGCTGGAGGCTGCACCTGGAAATACTCCAGTCAACGTACCCACTCCTGTATCAGACTAAGTGGAGGGTATCCTGGAAGACGAGGGTGAATCATCCTCAAATGAAACAATGAGAGAGGAAGAAAATCTCTAGTCTAAACCCACTCAGAGGAGGGCATTGGTTACAGATGGTGGTCGGGACAACCAGACAGAACAAGTGACTGACCCCAATGGAAAAGGAGTTGAGACAGATCCAAGCCAAGACGGTTTGACTCCTCCTGAACCAGTTGAGGGAACGTCGAAGGAAAATAATTTGTGTCCATTTCTGAAAAGAGCATTAACAAGAAAAACTTTGAAATGGGACAGCTGGCCTGAGACAAGCTCAGAGGCAGAAAGATTAACGTGGTGCCACCAATTAAGGAAGTAAATGAGTTAAACAGAGAAGAAGATCTGAGTGAAGGAGAAGCATATGAATTTAAAAAGACTTTGTTGAATTGTACCTGAAAAGACTTTGATATCCCGATTTTGACAAGCTGCTAAACTGATTTTTACAACTTCTACAGAACTTTGACAAAGGGTCCTGATAGTGTGAATGAACTTTTGGGGAAAAGAAATTAGGAGGGATAGAAGATAGAAGATTGAAAATTGAAAATTTGAGTCTTTTTGATTTTGTTTTGATTTTTGCTCCATAGCCATACATTTGTATTTGCTTTTACTTTTGATTCCTTACAGACCATGGAAAACTTTAGCAAACAACACACTAAGAATAGACGTTGCAGATTCATAGGTATTGTTTGGCAATTGTTTGTGCAATAGTATGTTTGTTATTGATTGTGAGTGTGAGTGTCTTTTAATCGAATGGGGCCAACCATACCATAGCTATACATATGCCTACTACATCATCAGAATTAATTCCTACTCTTTCAGCAATAGATAAGTTTAAAATAGATGGAAAACACTTACATGAAGAGTAAGAGCTTTCTTCTAATGTTTTCTATTCTCTTATTGTGTGAGTATGTTGACACTATGGATGCGAGTGATTGATATGTTTGTATGCAGATTCCAACCTATGTTGAGGAGGGAATTTCATATCACAGACTGTCATGAACTTATGGCTTATCTTGCACTCTTTCACTAACAAGGTTCTATAATCAAGAGAGTATTCAATATTTCTATTTGAATGATGACCTTGTATTTTAATTCGTCCCCATAATCAGATATTTGAGTAGAGTAAGTAAAGATAATGACAAAGTTTTAGTAAGAGGATTGTTTGAACCTACATTAACCTGTGGAATGGTGTATGCACATTGTAATAACCTAACCTGCTTACTAACACCTGATGAAAAGAGCATCTTATAGAACACTAAGGCAAGAAGAAGGGTGATGAAAGCTAAGATAGAAAAGAGAATAGTTAAACGAAGCCCTGGAACTGATCATGTTACACGGACATCACTAAACAAGGGAGGTTAGCTTTAGATGTACAACATGTAGGTAAACTTTGTATATATAGGCCACAATCTTATTTTGATAGAATGTATGTAGGAACGAGTGAATTTAGACGTGTTTTTATTTAAGAGTAAATGTACATTTATGCTGAATGGTCAGGACACAGCCCTGCCTAGTATCTATTACATCTGTGGGAAAAATAGCTATTACCGTCTTCCTAGAGGATGGTATGGCACATATTATTTGGGAATAGTCTTTCCCAAAATGTACCAACTGGATGACTTGAGTAAATTTCCTAAATTTACAGAATTTAAACCTAGACACAAGCGAGAATCAGTTTCTAGCATAGTGGGTGACATATTTGGAGCAATAATTCCTTCAGTGGGAGCGGTTCTGAATTCAATGAAAATACAAAGGTTGTCTACATTAGTGGATAACATGTTAACAGAGTTTGTAAATTGCTTGGTCTGCGTCACTGTTGCTCATACATACCGGACAATAGCAAATTAGTTAGAAGTTTGATTAATAATTTAATGAAACATGAATCAGGACTAAAAGAATTAACTGAAACTAATATTTGGGAAAAGGCAGGCAAGGGAATTGCAGCAATGGGAAAATGGATTGGCAACCTGGGTAAAGGTATTATATTAAAGTTAGTAAAATGGATTTCAATTATTGCGATTTGTTTAATTGGAATTTGGGAATGTACAAATTGTTTTGAATAATCAAAAAAAGATTTGAAAAGAATCAGAGGAGGGTAGACATTCAAATGGAAAAACTTTATGGGAAAAATTCAAGAAAAATGTTGTTGTTTTTTTAAATGTGAATGAAACTAGTTTTTAAATTGTGCATTGAAATAAATAAATGTATTTGGGGATTTTGGGTGATGACATATATAGTCACCAGAGGACGGATTGTGTGAGCTGAAAAATAACGTGAATAATTGTCTTTACTTAAGCACACTCATGTATTAATGTGTGAAATAGTTTAACTATGAAATTAATGTTAACATGGAAATTGTACTTTACTTAGTGGCCACCATTGAGTGAAAGGCCTGCACATGTTTTATAATAAAATATTAACATTGTAATCGAAAATATTCTGTATCTTTAAGAACATGTTCTCTGCTAAAATAAATACTGAAATAATATGAGTATTTCTTGGTTTTCTGCTGTGCCTCAAGCAGACAAGGCCACAATGCGAAGTTATCTAACACTTGGGGCCTGATTCTAACTTTGGAGGACGGTGTTAAACAGTCCCAAAAGTGGCGGATATACCACCTACCGTATTACGAGTCCATTATATCCTATGGAACTCGTAATACGGTAGGTGGTATATCCGCCACTTTTGGGACGGTTTAACACCGTCCTCCAAAGTTAGAATCAGGCCCTTGGTGTTCCTACTGTTGAAACATTTCTATGTTTTCACGTCCATTGTTTAACAGTCTCCATTCATTGAATTTGCATATTTGTTTCTAGTTATGTTTCTAACTCATGTATTTTCTTCGAGGGAAATGGTGCAACAACAAATATTTCCACATCTATGTAACCACTGTCTAGTAGAAGCAAATCTTGAAAATGCCAAACAATGGATGCACAGATGCAGCCGGAGAAGGAAGTGTGCAGTGGTATATTTAGTATAAGTTTAAATTGCATCAACAGAGCAGAAGCCAATCAGTGGCTTTCAAATAATTGTTGTATTACCTTTAGTGCAATTGTGATAGCCAATGTCTTTGTAATTGGATGTTCTTTCTTCGCATGACATTTTCAACCAATGGAAAATGTTTAGTAAGTTTAATTTAATGTCAGTCATCATTTGTCATTCATTTCGCATCCTTTCCAGGTTTACAGAAACTTCACTTTGTGTACTTTGTGTGATCTGTCACTTTGTCACTTCATGCTTTGCCAGTCAGTCTAGTAACATTCTGGTGTTTTATTATTTTCTGAGTTTACTATGCCTGTTCAGTACTGAACTAATGCTCTGATGGTTTAGTAATCTTAATGCCCAAATTCTAAACCATCTCCCTTTACCTGTTCCTGTTCCTGTCCTGATGCTGATGCTGTTGTCTTCCTGATGAAGCTATAACCTGGTTTGCTGATTTTCCTTAGGATAGGTAAATGTATGAATTTGTGTAATATATTTGTCTTTTGTTTTCCAGGTACCAACTGCTACTGTTTTAATACTGTTGCTGTTTTTGATAGCGCCTTAGCTAGATGTTTCCTAAATTAGTATTACAAAGGTGGTCATTATGACAATGGTGGTGACTGTTAAAGTGGCGGTAACAACACCAAGAAGCTGGCGGTAATTACTGCCAAATTGTTACCATGGCGGTGATAACTCCCATAGACAGCCAACATACCAAACCAACCTCCAGGATGTAAACACCACTGACCACAGCGGTAGCCATCAACAGCCAGGCAGAAGACAAGGTACCGCCACCATATTATGACATAGCAAACTGCCAGGATTTCCGGGACGGTACCAACGCCATCAAAAGCCTGGCAGAAACAGAACACAGAAGACAAAAGACTCACCATCAGAGACACAGAAAAGATCAATGTTGCCATGGAACCGGAACTTCAAGTCTTCCCGATGCTCATCTACGCCATGCTCCACCTGGAACACCAACGCCAACGAAGGTGACAACGGTGAGTACAGCCGCATAGCACACAAGGGAGGGAGGGAGGAAAAGGAGAGTGACACACACACACGCACAACATACACCACACACACACACCATACACAGAACCAGCTGCAGGGGAAAACCAGTCTCACAGGACACACATCATAATCTGCAAGGACAACATTTAGCCAGAACTGATTGTGTAACTTGATGCCAACAGCCACCATATTGTCCACGTGACAAGAGATATTTGAGTCACTGTTCAGAAAGGGCCAATGGCCAGTCCAAAGTAGAAAAAGCCCACATGGCCACAGGACACAGTCCAAGGCCCAACTTGTTCCCTGACGAAATCCACACTACACTGTGCAGGGGCATCATGTTTGGAATGGCCAGGCACCTCAGGGGGAAGGGGGGTTGGGGACTCCTCAGCTGAAGTGGGGAACTTGCCCACTGGTTCTGGAGGGGGCTCCATGCCCGTTTCTCTGTGCTGGGGAGTGCAAGGTCCCACTCTCTGAGGTGGGGAACTTTCCCACTGGTTCTGGAGGGGGCTCCATGCCCATTTCTCTGTGCTGGGGAGTGCAAGGTCAGTCTCTGAAGTGTGGAACTTGCCCACTGGTTCTGAAGGGGGATCCTTGTATAACAGTCCCTGGAGGGTGACCTACATGCCCTCTGCTGGAGGTGAGGGCTGCTGTGTCCCAGTCGGTGGTGAGGGCTGCTGTGCCCCAACTGGAGGTGAGGGCTCCTTGCCCACTGCTGTTGGAGGGGTCCTCTTGCCTCTCTTAGTTGGTGGAGTGGGAACCTTCGCTTTCTTGGGTGGTGGCGTTGCATCCTTCCCTTTCTTGGGTAATGGAGTGGGATCCTTTCCTCCCTTGGGTGGTGGAGTGGGATCCTTCCCTCTCTTGGGTGATGGAGTGGGATCCTTCCCTTTCTTGCTTCCATGACTAGGAGGTGCCTCCACTGTCCCCCTGGTCTGTTTGGCTGAGGTGGTGGGCTGGGTCGTTGTGACCCTGCTCTTACGGCAGGACGGGGATGGAAGGGGACGGAAAAAGTCAAGTTGGGCAAGGAAAAGCTTCTTAGGGACGGTGGGGTGGGATGAGGGAAGAGGGATTAGAGTGGAGCTTGATGGACTGGTTGTTGGAGGTGTATGTCTGGTGGACTTGGGGGAAGGTGCATGGGCAGTGTGCTGATGTGAGGTGGATGGCTGTTTGGTGTCTGAGTGTGCATGTTTATGTCTCTTAGGAGGGGGGCAGACAGGGTGGGAAAGAACACAGGGGACACTTGGATGGATGTTGTGGAGGTGTCTCCAAGTGAGGTTTGTGTGCTGCTTGGTGTGGTGATGGTGATGGTGGCTGTTGATGCAGTGCATGCAGGTGTAAGTGCGGATGTGACAGTGAGGGAGAAGGAAGAGGAGGAGGGGGAGAAAGTGAAGGCAGTGGATGTTGTTGTGTGTGCAACTGTCTGTTGTTTGTGTGAGAGCTTGTGGCCTGACGTGTGCTGCCTGTGTTTGTCTGTGCCACTCTTGTGTGATGTTTTGTGTGGATGCTTGCCTGTATGTGTGCATGGGATGGGTTGGGGTTGAGGAGATTTGGATTGGAAAGTGGTAGTTGGAAGGGGGATGATAGGAACAGGGACAATGGCTGCCATCAGAGAGGAGGCCAGAGCTTGGAACGATCTCTGTTGGGCCACCAATCCACTGTGAATGCCCTCCAGAAATGCATTGCATTCCTGCATCTGAGATGCCAGCTGATGGATGGCATTCGCAATGGTTGTCTTCCCTACAGAGAGGTCAATAGCCTCCTCGCTGAGGGCAGCAGGGCTGACTGGGTCAGGGCCTGAGGTGCCTGGGGCGAAGAAGATGCCCTCCCTCCTAGGTGAGCGGGCATAGGCAACTCAGTGAGGGGCTACTGGGAGGGCAGTGTGGGGGTGGCGGCTGTACCTGTAGCTAGGGTGGTCCCAGAGGTGTCCACCACCACCATGGAGCTTCCATCGGAGGAGGGCTCAGAGTCAGTGTTGTCATCTCTTGTCTCCGCCGTGGTGCTCCCCTTGCCCTCTGTCCCTCTGGTTCCCTTGGCGTTGGTGGACTCTGCCTCCTGGGTCCTGTTGGATGCAGCTCCCTCTGTCGCCGGTGCCCCTGCTGCTCCGCCAGATGATGCAATGCAACCTTTACCCTTGAGCTGGATCACACTGCAATGTCTGACCTGGCATTAGGGGGCATCCACTAACTGACACCCACCACCAGGATCCCATGCCACCTACCAATTATAGTTGTAACGCCACTGTACTCACCCCCTTGTGGCTGCTGGGATGCCCTCAAGCTCCCATCCAGCTCTGGGTAGGCCAGTATGCACGTCATTAGGGGGTCAGGTTCCGATGGGCACCCCGCCCTCGTGGGGAGGCCATCCCCAGCTGGGCCTCCGCGGACTTTCAGGCCCAGCGTCTCAGGTCCTTCCACCTTTTCCTACAGTGGGTGCTCCATCTGCTGTAGATTCCCAGGGTCTGCACGTCCTTGGCAAAGGCACGCCGCAATCCCTTCTTCTGATGGGCGCTGACCTGCAGAGGAAACACAGACAGGAGGACACTATTACACATACAATCCAGCCTGTCACACATATGGCCCACAAATCCCATTTCCAGCTCCATTGGCATACACAGATCACCCAGCGCCCACCATGTACACTACCACCAGACATACCAACTTCCCAACTGGCACGCTGCTTGCACACACATCTCCATGCAACCTTGTCACATGCATTGTACCCAAGGTGTACTCACGTGTTGGACTGGAGGCCCATACAGCTGTCCACACTGTGGTAGGACCCCATCCACCAAGCGCTCCAACTCATCCGAAGTGAAGGCAGGGGCCCTTTCCCTGGTCACACGGGCCATGGCAGGATCTAGATACAAGTCACAGCAGCACACGCAGTGTAGGTGTTCTCCTGTGGAAAGTCAGGAATCAATTGAGGATTTAGATAGAAAATGGCGGTCACGTCGGTAGTGTACACTGCCGGCGCTGATCCCCACTGATCCCCATTGGCCACTCTACTCCATACAGCCCCATATTAGCCAATGAGGATTTGCAGGTCAGTGCAAGACTGCCTTCCGCCACGACCCCCATCGTCGGCGGAGTTACCTCACTTCCACCTGTCCCTAGATACAGGACAGGCAGTCGCCATTCTATGGTGGTGGATTAAATTCAGATAATCAATAACTGCGTCATTGCTACAATTTGCACATACATTGACATTTCCATTGTCCCATTACATCAATGCTCAATGTGCACTGAGGAGGTGGTTCTATTGTTCAAGTTGTGACACCCTACTATTGTGTCCCTTAGATACCTACCACTGAAGATGAATAGGAGGAGGAGACAAGACCCCGTGTATAGACCCCTTGTGGACTTGGCTACACTGGAGGACAGGCACATAATACTGACCTATAGTCTGAACAGGGCCACAATCACAGGGCTGTGTGCTCAATTGGAGCCTAATCTGATATCAGCTATCTGTCATCCCACTCGGATCCCCCCTCTTGTGCAGGTTCTATCAGTGCTCCATTCGCTGGGAACTGGTTCTTTCCAAGTGACAGTGGGCTTGGTAGCAGGAATATCACAGCCAATGTTCTTAGCCGTGCTGGCAAGTGTTTTATCTGCCTTGGTCAAACACATGTGCAGCTACATTGCTTTCCCCCAGGTGGAAGATTTGGTCACTGTGAAGGCAAGATTCTATGCAATGGGACACATACCCAATATTATTAGGGTGATTGACGGTACACATGTAGCGTTTGTCCCCCCTGCCAGAATAAACAGGTGTTCAGAAATCGGTAGAGTTTTCACTCACTCAGTGTGCAAATGGTGTGCCTGGCGGACCAGTATATCACTGCCAAGTATCCTGGGTCGGTGCATGGCGCCTCCGTCCTGAGAAATAGTAGCATCCCAAAGTGATGGCACAACTACAGAGGCACAGGGTGTGGCTAATAGGTGAGCCTGAGTGCCCACCCAATGTATGTCAGTGTATGCCTTCTGGTGTTATCCCCATACCATTGTGTAAGGCTAATGTTTGTCCCTCAATACTTGCAGGTGACTCTGGCTACCCAAACCTATTATGGATCCTGACCCCTGTGAGGAATGCCAGGACAGGGGCTGTGAATCGTTATAATGATGCACTTGGGCAAACCAGCAGAATTATCGAAAGGACCTCTGGCCTCCTGAAGGGCAGGTTCAGATGCCTCCATCTATCAGGATCCCTGTGCTACTCACACGAGAAGGTCTGCCAGATAGTAGTGGCATGCTGCATGTTGCACAACCTGGCCCTCAGACGAAATGTGCCTTATCTGCAGGAGGAGGAGACTGGAAATGCCCCTGTGGCAGCAGTGGACCATGAGGGCAGTGAGGATGAGGAGGCAGAGGATGAGGATGTGGACAACAGAACATCAGTTATACGTCAGTACCTCCAATGACACACAGGTGAGACAGTGGAACTGACCATTCCTCTGATTATTGATGTTTTTTGTATGGCTGTAGCAGGATGACATTCACTTCCTTTGCATCTCTACTTACTGTCACCTACGGCTTCTCATTTTGCAGATGTTGGTGATATACCAACTGTGTACTGATGTGATGACTACAGACAGCTACAGGTCATTAAATGTATGATATCACAGTGTTCAGATCATTTGCACATGATGTGACTGTTTCCATAAATGCACATTTTCATCACATAAAACGCTTTCCTTCAAGTTGGGTTCAAGGGTGTTTATTGTAGTGCAAATAATTGATGGAAAAGTGCAATGGAATGGGGTGATGGTTGAGGAAAGTCCAGGGTATTGTTCCAGTCTGTTTGTAGCACCGGTCCAGTGTCCAAGGGGCAATAGGAAGGGGAGCAAAGGCAGTTCAAAGTGGAAAAGGTGACAGGGTGGGACACAAGGGGGACATTCAGGAGGGTCTCATTTCCTGGTGGTGGTCTTGGTCTTGGCAAGTATCTCTGGCTTCTGTCTGGGTCGGAGGGAACGTTTGCGGGGTGGTTCACCAACTGCAGGGGGAGGGGTGCTGGTGGCCAGTGGGTCCTGTGGCAGGGCCTCCTGCCCACAGCTGCAGCGGAAGTGGTGGGTTGGTCAGTAGACTGGCTAGTGGTAAGGGCCCTCTAGTGTGCTGTTCATTCCCTCATGATATTGGCCATATCTGGCAGCACCCCTGCTAAGGAGACCATGGTGGTGTTGAGGGCCTGGAAATCCTCCCTGATCGCCTGATGGTGTTCCTCCTGCATTCTATTTTTCTCCTGTGTGTTGGTAAGGATCTGGCCCATCTTGTCCTGGGATTGTTGGTAAGCACCCAGGACATTAGTGAGTGCCTCCTGGAGAGTTGGTTCCCTGGGCCCGTCCTCCCTCTGGCGCACAGCGGTCCTCCCAGTGTCCCTGTTCCCCTGTGCTCTGTCCCCTGAACGGTGTGCCCACTGCCACTGACCCCAGGTCCCTGATTGTCTTGGGGGTGAGGTGTGGACTGGGGTCCCTGTACAGGTGGGCACACTGCTGATTGATGTTTCCTGGGGACAGAGGTGTGGGAACATTGGGTGAGGGCTGTGGTGTTGGATACTGATGGGGGAGGCTCTGTGGTAGACTGTGAGTTGGCTGGGGTGGCCGACTGACCAATGGTCCCTGATGGGCCAAGTAGTTCATCCAGATCCTGAAGTCCAGAGTTGCTGTCATCACTGGGGGCATTTTCTGTTGGGGGGCTGAATAGTCGTGGCACCTCCTCTCCCCTGAGATTGGCTGGGGCACCTGTGAGGATATAAGTGATGTATTATGCTTCATGTCTGCAACATAATGTACATCCCTAGCTTCCCCTCTATTGTTGCTGTTGCCCTGCCACCTATGTTTGAGTGTGGTGATGGATTGTGGGGTTGTTAGTTCTCTATGCTGTGCATGCTTTGGTGATGGGTGTACATGCAGTGCTGCAAGAGATGTGCATGCAGTGGGTATGGCATGCAGGGCTTGGCATTTAGGATTGTTGTTTGTGTTGGTGCACTGTGTGGGATGGAGTGGAGTGATGGGTGTCAGGGTGAGGGGTGATGGTGGCATGCAGGTATGAGGGGATAGGTGGTGAATATTGGCTCACCAGTGTGCAGTCCTCCGGCAAATCCAGTGAGTCCCTCAGGATACAGTATTTCCAAGACTTGCTCCTCCCATGCTGTGGGGGAGGAGGTGGAGGTCCACCGACAGTCCTCTGTATGGCGAGCTGGTGCTTTGCTGCCTTAGAACGTACCT